>NC_068570.1:60051524-60402689 GCF_025698545.1 Gossypium raimondii | reverse complement strand
TGCAGTGTACATGTTATATAAATAATCGTAGGAAACCCTTTATCTGATTTTTGGCATGGAATCTTAGTATCATTAAATTAATCAACACAATTAGAAGATCAAAATATTGGGTAATAGGTGTGTAGTTTGACAAAAGAACCAATATAAAAATTTGATTTAATCCCTAAACCCCAAACCCCAACCCCGTTTAAAACCCCAAACCCCAAATACCTGGCAAACCCCTTTATCAAACCCCAAACCCCAAACCCTCAAACCCTTTGGATTCAAACCCCAAACCCCAAACCCCAAACCCCAAACCCCAAACCCCAAACCCCAAACCCCAAACCCCAAACCCCAAACCCCAAACCCCAAACCCCAAACCCCAAACCCCAAACCCCAAACCCCAAACCCCAAACCCCAAACCCCAAACCCCAAACCCCAAACCCCAAACCCCAAACCCCAAACCCCAAACCCCCCCAAACCCAAACCCCAAACCCCTAAACCCCAAACCCCAAACCTAAACCCTAAACCCTAAAACCTAAACCCTAAACCTAAACCCTAAACCTAAACCCTAAAACCTAAACCTAAACCTAAACCTAAACCTAAACCTAAACCTAAACCTAAACCTAAACCTAAACCCTAAACCCTAAACCTCAAACCTAAACCCAAAACCCCAAAAACCCCAAACCCTAAACCCAAAACCCCAAACCCCAAACCCCTAAACCCAAACCCCAAACCCCAAACCCCAAACCCTAAACCCTAAACCCTAAACCTAAACCTAAACCCTAAACCCTAAAACCCTAAAACCCTAACCTCAAAACCCTAAACCCTAAACCCTAAAACCCTAACCTTAAAACCCTAAACCCTAAACCCCCGAACCCTAAACCCTAAACCCCCTAAACCCTAAACCTCAAACCTCAACCCAAAACCCAACCAAACCCCCAACCCCTCAACCCAAAACTCAACCAAACCTAAACCCCTAGAACCTGAACCTAAACCTAAACCCTAAACCCTAAAAACCCAAACCCCGAACCCCGAACCCCGAACCCTACAACCCCAAACCCTACAACCCCAAACCCCAAACCCTACAACCCCAAACCCCAAACCCCAAACCCTAAACCCCAAACCCCAAACCCCAAACCCTAAACCCCAACCCTAAACCCTAAACCCTAAACCCTAAACCCTAAACCCTAAACCCCTAAACCCTAAACCTAAACCTAAACCTAAACCTAAACCTAAACCTAAACCTAAACCTAAACCCTAAACCCAAACCCCCTAACCCTCTAACCCCTTAAACCCTTAAACCCTAACCCCCTAACCCCTTAAACCCTAAATCCTAAACCCTTAACACTAAACCCTAAACCCTACACCCGACACCCGACACCTGACACCCCAAACCCCAAACCCCAAACCCTAAAACCCCAAACCCCAAACCCTAAACCCTTAAACCCAAGCCGGGATATGCAAAGAATAGAATAAATCCAAACCGGGATATGCGTGGAATGGAATAAACCTAAACCGGGATATGAGTGGAATGGAATAAACCTAAACCGGGATATCCGTGGAATAGGATATCCCGAGCTGGAATTACCATGGCAGGTTGCCCGGTCCAAACTCGAAAAAAGTCTGAACCGGCCTCTAAACCATCAAAATCCGGCAATAAAATACTGAACCGGGACGGGATTTGAATGGGATATCCCCAGAATACCTTAAATCAAGTTGGTATTTCCGCGACATAGCTTAATTCAGCTTGGGATATCCCCGAAATAGCCCTCCAACAGGATAAAGTAGAAAATTAATTATCAAAGGGCATAATCTATCAACTGTTTTCTTATTCTCTCAAAAAATATAATGGGTTCACAGTTATTGTAGACTTTATTGAAAAAATAATAGTTAAAAGTCACATGTTTTCGTTTCACATATTATTTGTATCTGACAATTTTTTTTTACACCTTTTTTAAAATTTGGTCCTCTTAGTTAGAAAATCGTAATAACAGAATAAAACAAAAACAACAAAGTCACAGGCCACATCAATAAATTTCAAACACTATTAGAAACCGAAAATTCTCCACGTTTGAATGCATTATATTTTTTGAGGGAATAGGAAAACACTACTTAAGATATATTGTGTACTACAAATCTAATTTTTCATTAAGAATCTTTACGACAAAACAGAAAAAAATAGAAAGAATGATAAAAATCTGAACCGGCCACTAAAACATCAAAATCCGTAGATAAATATACCAAACCGGGGCGGGATTTGACAGGGATATCCCAAGAATACCTTATTCCATGTTGGGATATCCCGGAATATCCATCCACCAGAATAAAGTAGAAAATTAAATATCAAAGGGCCCTTAAATTCACAATATATTCGGAGTACTGTTTTCTTATTCCCTCAGAAATTATAATGTAATATCACTGCCATGTTTCTATTAAGAATGGAAAACTATTTGAAATAAATACACAATATATGCATTATGTAAATTGCTGCAAAACAATTACATAAAATACTTCCAAAAATATTTTTATAAATATTAAATAGGATCGGAGCTGGTTTATCAATTAATATAAAGGAGTTTACATTAAGGACATTTCAGTTATTGTAAACTTTATTGAAAAAACAATAATTAAATGTTAAATGTTTTCTGTTCATATATTAAGTCACAGGACACATCAATAAATTTCAAACACATAGCAAAACAGCAATTTCTAAACATCAAAACCATAAACCCAAAAATACAAGTGAAAAGCCATAAACATTAAATTAAAAGAGAGAAAGCCGAAGCATGATGTTCAAAAAACATAAATTCAGTTTCAGATTTCGAATTAATATATATTACAAGATGAGTGGAACCAATCAGAATAGGGATATGGTAGGGATATCCTCCAAGCGGAATAGGGAAAATTAACAATAGCACAAAACTTAAATGTGTACAGAATACAAGATTCTTTATGAAAAAACAGAAAAATCCGAAGCATGATGTTCAAAAAGCATAAAAGCAGTTTTAGATTTCGAATTAATATATATATTACAAGATGAGTGGAATCAATCAATCTTGAAAACCAAAAAAACATGTAAAGAAGCGTGTACATAATACAAGTAGAGAAGCATAGATATGAAACAAAAAAAGACATGAAAAGGCAAAAACAGAGGAAAACTAAATATTCATACCTGAAATGTCGACTCTTTCATTGGGAAGAAGAAGCTTCCACTGATTCATGAATTCAATCCTGTTCTTTTCCTTTTTGGCATTACAATATTATAATATTTTTATTTTATTTTTACCGGTAAGATAAATATTTAGAGGGGTACAGTAATTGGTTTTGTAATTTATAGGGAGGGAATATAACAGTGCTACCAATTGTACATTTTCATCTTTCGAAGGCAGAACATATCGGACTACATTGATTTGTTTTATGTACGTCGGGTCAATTAGTTTTATATATATTTAATAGATAATAAAACCTAAACTTACTCACATTGGTAAAAAACTATTATTGTTAAAAAAACAAAATCCCTGAAAAAAACACAATGAAAATATTAGTAAAAATAAGCATATATCTGCAACTAAAAACAGAGATAATGAGGAAAGAGATAGTTTAATTATATTCATACCTGAAATCAATCTCCAATGATGTAGGGGGTTTCAAAAATTACAAAAAGAAAAGAAACAGCAAAAAAACAAAAAACAGAATTTGGTTACCCGAACCTAAAAAATTTTAAGGAAAAAATTGAAAGGATATTAAGAGAGAGGGCGAATGAACGGGAGAGCTATAGATTGAAGAAACACAGGAAAAGAGGCTGAGAGAAGAAAAAACAAGAGAGAAGGAAAATATTTGTAAAGAATGGAAAAAAAAGTAGCTAAAAAGGGAGAAAGGAACATTAGAAATATAGGAAAAATAGGACAGAATATGGGAATAAGCTGGTCATTTACTGCCAACTGGTTAGTTTCATTTATTGTAATATTTATGAAAAAAAACGAAAAGAGAAAATTCCGAGTACAATTTCAGATTTTTTGCTTCCCATTTAAGTAATTGACAGACTTTTTTTACTGCTGATTTCTAAACCTGAAAACCATAAGCCATAAAATAAACCAAGAAATACCAGTACAATAGCATAGTTCTTAAATTATAAGAGAAACGGAAAAGACAATGTTGAAGCAAAGATTCATACCTGATGAAGCAAAACCAAAAATCCCAAAAACAGAAACGGCAGAGAAAATCACAGTATAGTGTGTCTTTGAATTCTTTCGGGCGTCGGCTACAAAAAAGATAAAAAATATGAGGTAAAATTTGAAATGAGACAGACATAAAATAAAGGAGAGAATAAAAGGGGAAGAAATGTTATTAAAAAAGGAAAATGAGGAGACAATAAGCTATGAAAACATGCCCATTATCACAAACCACAGGAACTAAACAGAAAAACTGGAACAAAAGCATACTGAAAAACAAGAAAAGAAGCATTGATCTGAGAATTAAAATAGAGATAAAAAGGTAGAGACAAACTTATTCTAAAGATGAAAACAAAAAATCAACAGAGAAAAAAAACAGCATAGATCTGAAATTAAAAAAAATACAAGAAAAGGCAAATACACAGTTAACGTAAATATTCATACCTGAAATGACTCTCCCATGAAGCAGGGAATTTCAACATCACAACAAACAGAACCGGCAGAGAAAAACTTATGGGTTTCTCCCTCTCACGAAAACTATCTTCCTACTGTTGATTGTTTGTGTGTGTGTTTTGCCCGTGGGTACACAAAGCTATAAAGAATGACAGGAAAAATTGAAATGAGACCAAGAGAAAATCCATGAAGCAGAGAAGGGAGGAATAATGAAAACAAAAAGAAAGAAGGAATGTATGGAATGAAGCATGATTTGAGTATTTAAAATTTGGGAAGGAAGTGGGATGTGAAAAGGCTAAAGAAAACGGGCAGCGGGGCAGTCACTGCCCAAAAAATAAAGATTCTTGAAATCTTCCGCAACGGTAACATAATACTATTTAATACACTCATTTAATGAAGAAGCAGCTGAGCAGTTCACCTATCTAATTAATCCATTCAAAACTTCAAGAGAAACTAAATAAGAACAAAAACAAAATACAAAAGTAAAGGAGACTGACACAGTTCAAGGAAGCATAGAAATCCAACCCAAGTTGCTTCTTCATTGGGCTTAATCAGTTTTGAATTATTAATTTGTTATTTTTTTATTTAATTGAAGTTGTCATTTTATTATTTAATCTTTACATCTGCCGTGGATGATTGAGAGATCATCCATCCTATGGCAAATTTTAAGTCACAGCTTAGATACTAATGAAGAGTTCTCACTGAAAACTTGTGACAAGCACAGCACAGTGAACAATTTGATACCTGGCAACTCAATATCCCTATGCTACTCCAAAATAGTTAAACTATTTTAAACCAACCAAAAGCATAAATTATAAACAAATCACTTTCTGAATCCTTAAAAGACAGAAAACACATTCAATTGAATACATAGATGATGTTGGACTAATATGGAATTTCTGTACCAGAATTTACTCCCTAAAACGAAAATATTTACCACATATCCAAAGTTCTATTAAGAATAAACTATCACCTAGAATACCAGGGAGCCCCAAATTCATTAAAATATATGTATGTATCTAAATAGGAAAAGAATGTAAGATGAATGATTTAATCAATAGTTAAGGTAGAAAATTGAGAAAAAAAGACTTACCCATAAGTACTTCTGAATTAGATAGCAATATTTTCCAGATATGAAGAAGAAAAGAGCATGGAAGCAGCTAAAAACCCTGGATTGTATTGAACTTCCATTGTTAACCAAATAGGGTTTTGAATATTTGATTATGGTGCTATTAAACTACACTGTGGTCCATGGGACACTGAACTAAATGTGAATTTCTGATGACATGGCTTTTCTAATTGGTATATATATCATGTCAATTTGCTTTTAATTCTAAAATATTTAACCCTCAACATTTATACAATATGACAATTTAGTCTTAATTTTAAAATTTTAAAAAACTATAAAAAAAATTATAATAAATTAAAATACTACATAAACTATTTCATTTTATATTAATTGTATAATATGAATTAAATAATATTATAACTGGTATATATATCATATCAATTTGCCTTTAATTCTAAAATATTTAACCCTTAACATTTATACACTATGCCAACATTAAAAAAAGGAAAATCAAACAGCACTTGTATAAGGTAATAATTATCAAACGATTGGTCAAAGACTATTTTTAAATTCTGTAAGCTAACCCAAAACAAAAAAAAAATCAAAAGAAAAAGAACAATTATTCAGAACCAGAATGCATTGAGAAATCAACTAAGACAACGCATCTTTTTTCAGTCTCATAAAAACCATCAACCAATAAGCAAATCAAAATTATGTTAATCTAAGGGTCGCGACTAGAACCTATTCACTTAAAAGATTACAACTCAATTTCCCTTCATGTAAGGCTAGGTAACACAGATGAATATAATTCTATCTTTAACCAAAATCCAAGTATTTCACCACATGGATATATCAATAATCACATAAAACTTCCCATTCAGCTGATATACGGAGATACCATGGGTTATAATATATATGTGTTTGTTCCTTCTTATTTATGCTAAAAATGATATGGTAGTAAATGCATACTGTTGTATGAAGACAAGGACAGACAGGTGGTCTAATACTATCCCACTAATCTGAGAAAAGAGGAACAAACCTTACAAGCCTCTATATTCTGCCAACTAGAAACATTATCCCGATTAGGCAGAACCTGCAGCACAAACTTGCCAGCATTCCATAATTTGTTTGTGAAGGCCTTGTTCGCTGTTAGCCTTTCAGTAGATAAATTAAGATCCTAGAGATTATTCAAGGAAATTGGCTAATTAGACATACTATCATAAGCTAGAACCATGGACATTAGAACAGTAGTGAACATTATATGACACAACTTTTCATTATTGAATTACCAACATGTTGCCTGTAGTACAAGACAAATCTGACCAGAAGTTCCCAAAGCAAGAGTGAATCGCAAGGCATCAGTGCCAAACTCCTTGATAGTATCAAGTGGATCAATAACATTGCCAAGAGTTTTAGACATTTTACGCCCCTGAAACAACTTACATGTTAGGCATATATTTTCTTGAGTCTTGGGAGCAATGGAACTAGTGTCATGTTATTTCGAAAAGGAACTCTAATGACAGAAGTATAGATGCAGATGAAGGGGAACACAACTCAAGAAAAAAATTTGTACTTTAAAATGGGCACCTAAGTTGTAGCCTGATTCAGACACTCTACTTACTTGTGAATCACGGATTAGACCATGAAGATATACATATGAAAATGGAACAGTTCCTGTGAATTCGATTCCCATCATGACCATTCTTGCAACCCAAAAGAACAATATATCATGGCTGTCCAAAGAGAAAAAGTGTTATGGCCAACAGTTAACATAGAAAAGTAGATCAAATGGAATTTCTTAAGACCAAGTAAGCTATAATGCCCTCTAATTTGTTATTGAATAATAACAGAAGCACTCTCTTATGGAAAAGAATAGGGCACCTCATCAAAGCAATAGGAGTTAAACAAAGCGGCTCATACCCAGTTTCAAGCATTGTTGTCGGATAAAACCTTTTAAAATCCTCTGCCAACAAATCTGGCCACCCAAGAGTACTGAAAGGCCATAATGCAATGAAAGAGAGCAAGCAAGAGAACATTATATGACACAACTTTTCATTATTGAATTACCAACATGTTGCCTGTAGTACAAGACAAATCTGACCAGAAGTTCCCAAAGCAAGAGTGAATCGCAATGCATCAGTGCCAAACTCCTTGATAGTATCAAGTGGATCAATAACATTGCCAAGAGTTTTAGACATTTTACGCCCCTGAAACAACTTACATGTTAGGCATATATTTTCTTGAGTCTTGGGAGCAATGGAACTAGTGCCATGTTAGGCATTTATTGTAATCAAATCTAGGCACTTCCATTCCTCTTTTCATTGTTCTCTCCACATACTTGGTAGCCTCTACTGTCTTTCCAGCCTTAATCAAGCCCCCAAAAAATATTGAGTCAAAATTCACTAATGGATCATGTCCTTTCCTCCCTTTCTTCCCCAAATGACCTTGCAGTAACATGATATATGTATGCATTAGAGGCCTCACACCCTCTCTTTATCATCTCTCTAAACACTTGTGTTGCTTCCCCTGCCTTCCTCAACCTCAAAAGCCCCTTTATTAGTCCATGGTAAATGCTGATATCCGGATTCTCAATTCCTTCCACAATCCTATAAGCCTCTCTAATCCTCCCCCTTGTTAAAAGCCCGTAAATAATCGAAGCCAAGGTCAAATTATCAGCTTGGATCCCTCTTTGGCACATTTCTTCAAACATCCCATTGGCTTGCTCGATCTTGCCTCTCTTACACATCCACTTGATCACAAGCCTATAACTTGAAAGCCCCAAATCATGCATTCTCTTAACTCTCATCATTTGGAAAACCTTCATTGCTTCATCATATTTATTAGTCTTAAAAAGTGCCTCCATCATTGTCTCCACAACCTCAACATCAGGCTCAAACCCTTCATCCACCATCAGATTCCAAATTTTTGAGGCCTCAATCAAATTACCCCAGATCACAAAACCCCCATATCAACCACTTATAAGTAACCCCATTTGGCTCAACACACTCTTTCAACTTGAAAGTAACAAACTTTGCCTCTTCCACAAGCTTATCCTCGCATAAACTTTCCACCACTGTATTTAAAGTCTCCAACTTGTATCCAACCCCAAACCCATTCATCAAATGGAAAAAACCAACACATTTCTTCAACTCCCTAGCTAATGCTAGGGTCTTTAAAGCTATCCTAAAGGTCTTATCATTGACCAAACCAAGTTTTCCCATCTCCTGACAAGTTTCCCAAAAATGGTCAATGTTTTTGGATTTTCCAACGACATCCAACATTTTGTTGAAGGTGACGGAGTTGTGAGTGAAGTGAGGGACTTTTTGGGTGTAGAGGAAGAATCAGTAGATGGGGCGCCAGGAGCATTGGAAAGTGTTGCAAACTTGAAGGAAGAATTCAGGGTTGAAAGAAGGATTGTAAGAAGAGCGGGATGAGTGGAGGCGTGAGTCAGGTGAGTTTTGCTGTTGGTAGAGGATGGTACAGACTTTCAGAAGAGTGGGTTGGTTGATTGGAGTTATGAGATTGAGACAGTTAGATGGGTTGCTGAGTTGATTTTGAGTTGACTCGGTGGCTATGAGACGGAGGTGAGGATCAGACAAGGGATTAAGCAGGGTTTTTAATCTTATCAACATTTTTTTAGTAAAGAAGAACTAGGTTTGATTTGAGTTCTTCCATCTGAGAAAACAAATCAGAAAAAGAAATTTGAATTGAAAGTCCAATACATTTTTCAGGCTTAGAAAAAATAAATTTCCTTGTTTCTATGGTTTTCCTATTGGGTTGCTTTGCAGCTTCACCACGAGATCTCCTGGTCCAGACAGATTGTATAAAAGACCTCAAAAGTAAATGTCAAACAAATTAATTTACTTGCCCTTTTGCTTCCTTCAACAAATTTGGTCGGCATCAAAGTCTAAATTGTCCGCAAAATATGAAACAAAAAAAGACATGAAAAAGGCAAAGACAGAGGTGAACTAAAGATTCATACCTGAAATGACTATCCGATGAAGAAGAGGATTTAACATATTTTACATATCAAATCAGCAAAATAAAAATCTGCAGTTCATGCTTTGAAGTAAAAAACTATCTGAACCAACTTCGAAGGAAATAAGTATCATAGCGCGTGGCTATTCAATTTATTTTAGAACTCCAAATCACCTTTACCCCCAAGAAATTTCTGATGCTCCCAATAAAAAAAATACCCCAAAGAGAAAGACGAAAAATACCCATACAACAGAGCATCTCAAAAAACAAACTACAACAAAAACAATAACTATTATTAAGGAAGAAAAGGGGCAAACCTGGAAGTAGGGAGGGAAAGAAAGGCAGGCCAAAACTGTCAAGCAAGAAATCCACAATGACGGACAAGAATGTCTCAACCCAGTCTAGAATCGTCGATTTTGGCCTGATCTTCTAATTGACAACCAGCCTGACTTTAACCAAATCTAGAAAAGAATGAGGAAAAATTGAATACTGAGAGGAGAGAGACAGAGGGGGAAAAGAATCGGCTGGGAAGCCATGGAATGAAGAGACAAAAAGGTTGATTAAGATACTGATATTACGGTCTGTTCTAATTTGACCTATCTCCAAACAGGCCAATTCAAGGATAGGAATTTCTTGAAATGGAAATCACAATACGAACAGCCATATTAAAGATTTTCTTAAAATGAGAAAAACATATTTAGGTATGCACTAAAAATAAAAGATGGAGCAGATAACTTTGTATAAAAAAAATTAAGATTTGAATTTATATTTTTTTAGTTCTTAGAAACATATTGTAGCAATAAAAACTCAGTTTTTGAAAGAAAATGACAGTAACAAAAAAATAATATTAAAAACTGGGGAAAATACAAGTGAAAAAATACACACATATAACGGTTAAAAAAGAAAATCGAACCGGACAGAAATCGAAGAGAAACGGAAACTAAAAAAAGCAGCGAATGGAACCAAAAAATAGACCTAAAAAATGACAGACTACACTAAAAAAATAAGGACCAATTTGAAAAAAAATAAATATTAAATGTCAATTTTAATATTACCCATATATTTATAATGTAAATACTTTAAAATTTTCTAGCCATTCGTAAATAATTTAATTGTTAGAAAATTTAATAAAATATATATATCTACAAATATAAAGGAGAATATAACCTAAAATTTTGAACTATAAAGAGAAATGGATACAATTGTCTATTTAAAAATAAGTGATTTAAATGGATACATTATTTGATTGATGATTAGAGTTATCTACATATTAAATTGGATCAGGCTTGATAAATAAATGATATTTTGCTGGACCTAACCTTTGAGCTTTTTTATATATATTTATTAATTAAATAAAATTGGAGCTGATTCAATAACTTTTTCTAGCATAAATAAAATCAATAGAGTGGGCAAACTATTATTATTATTTTTTGTTAATGGATATGTTCAAAAATATTGTTAAGGTACAATCATTTCTTAAATATTACTATCATGATGTGCTTACCCAAATAAAATTGGGCCTATTTTTCCAGGCTTTTGTTTTTCCTTGAGCCTGTTTCGTTTTTGGGCCTGTTTTATGTGTTTTTGCATTTTAATAACAGCCCAGTACAGTACTTAACTTAAAAAACAAACAAAAAAAACCCCTTAACCAACGCCGGAATATCCCTGGAATGGGATATACCCAAGCCGGGATACCCCTAATGTGGGATATCCCAAACCGGGATAAGCGCAGAATGGGATATCCCAGACCGGGATAAGCGCAGAATGGGATATCCCAGACCGGGATAAGCGCAGAATGGGATATCCTCATCAGGGATAAGCGCAGAATGGGATATCCGGCCCGGGCTCATAAAACAACAGAACCGGTCACCAAAACAGCCGAACCGGTCACCAAAACAGCCGAACCGGTCACCTAAAATTCTGAACCGGGACGGGATTTGAAGGGGATATCCGCAGAATAGCTTATTCCGAGCCGGGATATGACATGGATATTCTTCGGGCCAAATACAACAAGACAATTAAAAAAAAATGGGTACCGAATTCAAGCTACGCCCAACAACCCCCAGCCCCAACAATATTCTGGCGACCAAGAAATAAAAAGAAAGATCCGACAAAAACTCACTGAAAATAAATGTAGAAAGGCAAACAAAATCAGCTTTATAATAAATAGGTAAACCCGAAACAATTGTTGGCTTTGTTTAAAGCCCTCCATTCATTAGTTTAACGGATTATTAACTTGAAAGCTTCAAAAGCTTGGTTATTCTAGGTGATTTCTCCGAAACTCCTGAAAAGGTATTCTTCTTAAACTGGCCTATCACATAACGGATGCTGTAACATCATCAAAACTGAGTGGGGCAAGGTAAATAGAAAACTCTACCCTTTTGAGGCAATGAAGCAGGAGTATCCCTGTAGTCCGATGCATTATCAAGAACATAAGGAAGATCTAGCAATCCCAAGAAAGATACAATCTGAGGATTACAGGGAGAACCTACAGAAGGTGAGAAAATTTTATTCTATATACTTCAAGTAATAATTTCACATATTAAAGTCAAACTGAAGCCCTCAAGACAAGAGAATTGCATATAGAACTCATCTCAACCAATATTGTGGGTAAAAAACAGGATAATTAAATTATTTTTTTCTCTAATAAGTCATTAAGAAATCATGCCATCAAACTTAAATTTCATATTTTACATAGAATAAGGCTCGTAATCCGCACAAGGGATTACCGATGAGGTCAGCCAAAGATAGACCTACTGCACCTAATCATCTAAACCTTTTCAAACAAGCTCATTAAGAGTGTTAGACGCCAAACCTTCATGAGCCTACTGCTGACTATAACTTGGAAGCATGCCTTAAAACTTAGCATCCAAAAATGATCTAGATTTCAATTCCGACGTGATAGCAAACTAACAATCATTCTTCTTAGCGCACTTAATTTGCTGATTGGATACTGATTTTAGGCCATTCAGCTTTAAATTCTCCAACAAAGAAAAAAGTTTAGTTACCTTATTATTTATTTTCATTAGCTTAATTATAGTTATGATATGAATCAAACTGTCTCATTATCAATTTGTAGCTCAGAAAGCTTTTAGTTTCTGCTTTGTAGAACTGATTATGTTTTATTTTACCTCATATACAAATTCATAACTTACTCTGAGCTAAAATGCCAACCACATATTCTTTTGTAGCAGGTCCATTTAAAGTCAAGGCACACACAGTTAAATCTCATCTTCAACTATCCGTCAACAAAAAAAAAAAAAAAATTCAAGTGTGCTTCACATTTCTCAAACAGCAGAGAAAAATAAATACTTACTGTCCAGCCTCATCATTATGAAGTTTGTGTGACTTGTTATAAATTTTGACAGGAAGCAATTCCACAACTTCGTTAGGAGCGGGAACAGATCAAATTGAAGATACAGAAGGTCGAGAAGATAAAACCACAGACTGCTGGGGGATTTCATCCAGAACCTAGTTAAAATGCATAGAAATTAACTCCAACCGATAGGTGCAAAGAGAAAGAAGAACTACCCAGACTAATAACATAAGAAATAAAAATTACCTCAAATAAAGCTTCAGCTAACATAACGATTCTGGATAGGCTAGCCCTAGCACTTGTCTCATCATTTGAATTGGAATCTCGATTATTTACACGACATGTGAAACAAATAACGGCAAAACAGTTAAACACACCACACTCCAAAACAGATAATGGCAAAGATTCAAATGATCGACCCGTAATTCCAAACCAAAAGTTGTGTAAAAACGATAATGGCAAAGATTCAAATGAGAAGAATCTTTAGGAGAAGAGAAATAAGGATTCGAACTGTGAAACAAAGGCACAAATTCTTACGCGGGAGTCGATCTGAGCCAAAACCCAACTGATGAAGATAGAAAGAAACGGTGGAGTTTTACTGCCGGAGATATAGCAGGAGGAGAGAGATTGAAATCGAGGTTATTCATAAATCCTATAACAAAGGAGAGAGAAGCTTCATTTCTTAGTGGCTGGCTTCCTTATTTTCTTCCCCTCATTCAGACGGTCCATTTGGTTTGTTGGATTAAAGTCATCAATGGCCTAGAGTTGGCTTGTTGGAATTATTATAAAAAGAGCCCATTTCAATTAAAATGAAACATCATCCTCAATTCTTTTTTAATAATTTACAAGGCTAATAAATTTTAGGTATATATTTTGGTCCCTGAAATCACAATCTGATGTAGTCTAAAACCCAGTAATCCAAAACCTAGGAGATCCAAAGCCCCAAACACTGAAACAAAAGTCCAAAAACACCAGCCCAACCCAAAACCCAGGCCCCAAGCCTCAAACCCCTAGATCCCAAGGAGGGATATCCGTACAATAGAATATCCCAAGCCGGGATGCCCCTAGAATAGGATAACCGAAGTCGGGATAACCCTGGAATGGGATATCCCTGCTTGGAATATCTATGTCAGGTAACCCGGTCCAGACAGGTTAAAAATCTGAACCGGCTGCCAGAACAGCCAAACCGGACACTAAAAATACTGAACCGGATGAAATACGACAAGAAAAATCTTGGAATAGCTTATCCCGGTGCGGGATATCATGGGGATATCCCTGGTGCAGAATAAGAATGAATTAAATTCAGTGCTTACTAAATCGTTGTAAAATAAATTTAGTGCTTATTAAAACGTTGTAAAATAAATTCAGTGCTTATTAATACCCAGCTCTGCCCATTTACAAGGACTCGATTCTATGTCCAAACATCACATGCCAGCAGATGTGGTCAATATATTGTTTTTGGAGAGGTGGATAGATAGGACTACTTGCTCGATCAGGACCTAGCTTTATTGCGAGCGCAAAAGTCCCCAATCTTCAACGAGAAAGAAGCAGGGCGTGGAAAAAAGAAGAAAAGCCTATGTTTTAAAAACTCGGTATGATTTACTTAGTGTTTTCTTATTCCTTAACAAATATAATGCAGCTTTAACAGCTTTAAATACACCCAAACGATTTTGAAGAACCGAATTGTCGCACAATTTTAACAACTTTCATAGTATCATGCCTCTCATATACAATAATCAAATCTCCACCTCTAATGCAGCAGCGATTGAAAGATATCTTCGTCAAGGAGTCCATAAGCAACATCCTTAAAAGACGAAAAACACATTCAATTGAATACATAGATAATGTTGGACTAATATGCAAATTTATGTACCAAAATTTACTCCCCAAAACGAAAATATTTATCACATATCCAAAGTTCTATTAAGAATAAACTATCACCTAGAATACCAGGGAGACCCAAATTCATTAAAATATATGTATGCATCTAAATAGGAAAAGAATGTAAGATGAATGATTTAATCAATAGTTAAGGTAGAAAATTGAGAAATAAAGACTTACCCAGAAGTACTTCTGAATTAGATAGTAATATTTTCCAGATATGAAGAAGAAAATTGCATGGAAGCAGCTAAAAACCCACGGTTTTATTAAACTTCCATTGTTAACCATTAGATTGTAGAGAGATACCTTGGGTTGATATGAATGGCCAACGTCCACAAAAGAGAAACCTTCGTTTTCTACATAATTAACAATACCAAAGCGAAAGATGAGTAATTTGGATTTTTTGAAAAATAAATCAGTAATACGATTCAAATATGAAACTTTGAAAGAAAACTCTCATTGTAAGATCAAAAAAGGCAAATATACTGCGTTCTTCATAAGAAAGAAAACAACACCTAGTTAACATCTTCTAATGCAACACAATAAACACTTGTAACTACTTTGTAATATAAAACAACATTTTCAGTTAAATTGCATCCCTAATTCCATCCAGGCCAAGCATTTAGATATTACCCGAATATTTCAATCAAAATCCAATTCCAAATCATATAAGCACCAGCACACAAACAGTTCCAACTAAGTTCGTCGATGACCTCCACTCAACTATTTTAAAGAAAACCTAACCCGATCCTTACTGATGAGTGAAAGCACCTAGCAGTGTGAAAAGAAAACCAACGACTAATATGCACCACCTTAGCACCAGATAAAATGCAAGAATTTTCACTCCAAATAAGACCATGTTCTTCTAGTTAAAATTGACGTTAATTGATCCCAAAGTCTCTTACTTTCTATTCTATTTGAAAAACAACAACGCCATACAAACTGTATTTTTCCTTTAAAAAAGAAAATCAAACAACAATTGTATAAGGAAAGTGGCCCTAAATATATATTAACTGTAGATTAAATGAAAACAGCCAAGTGTTCAAGTAATTGGAAACAGCTATTCCCTGACCTTAAATATATATAAACTGTAGATTAAAGATATCAACCTCATATAACACTCGAGATAGAACTAACCAGTAAACAGAGAGTAGGCTTCCCCTAACATACCTATATCTTGACAGTTCAGAAAATTAAAGCATCACTTTTTCACATTGTCCTAATCAAATTTCCACATCAACCATTAATAATTCGGAAAATTTTGATTTAAACCCAAGACACCACAAGAAGGTTATTCAGAGAATTAAATTCATGCAAACTAATACGATATAAACCGAAGTCATTAGCCAATGGCTTAAAAAGGAAAGTGGGCTCAATTTGTTAGTTACTATCTCACACACACAAACACTCTAACTAAAAACAGGGCAAGAAAGATACTAACCAAAAACAGTTATATATGGACAGAAAGAGTACTACATATCCCAAGGACAGATCGATTAAACTAATTATTGTAGAGTTTCACAGGGAATTATTTAATTAAAGTCATTCATATGGGCCGATTTACTGATGGTTGACTGGTTTCACAGTACTTATAATCCAGCCAATCAGAGATTTTTCTTTTGCAGCACATCAGACTAGAAAGCAGTTTTTTATACACGAGACCATTAGGCTATCTGGACTGTCACATTAAAACAGTTAATTTTAAACCAACCAAAAGCATAAATTACAAACAAATCACTTTCTGAATCCTTAAAAGACGGAAAACACATTCAATTGAATACATAGATGATGTTAGACTACTATGGAATTTCTGTACCAGAATTTACTCCCTAAAACGAAAATATTTACCACATATCCAAAGTTTTATACACGAGACCATTAGGCTATCTGGACTGTCACATTAAAATAGTTAAACTATTTTAAACCAACCAAAAGCATAAATTACAAACAAATCACTTTCTGAATCCTTAAAAGACGGAAAACACATTCAATTGAATACATAGATGATGTTAGACTACTATGGAATTTCTGTACCAGAATTTACTCCCTAAAACGAAAATATTTACCACATATCCAAAGTTCTGTTAAGAATAATCATATATTTTAAAGAAAATATACCCAATCCTTACTAATGAATGCAAGCACCTAGCAGTATGAAAAAGAAAACATATATGCATACACAATCTTGACAACCTCCACCGTATATGAACCCAAATCGAAAAAAACCTTCGCAATTAGCAAATCGGTTGAAATTCTCCAATTCTTCAATTACTATCAATATTAACAAGCATCCCAATATTATTATTATTTTTTAAAACTGCAGAATTTTTGAGAAAACTAAGAAACAGAATGTCCCAGTCTGGAATCCTATACGCCGGTTTTGATCGTTTAGTGGGTAATTCGCATTTCTATAAAGAGTGGAAAACTATTGAAATAATTATATATATTATGTAAATTGCTCCAGAAGAATAATTAAAAGAAATGTTTTCTTTTCATATATTATTTGTTGATGTATCTGTCATTTTTTTAGACACCTTTTTTTTTAATTTAGGTCCTCTTATTTAGAAAATAACAGAATGAAATAAACAGCATAAAACAACAAAGTAAGTCACAGGCCACCTCAATAATAACACATAGCAAAACAGCAATTTCTAAACATCAAAACACCGAACTCAAAAATTAAAAACATAAAAAAACCTGGCCTGTTTTTTCGGATAGTTAATTAATTTCCGAAAATGTCGTCCTATTGCCGCAATAAGAAAGTTCGAACAAATTATACTTCTATCTAACTATTATCCAGACAAAAAAAAGCAACTACTGAAGAAGCTATTCAGGCACTATATGACAGGAATAAAGTCGGAGCAGAATAAGAAAGAAAATTAACTACAGCAGGCCGGTTAAAAATCTGTACCGGATAAAAAATTCTTTACAACTAAACAGAAAAATCCAAAGCATGATGTCCAAATAACATAAAAGCAGGTTTAGATTACGAATAATGCAACGGTAACATTTATGGTAATTAAAACCTTCTTTAAATCACTACTACTGTTTTGGACAAATTAACAGAGAGAAGTAAAAACCTTAAAATTTAATATTTTAAACTTATTCAATTTTAAAACAATTGCTTCAAAATTAAACAGTTATGTTCAAAAATATTTACTAATCTTTTTAAAATTAAATACTATCAAAAGAAAACTGGACATAAAAACAGCTCAAACGTATTCCAAAACAACCCAACCCAAAACACTAAAAAAATGAAAACAAAACCAAATCCGTGGCCCGAGCAAAAAGATGGATCACAAACCAGTATGCAAAAAGAGAACACAGATTTAGAGACTTTCACAATAGAAGCAACTTACTGTGCATTTGCAAATAGGGTCAGACAGCCTCCAAGCGGGATAAAAGCCCAAAAGGCCATAAACTAAGGAGGGCACAGGCCCAAACGCCAAAACAGAAGCCCTAAAAGAGAAACCGAAACAGTATTTAGCGAAGAAAAAAATAAAAGGAAATATAAAGTAGACGGAAACAAACAAATTGAAGAAAAAAAAAGAACATATAGTACAAGATAAAGAACCAAAAAGTACCACACCGAGATCCATAATTTCAACGGAACGTAACAGTGACTCTTTGAATAAGAAAACAGGAAACCCTGGCAAAAGTCCACTGAAAAGATTAGTAGAAAGAAGCATATATTTGAAACTAAAAACAGAGATGAAAAGGAAAGAAACAAAGTTAAATACATATTCATTCATGAAATGAATCTCCAATGAATTAGGGGATTTCAAAAATCACAAATAACAGAAACGATAAACAAAACTTAGGGTTTCTCTACCTAATGTACCGTATTTGTGTGTGTGAAGAAAGAAAGGACAAGAAAGGAGGCTGGGAGAAAGAAAACAGGACAGAAGGAAAGTATTTGAAAAGAATGGAAAAAACAGTAGTTAAGAAAGGAGAAAGGAACGTTTAGGGTTTAGGTAGATAATAGATCAAACCTTTTCTAACCCAATAGCGGAGTGGATTTTTTTGTGATCAAATAAAAATCAAACGGCAAAACTGAGTTGAAACAACTGACTAACGAACATTAGAATTCATGCAGTTTGATAGTTTGGAGCGAAAAAGGCAGTCAGAGGACCATATGAGTGCACCAACACTCGGTACATGTGACACGCACGCATCTTATATGGGTATGTTTGATTTTTTTTTGGTAAGTTTTTCTCTATATTAACCCAACTCTTCATTTTGCCTAAATAACTATTGTGTCTGAATTCATCTCCAACACATGCAAAGACATGGGCATCGAGATATAGTCCTCCAAAAGTCCTCCAAATACATGCGATCCTAGAAAAAACTGAAAATACTCAGGTCAGATGCCTATGTCCAATACTTACACCGAAGTCCAAGTAACATAACCTTTCATGTATTTGGAGGGTCATATGCCACGTCCGGGAATGTGTTGAACATGGATACTTTAAGAAAAATGAAAATTAAAGCAACACAGGATGATAGTTTTTAATTTGCTTTATTCAGTATGGTCAATTCCACATAACCCTATTGTCAAACCCTATTCTGCAGAATAGTCACCATATTCTGCAGAAAGCATTATCAGCATAACCCTATTGTCAAATGAATTCCCTGATAAGCAGAACCATGTTTAACCTTGAATGTACATTTAACAGAATTTTAACAATTTATACAAAGGCACAATTGCTTAAACAATTTCACTAGAAATGAAGTATCTGGTCTTAGTTGAACTTTAGGCATTATATCCATAAAAGAAATATGGGTATCACGTTAAACTGGCATCTAAAATCCCCATTTATCTCAAGTTTTAGGGCATTAAAGAATGAATTTAAGCCATGGGAGAGTGCATAACAACATAAAGCATTAACAAGGAATCTGCAGAATTCAACTTTAGTTTCACAAAAATTGCCATCACCTCATAAATTCTCTTCAACTCCGTGTATGCCAAGCTGACCCTTATGAATGAAAATACTATTAATTTAATAGCATTGGGGCTTGAAGATATCCGCTTTTGAATTCCACTGCAAGGTAATCCAAAAATATTTTAAAAGCAGCATTTAGAATCAAAAGTTTCCTTCACAATAAGTTTAACCAGAGATCTGTCATAGCAGTATAATTAGCATTTAATTTGGATAATTTAAACATGAAGATCAATCCAACATACAGAATGAGAAAGAGAACATTTATCACAAAAGAAAGTTATTTTGATTCATCGGAGTAAGTAAAATCTTTAATCAACTAATCATGCATGGCTCAACCATCTAGAATTAATCTAAAATTAAAATGTGTAACTCTCGTATCTAAAAAATGAACATCAATACTAGGGGTAAAAACCAGATACATGTGCGCATAAGTCACTTGGATTCGGCTACAAGTAAAACTCAAATCAATTCAGTCATTGTCAAGTTGAACTCAAGCTTGATAACCTTACTCGGATTTGGCAAAGAGAAGGAAAAAAAAACTCAAATAAATTCAAGTGAAAAGCATGTATCAAAAACTAAAAAACAGAGATGTTCCCATAAAAAAAACATAGTTAGGGGGATTGCATAAATCATAAAAAACAGAAACAGAGGAGAAAACTTAGGATTTGTACCTCGAAAAAGGACACAGGAAACAAACAAAAAGAACAAACAGATCGAGATCAATAGATTTGAAACAAGAAACGAAACAGTGATGTCTAAACCTGAAAACCAAAAACCATAAAATAGAAATGAAAAGGCAAAAGACAAAAACAAAAACAAAGACAAAGGCAAAGAAATGAAAAACCAAACCCAAGTAAAGATTCATACCTGAAATCAGCCTCCGAAAAAGCAACCAAAAAGAAACAGACAGACCCATATCAATAGATTTCAAACACAGAGCGAAACAGTGAATTGTAAACCTGAAAACCAAAATCCCCATTTATGTTTTATTTTTTCTATACATTTTATTAACTGCTTACGAAAACTCTCTTAAACTCACTTTAATACCAAAGCACATACATAGATCCTTTCCTTTGATCCAATTAAGGAACTTAGCAAGAAAAGATAGTACCAGCATAACATGTTTACTTTTCAATTGATCTCAAACACATTTTTCCCCAATATCCTGTATTTAAAAAAGTAGATTTCTAGCTAGTTACTTGGAGTCAGGTGCAAGCCTTATATACGGATATGTATCCAATGTACGTGTGTTCAATTTTTTTAAGCTTTTCCATGCATTGGAATGTTTTTGTAGGGACATATCCCTGTATCCAAGTCTGTCTAAGCGTCAGACGCGTGTACTACAAGAAAAAATAAGAGCAGGAGCAACAGAGATAACGGATATATAACTATTAGTTCTCTTTTTAAGAATTTATTCACATTGCTTAGGAGAAATCACATGTTCTATCAGGGGTAGCATGGAAGAAAGAGAATAGTTTCAGTTGAATATTATAATAGAAAGACCTACAGCTGTCTTACATTATAATAAGGTTGTCGACCAGCAACGCAAGGTGATGTTTCTATTAAACCATATCCATTCTGCACTTCCAGACCAATTGTCTGCACATACGAGCCATCATAAAATAAGAGATAAATCGACTAGGAACCTTTTCATTTGAAAACTAAAAACATATTAGCATCTAACCTCATAAAACTTTTCAATATGCATTGGCAAACTTCCACCTCCGCTTTTGGCAGTCTAGAGGATGATAGAAAATAATCAATAAACCCAGAACAGAAATACTAGAAATGCCGAACAAAGAAAAATAAAAGGAACATTCCAACAAGGATCTTTGCACATAAAAGGAAAAATAATAATACGGGTTCCTCTTCTTTTTCTCCTTTGTAAGGTTTCTTATTTTTCAATTGCAATACACTACGTTATTGGACACAGGTGTGAGTGTCAAATACGGGTATGTAAGCAACACTGATATGTTTAATTTTGCGTATGCTTTTCCATATATTTGAAGGCTCGGCTAATATCCCCAAACAATGTCCAGTGATATGTCAAACACAAGTGTCAGACCCAAGTACTTCAAGAAAAGAAAAATGAAAGAGTAGGCGAAACATAGACAATACATGCAGGTTTTATTGATTGATAAATAGAGTTCACTCAGAAGCTGGAAGAAAATTTTTCAATAAGTTTATGTAGCTAATATATCAAACCTTTTGTATCCCAATAGCAGAGTGGATTTTTTTGTAGACAAACTTTGTTGGTAAGACATGCAATGGCCACAATATTGTAGCAATAGTTTTAGACCATAAGTAGTCGAACATGGAAACAATATGTGAAGGTTCCTCCGAATTTCTTGTTAGGCATAGTCCCTATTGATCAAATAAAAATCAAAGGGCAAAACTGAGTTGAAACATCTGACTAACAAACTTTAGAATTCATCCAGTTTGATAGTTTGGAGTGAAAAAAACAGTCAGAGGACCATATGAGTGCACCAACACTCAGTACATGTTACTTGGACTCAAGTGGGTGTGAGTAGAGGCACGCATCTTATATGGGTATGTTTGACTTTTTTTTGGTAAGTTTTTCACTATATTTTAACCCAACTCTTCATTTTGCCTAAATAACTACTGTGTCTGAATTCATTTCCAACACATGCTCGGACATGGGCATCGAGATATGGTCCTCCAAGAGTCCTCCAAATACATGCAATCCTAGAAAAAACTGAAAATACTCAAGTCAGATGCCTATGTCCAACACTTACACCCAAGTCCGAGTAACATAACTTTTTCATGTATTTGGAGGGTCATATGCTATACCCACGGCCGGGAATGTGTTGAACACGAATACTTCAAGAAAAATGAAAATTAAAGAAACACATGATGATTATTTTTAATTTACTTTATTCAGTTTGGTCGATTCCACAGACTGCTAGACTAGTCACCATCTTATGCAGAAAGCGTTATCAGCATAACCCTATTGTCAAACGAATTCCCTGATAAGTAGAACCATGTTTAACCCGTACATTTAACAGAATTTTAACAATTTATACAAAGGCACAACTGCTTAAACAATTTCACCAGAAATGAAGTTATGTGGTCTTAGTTGAACTTTACGCATTATGTCCATAAAAGAAATATGGGTATCAGGTTAAACTGGCATCTAATCCCCATTTATCTCAAGTTTTAGGGCAATAAATAATTAATTTAAGCCATGGGAGAGTGCATATGAACATTAAAATTGAAAAGAAAAGATATTGGGATAAGAACATTACCGTGCAATACGATGAAGGGAATAGCGTGTCTATTTGGGATAAGAATCAATGTAATAGAGATTGACTGCAAAAGAGAGGCCATTGCTGGTGAAATCTTGCAGAGCCAGAGTTTCTTTCTTTCCCAAAGCATCCAACAAGAACAACCACAAAGACATCCATAGATTTGAAAAGACGAACCGAAACAATATTTCCTAGGACTGAAAACCCAAAATCTATGGATGAAGCAAGTGATTTCCATATCAGAAAAAAAAACAGAAACGATTGAGAAGAAAGAGAAGAAAACGGATGAGAGAGGAAAAATTTGAAGAGAAAGAAATAGTGAAGAATTGGGAAAGTGAAGGAGAGAGGATTTAAATTTCCAACGATGGGAAAGGAAGGGGATTTGAAAAGACTGATGAAAACGGGCAGAGGGGCTCTTCTCCTGCCAACGGTAACTAGCTATTTAATACACTCATTTAATAAAGTGATAATTGAGTTGTTTAGCTTTTAAATTTTTATTTAATATACTTATTTTTAATATTCTCAATGTCTGAATATATTTATTTTTAAAATAATACTATTTACTATATCAAATATATAAATAGTTAAAAAGTAAGTCAGAATATTATAAATATTATAAAGGTCATATTAAAATTTCGTTGAAAGTTTTTAATGTTTTGATAGTTAATTAATTAAAAAAGACTAAATTGTAAAGATAAAATTTAATGGTCATAACATTATTTGTATCTAATGAATATAAATGCATGAAATGAGGGCCTAAAGTAGTAATTCAACCAGTTTAGAGGATAGTGGATGAACATGATTTGGCATTTGGTGAAATTTGGTTGAGTTTTTAAGGGTAAAATAGTAATTAGTCAATTAAATTAAATAAAACCAAAATGTTTTACCATCATTTACATTTTCTTCTTCACTGAATTGAAAAAGGAGAAGAAGTCATTCTTAAGCTTTAAGGTTCGGCCATGGTGAAAGCTAGCATGATCAAGACCGAGTGAAAAATCAAATAGAATTCAAAATTATTAAAATGCCCCTATACTTTGTTATTTTTACAATTTAGTCAAGTAAGTTCGTATGAATTGAATTTCGTATAATGTTGATTAAATTAAATGTTAGTATATGATTCTATTGTGATTGAATCAATCTATATATGTTATTACGCAATTTATCTTGTCAAGAAACGATGGAAATTCAACGACGTACGATGACTATCGAGCCTCGTTTGAACCTTAGAAATATATAGGATACAAATGATATGTCATTAGTGTTACCATATTTTGGGTGCTGGTCGTAAATGTCCTACCGATTGCTGAGTTCCGACATGTGTTGTGGATACTCGACAATTTGTGTGAAGAGCACAATGTAGCTACGTTCCGAACGACAGCTTGTGTGAGCAAACCCAGGTTATCATGTTTCGGATGTTGGTCTTAAATTTCCTACCGATGACTGAGGTCCGACATTAGTTGCAGATACTCGATAGCTTGTGTAGGCAGCATCGTGTAGCTTACATTCAACCAACGACTTGTTTGAGTAGACTCATTTTACAGTTCATGTCAACTACGACTATATGTTTATCACACTTTGTGTGAGCTTTCCCGTATATTTGATATTATTCTAAGTGGTTCAACAGGTCTAAAAAGGGAAAGAATGGTAAGTATTCAAATCACTTATGTCATGAATTTATGCCAATGAATGAAAAGGTAATGTTCAATGAAAGTATGTTTACGCTCATGAAATTGAAGATTTCAAATAATGTTGTTCATGTATATGACTTACCTTATGTTATTTCAAGTGATTTATGAGTTGATACTATAACATGAGTTGTGGATGATAATTAGGCTTGTGCCAAGTTTATGATTGGATTATATCATGCTTAGTCTTAATGAAATACATTGAAACGATAAGTGTTTAAGTGGTAATATGCTTATGTAAATGAAAAAGGGGTATAAATTAAAGCATGTAATTTCTTATGAAATGGTTTATCATAAACCCTAAACCATGTAAAATTCAACAAGATAAACTATAATACCAAAAAAATGGGTGAGACGAGAAATTTGGCCTAGAAAATTTTAGTTGAAAAAGAGAAGCTGTACCAACAAGGTAAATGATGACAAAATAAGTAGAAAATTATCATGAGTTAAAAATTTCCTTTCTAAAATCAATTAAAGAAATATATATTAAAATGTTCAGAAAATAGAATGTTGGCAGATGGCACAGCATGCTATCATTCTTCAGGGTGATACCAAAAAGAAGAAAAAAAGGTACCTAGGTAGCATAAGATAACGGTACGATCGTCACTGTAATGGCCCTAGACAATGAAACCCAGATAACTAAGACTGTTGGGAGATAAACAGTAATTTAATATCTTCCTTAACAACTGAACCTTGGCCTGGTGAAGAAGGGATTCACCAGAAATATGCCAATGGAAGCATAAAATCTAAGACTTGAACACAGGTGCCAACAACATAATAAAGCCTAGAGGCCTCCTTCAAGACCTAAAGAAGGATGACAGGTTTTTACTACTTATATACTAAAAATAAATGCCTCTTATTCCCTAAAGCATAGGCAAATAATAGGTTCTTGAGCATTATTTGACATTCAAGTGGTTAACCATCAAGTAAGCAGAACAGAAGATAAAAGTCATTTGATCATTTCAATATCCCAATGATCTAATTTCCACCCTGATCACCAGCTAGCATCTGTGAAATTTCAAATTTCCATTATGCTTCTTTAAAATTTGATCACTGGAACAAAAGCAAAAAAAATTCTTAATAAATTCTTAGCTCTTTTACTTTGTTTTTCATTTTTTTATAGAGCCATCTGAATGGCAGAAATGATGATAAGTAATCGAACTTGGAATTTGTACATTAAAATCGAAAATATAAGGGAAGAAGAGGGTAAAATTTCTACAACATGACAACAGAACAATTGTATTACATTATTGCAAAAAACAGTACATGTGATGGTATTACAGCCAGCACAAGCGTGCTACAACCTAACCTGAAGACGACTTTGGACTAGAAGTATCGACAGAAAAACTAGTTGTAGAAGTTGAGGAATTATGGACAGCTCTTGTGTGGCTGATGCTTGGTTTAGTGAACCAAGTTGTTTACAGAAATTGTTTGTGAGGCCCCACATGGTTGCATATTAGCCTAATGTTTTGTCTCCCTCTCATCCATCTCAGCACGATCTTCATGTGCCTCTTACTTGTAAGTGCTCTCAGTCCAACCTCCTGAACTCATAAACACATTTCTACTCCATTATGTCGAGCACAGGCAAGTAAAGCATGAAAAAAACAATATCGTATGGAATTCAAGATCCTAAAATTATGCAACAATAAAACTGCACTGCCCTTAATTCACTCTTGGGCTTGACTTAATTAGATGTGGAAACAACAAATATAGATACACAATGAATACAGATTATAGTCTACTAAACAACTGACCTTGACTCGTTCCCAAGTATCACCGATGGTGAGGGGCCCATGCTCCTTGAGAATGTCAAAGGTGACTCTGCTTATGGTCTGCGTTTGCTCTGGCGACGTTTTCAACTCGATTGGCTTCATTTTCGGCTTGGGTTTCGTTGAAAAGTACCGAATCATACTCCCAAACATCTTGCTTTTAATTTCATTTTATATTAATTGTATAATATTAATTAAATAATATTATAATTGCTATATATATCATGTCAATTTGCTTTTAATTCTAAAATATTTAACCCTCAACATTTATACACTATGACAACATTGAAAAAGGAAAATCAAACAGCACTTGTATAAGGTAATAATTATCAAACGATTGACCAAAGACAATCTTTAAATCCTGTAAGCTAACCCAAAACAGAAAAATCAAAAGAAAAAAAATTTATTCAGAACCAGCATGCATCAAATTAACTAAGACAATAAATGAACAAGAAATTGGTTATGACATCATTAGAGAATATATCCAACACATCTTTTTATCAGTCTCATAAACCATCAACCAATAAGCAAATTAAAATTCTGTTAATCAGTCTCATAGAACCTATTTACTTAAAAGATTACAACTCAATTTCCCTTCATGTAAGGCTAGGTAACACAGATGAATATAATTCTATCTTTAACCAAAATCAGAGTACTTTCACCACATGGATATATCAATAATCACACAAAACTTCCCATTCAGCTGATATACAGAGATACCATGGGTCTACCTAAAACTTCCAATCAAAATCCATTTGCAAATCATACCCAACAGAACACAAACAAGCCCAAGTATTTTAAAGAAAATATACCCAACCCTTACTGACTAATGCAAGCACCCAGCAGTATGAAAAAGAAAATATATATGCATACACGAATCATGACAATCTCCACCGTATATAATCATGAAACCCAAATCGACAAAAACCTCTGCAATTAGCAAATCGGTTGAAATTCTCCAATTCTTATCAATATCAACAAGCATCCCAATTAGATTATTACTATTTTTTAAAACTAAAGTACAGACTTTTTGAGAAAACTAAGAAACAGAATGTCACAACTCACAATGAATTAAAAAGACATTTTATTACCATCCAGAAAAACTACCAAATAAACTCTACATGCGTCACAACTCCCGCTGGGTTCCTAGAACCAAAATCAAGCCAACACAGTGGCAGTAAGGAAGTTACATACGGATGCTTTTTGTTTAGGCAATTAGTATTTTGCTAAGCAAAGATTTAAAAGAAATAGAAAATAACACAAAAGCTATAATATTAAACAGAGGGAAACAAACAATCCAAAAATAAAGAACAACATATAGTATACGATAAACAAACAAAAATGAAGAACAAGACCGACATCTATAGATCTGAAAGACGAAACGAAACAGAGATTTCGAAAGCTGAAACTAAAAAAGAAATTGATACCTGAAATGAGTCTTCGTTTAAGCAGCAAATTTCAAAAATCACAAAAACCAGAAACGCCAGAGAAAACATAGGGTTTCTCTCTCACGAAAACTCTCTTCCTACTATAGCGTGTGTTTTTTTGGCCTGTGGATACCCAAGGCTAAAATAGAATGACAGGAAAACGTTGAAAAGAGACCTAGGGTGAGAGAGAATCGCCGAAGAAACGATAAATAATGGATTGGATAGATATATTTGAGGATTTAAGTTTCGAATGATGGGAAGGAAGCTGGCCTGATCGGAGGTAAGACGCTGGAAAATGTGTGGAAGCAGCGGCAGCGGTTTGTTAGAAAGGACAATAAAGGAGGAAGAGAGAAAAAGAAAATTAGTAGAAGAAAGGGGAAAAGGGAAGAGAAGAAAGGGAGAACCGAACGTGAGAGAGATGAAGGAAGAAAGAGTTTTTATTATTTATTTTAAAAATGGTTTGAATTTTATTTCATTTTGTAAAAAATATCGTACTTGGGAAAAGTTATATTCAATCTTTATGGATTGAAGATACAATCTTTTCTTAAATAGTATTTAGACCCAGAAAAATTTAGGCCTGTTTTTCCAGGCTTTTGTTTTGCTTTGGGCCCATTTCGTTTTGGAGTCGGTCTTTTAGTCCTGATGGTTCGTGTTTTTGAATTTTAATAATAGCCCAGTATTTTCCTTCAAAAAATAACCTTAAACCAACGCCGGGATATCCTTGGAATGGGATATACCCGGCCGGGATATCCCTCTTTAGGATATCCCCAAACCGGGATATACAAGGAATGGGATATCCCTACGTGGAATAAGTGTGACAGGTAGTCCGGTCCTGCAGCATAAAAAATCTGAACCGGACACTAAAAGAACTAAACCGGACAGGGGAAATTCTGAATCGGGATGGGATATGAAGGGGATATCCCCAGAATAGCTTATTCCGAGACAGGATATGACAAGGATATTCGTGGATTGGAATAAGACAATCTTTAAATCCTATAAGCTAACCCAAAACAGAAAAATCAAAAGAACAAAAATTTATTCAGAACCAGCATGCATCGAGAAATCAACTAAGACAATAAATGAACAAGAAATTGGTTATGACATCATTAGAGAATATATCCAACACATCTTTTTACCAGTCTCGTAAAACCATCAACCAATAAGCAAATCAAAATTACGTTAATCAGTCTCATGGAACCTATTTACTTAAAAGATTACAACTAAATTTCCCTTCATGTAAGGCTAGGTAACACAGATGAATATAATTCTATCTTTAACCAAAATCAGAGCATTTTCACCACATGGATATGACAAGGATATTCGTGGATTGGAATAAGACAATCTTTAAATCCTATAAGCTAACCCAAAACAGAAAAATCAAAAGAACAAAAATTTATTCAGAACCAGCATGCATCGAGAAATCAACTAAGACAATAAATGAACAAGAAATTGGTTATGACATCATTAGAGAATATATCCAACACATCTTTTTACCAGTCTCGTAAAACCATCAACCAATAAGCAAATCAAAATTACGTTAATCAGTCTCATGGAACCTATTTACTTAAAAGATTACAACTAAATTTCCCTTCATGTAAGGCTAGGTAACACAGATGAATATAATTCTATCTTTAACCAAAATCAGAGCATTTTCACCACATGGATATATCAATAATCACATAAAACTTCCCATTCAGAAGATATACAGAGATACCATGGGTCTACCTAAAACTTCCAATCAAAATCCATTTGCAAATCATACCCAACAGAACTCAAACAATCCCAATTATTTTAAAGAAAATATACCCAACACTTACTGACTAATGCAAACACCCAGCAGTATGAAAAAGAAAACATATATGCATATACGAATCATGACAATCTCCACCGTATATAATCATGAAACCCAAATCGACAAAAACCTTTGCAATTAGCAAATCGGTTGAAATTCTCCAATTCCTATCAATATCAACAAGCATCCCAATTAGATTATTATAATTTTTTTAAAACTAAAGTACAAACTTTTTGAGAAAACTAAGAAACAGAATGTCACAACTCACAACGAATTAAAAAGACATTTTATTACCATCCAGAAAAACTACCAAATAAACTCTACGTGCGTCACAACTCCCACCGGGTTCCTAGAACCAAAATCAAGCCAACACAACACCCATCGGGTTCCTAGAACCAAAATCAAGCCAACACAGATGCAGTAAACAATTTACATGCGGATGCTTTTTGTTTAGGCAATTAGTATTTTGCTAAGCAACGATTTAAAAGAAACAGAAAATAACACAAAAGTTATAATATTAAACAGAGGGGAACAAACAATCCAAAAATAAAGAACAACATATAGTTTACGATAAACAAACAAAAATGAAGAACAAGACCGACATTTATAGATCTGAAAGACGGAACGAAATAGAGATTTCTAAAGCTGAAAACCAAAAACCCTAAGAAAAACCCACTGAAATACAAGTAAAAAAGCATGGAGCTGAAACTAAAAAAGAAATTGATACCTGAAATGAGTTTCCGTTTAAGCAGCGAAATTCAAAAATCATAAAAACCAGAAACGCCAGAGAAAACTTAGGGTTTCTCTCACGAAAACTCTCTTCCTACTATAGCGTGTGTGTTTTTGGCCTGTGGATACCCAAAGCTAAAAAAGAATGACAGGAAAACGTTGAAAAGAGACCGAGAGTGAGAGAGAATCACCGAAGAAATGGGGAGCAACGGATTGGATAGATATATTTGAGGATTTAAATTTCGAATGATGGGAAGGAAGCTCGCCTGATCGGAGGTAAGACGCTGGAAAGTGTGTGGAGGCAGCGGCAGCGGTTTGTTAGAAAGGACAATAAAGAAGGAGGAGAGAAAAAGAAAATTAGTAGAAAAAAGGGGGAAAGGGAAGAGAACAAAGGGAGAACCGAAGGTGAGAGAGATGAATGAAGAAAGAGTTTTTATATTATTTATTTTGAAAACGGTTTGAATTTTATTTTAATTTTGTGAAAAAATATCGGACTGGAGATTAAAATAACCAATGTACATATAAATGAATAAAACCGAACGCAAGAGAACGAAATAATAATAAAAAGAGCCCATCAGACTAATTAAATGAAGGCCCAAAACTAGTCCAATACATGGGATATAACCTAAGCTCAATAACTAAGTAATCGAAAATTTAAGCGGTCTACAGCCCCAAACACTAAAACAAAAGCCCAAAAATGCCAGCCCAACTATAAACTTTAAACCCTAAACTTAAGCCCAAGTCCCAAGCCCAAACCCATAGACCCCAAACTCAAATTTTCCTGAAATAGGATATACCAAAACCGGAGTACTTCAATAGGGTATCTCCTCTATTTCAGCTTCCGGAAATTGCTGTATTACGGCTCCACCCAATTCCAGAATCAGAGGTTAGAGCAGTGCTTCTACCGTTCTACGTCTTCTACCTTTGAATTTCAAAGGTATGTTAACTTTTATTTCTTTCCTTACACTGTATTTCTTTACACTGTATTTCTTCCTCCTTACACTGATCCATCAATTTTCTTCATCTCATCTTCCAATCTTTGAAGATAATCCGTAATCTTGGATAACCTTTGAAACCCATTTTTGATCTTCGAAACTTCTTTCAGAAACTCAGATATAGTTTTCGGTACATAAACCAAACTCAAATCCAAGCTTTGAGGACCAAATCCAAACTCAAATCGTCGATTACCAAACTCCTTTCTTCTGCTCTACCAGGCGTTTCATTTATTTATTTTTTCAATTTTATTTTCAGGGTTTGGACATACATGGTCGAATCTATATAAACGAACAAGCGATTAACGCACAGGTACTTTGTCAGTCGCCCCTTGCGTTTTTTATTAATTAATAATTGAACAAATAGTTACATTCCATTATTCAAGGCGATTTGAGCATTCTCATTACTGTCATATTCTACCACTCCATAATTTGGTGATGAATCGACATTGTTTTTCTGCTCATTTGATTTTTCATGCTCGACTAAACAAAAGGGTGTTTTTTTATCCCTTTTATTTGCTAACGAAAATGAAATATTAGGTTGCAAATGCTAGTGCTTGCTTCATTTTTGACCTTGTACAGTTATTTTCAAATTTAAACTACAGAAATTTTAGTAATTGAAAATGCATATAGTTCTCATATGCTTTTCCATGTATGTACAGGCATATTTTTCCTATCTTCGCATATGAATGACTTTAATTAAATAATTCCCTGTGAAACTCTACAATAATTAGTTTAATCGATCTGTCCTTGGGATAAGTAGTAGTCTTCCTGTCCATATATAACTGTTTTTAGTTAGTATCTTTCTTGCCTTGTTTTTAGTTAGAGTGTTTGTGTTTGTGAGATAGAAACTAACAAATTGAGCCCACTTTCCTTTTTAAGCCATTGGTTAATGACTTCGGTTTATATCATATTAGTTTGCATGAATTTGATTCTTTGAATAACCTTCTTGTGGTGCCTTGGGTTTAATTCAAAATTTTCCGAATTATTAATAGTTGATGTGGAAATTTGATTAGGACAATGTGAAAAAGTTATGCTCTAATTTTCTGAACTGTCAAGATATAGGTATGTTAGGGAAAGCCCACTCTCTGTTTACTGGTAAGTTTAATCTTGAGTGTTATATGAGGTTAATATCTTTAATCTACAGTTTATATATATTTAAGGTCAGGGAATAGCTGTTTCCAATTACTTGAACACTTGGCTGTTTTCATTTAATCTACAGTTAATATATATTTAAGGCCATTTTCCTTATACAAGTGTTGTTTGATTTTCTTTTTTAAAGGAAAAATACAGTTTGTATGGCGTTGTTGTGTGTTTTCAAATAGAATAGAACGTAAGAGACTTTGGGATCAATTAACATCAATTTTAACTAGAAGAACATTGTCATACTTGGAGTGAAAATTCTTGCATTTTATCTGGTGCTAAGGTGGTGCATATTAATCTTTGGTTTTCTTTTCACACTGCTAGGTGCTTTCACTCATCAGTAAGGATCGGGTTAGGTTTTCTTTAAAATAGTTGAGTGGAGGTCATCGACGAACTTAGTTGGAACTGTTTGTGTGCTGTTGCTTATATGATTTGGAATTGGATTTTGATTGAAATATTCGGGTAATATCTAAATGCTTGGCCTGGATGGAATTAGGGATGCAATTTAACTGAAAATGTTGTTTTATATTACAAAGTAGTTACAAGTGTTTATTGTGTTGCATTAGAAGATGTTAACTAGGTGTTGTTTTCTTTCTTATGAAGAACGCAGTATATTTGCCTTTTTTGATCTTACGATGAGAGTTTTCTTTCAAAGTTTCATATTTGAATCGTATTACTGATTTATTTTTCAAAAAATCCAAATTACTCTTCTTTCGCTTTGGTATTGTTAATTATGTAGAAAACGAAGGTTTCTCTTTTGTGGACGTCGGCCATTCATATCAACCCAAGGTATCTCTCTACAATCTCATGGTTTTGTTTGCAGTAACATTGATGCGTTTGTTTTATTTGATTGTTGTTTTCTAAATTGTTAAAATTAAAGTAAATTTTCTTTGGATCGAATTTAATTTTCAATGGGCCTATGTGGCTATTGGTTTTTTGTGACTTGTGATAGTTGACCTCTTTTTTTTTTTTGGCTGTTATAATGGTCATGGTTTTCGGGTTTCTGTTTAGTTCCTGTGGCATTGTTTATTCTCTCCTCATTTTCCTTTTTTTCTAACATTTCTTTCCCTTTTATTCTCTCCTTTATTATGCCTGTCTCATTTCAAATTTTACCTCTTATATTTTTTATGCCCGGAAGAATTCAAAGACACTATATTGTGATTCTCTCTACCGTTTCTGTTTTTGGGATTTTTGGACTCCCTTGGTTCATCAGGTATTTTACCTCTTTTCTCCAACATTGTCTTTTCCGTTCACCCTTTTAAGAACTATGCTTTTGCACTTGTATTTTTTGGTTTATTTTATGGCTTTTGGTTTTCAGTTTTAGAAATCAACAATAAAAAAAGTTTGTCAATTACTTAATGGGAAGCAAAAAATCTGAAATTGTATTGGTCTTTTCAATTTTTTCATAAATATTACAATAAATTAAACTAACCAGTTGGCAATAAATGACTAGCTTATTCCCATATTCTGTCCTATTTTTCCTTTATTTCTAACGTTCCTTTCTCCTTTTTTAGCTACTCTTTTTCCCTTTTTTACAAATATTTTCCTTCTCTCTTGTTTTTTCTTCTCTCAGCCTTTTCAAGGCGAAAAAAAGCTTTTTAAGGTTTTTCATTCTATCAAAATTTCACATTATATTATTTTCTCTACTCGAATATTAGGTCTCTATATATTTTAAAATAAAAAATTCAAAATAATTATTGAGTAATAGTTTAAAACTGTTAATTTTGAGAGAAATTTAATTGAATAATATTATATTAATTTAAATTATGACAATTAGTTGGATTTATGTCAACTTAATTTTTTTATCATCATCACGAAGGTGACATTAGTTCATATGAGCACAGACGAATGGTGTTAAATATTCTTTTTGTTTAGTGGGTTTTAGAGGTATGTGAATGAATATTTAAATAAAAATTAAATTTTTAAATTTTTAGAAATAGAATTAAATTGGAAAATTTTGTAAAGTTGAGAGTTAAATTATTGAATTTAGAATTTAAACTAAAATGATAAATTTTGTAAACATTAAAGGATAAATTTGTTGAATTTTTAGATTTAGGATTAAATTGATAGAATCTATAAATATTATAGAGCTAAAATTTTTATTAGGCAAAAAAAAAGACACAATTTAGCTTTCTGATCATTAATGGGAAATAATTAAAATATTTAATTGTAACAAATTGAATCATCAAATTAAGCCTATTCCTAATCCTTAAATTCCTAAAACGGAAACACCCTTAGATAGTCGGTCCCTCATCCACCTCCTAGACAGATCACCCTTCACCTTCGAGTCATCTTATCTCTCACCTCAACCGGTGCCATTCAGGCAGAACTCACTCTCTCCACTAGATTCTCAGTCGGCAGCCGCTACAACCCATCCCTCACAGCCTCTTTCCGTCGCTCAACTCAACCCTTGCAATCGACAATCGATTCAGACGGCTCGCAAGCAGCGGTGCAATCAGTGGTCGGTCATGCGGCTGCAAGCAAAGGTAATCAGTAGTCGATTCTTGTGACTTGCAAGCGGCAAGTTCGTCGCCGCCATCTCACACCCTGAGGTTTCTGCAAATTTATTAATAGGTTCATTTGAAATCTGTTGCTTGTTTAAATTTCATAATACAGATCGTTGAATATATTCTGCTGGAAAAATGCACCCTCCTCTGACTTTACACAGGCATCGTGGGATTTGTTTCGCTATCTGGGACGTGATATGACATGCCATGGTTGGTAGTAGGTGACTTTAATGAGATTGTATTCTCTTGTGAAAAGGAGTCATGTTCGATGGGAGCATCAGATGAAAGACTTTAGGTTAGCGCTTGCGGATTGTGATTTACATTATTTGGGTTTCTCTAAACAATGGTTCACTTGGGAGAGAGGCCATTTGTCAGGTACTAATATCAGGGATCGTTTAGACCGATATGTCACTAATGCTTCTTGAAGGGACCACTTTCCTAATTATTAGGTTCTCCATGCCCCCCATTCGATTTTTGATCATTGTCTACTTGTTTTCGCTCTTTACAATCCAATGTTTGGGAATTCCAGAAAATCCTTTGCTAATTTGTTTCGTTTTAAATCCCGATGGGTTTTTTAGCATACATGTGAAGATAAAATTTAGAAAGTTTGGACGACATGTAATGGGTTGGTCCCTTCTCGGCTTCAAGCTTTAGGCGTTGGTTTGTCTACATAGATTAAACTGTTAACTAGGCAACTAAATAGTTTTGTTCAAAGTGCAATAGATTCGTTAGTGTAGTTAAATTAAGAAGCACCTTCAAATGATGTTTTAGTGGAGATTACTAATATTAAGTTGGCTCTTAACTTGGAGGTTGATAATGAGGAGTTGTTCTGGTACTAGATGGCTTGGTTGAATTGGTTGAAACATGGTGACCGTAATACCGTATTCTTCCATAAATATGCCACTTTATAGAAAGCGTGTGAATACCGTTACTGGTTTGGTTGATAAGACTGACATTACTTTTATTACACTTAAGGCAATGTCTGGGGTGGTTAAACAGTATTTTGTTGATTTGTTCTCCTCTTCCAATCAAGGTGACTTATCTCATATATTAGGGGCAGAGGACTGACTTCTGTATCACCCCGCAAAAAGAATAAGGACTTGATGCCTGAGTTTACTATTCAAGAGGTTCAGTCAACCATAACAAGGATGCTTCCTCTGGAGGCTCCCAGAAAGGACGATTTTCAGAAGTATCGGCACATTTTGGACCTACATTACAGATTATTTTTTACGGGTGCTTCGGGGGAAAATTCCCTCTCTAAGATAAATAGTATGAATATTGTCCTCATTCACAAAGTTGCAAATCCAAAGCACATGTCACAATTTCGCCCGATTAGCCTTTGCATTATGATGTACGAGATTATTTCCACAGTGCTCATGAATCGATTTAAGAAGGTACCCTCATAACAATCATCCTAGTTGCCTAACCAACGTACCCTCATAGGTACTTCACATATATTATCAAAACAATCAAATAAAACACCATTTAAGCCAATTCTAAATTCATACCAATTTCAACCCAAATTTGCCTATCTTATGCATCAACTTAAACATTCTATATTAAACCTCAACTTAACACGTATAATCATGTATATAAGTAATCAATATCATCTTATAACATCATTTACATTCACTTCCCAAAAGGATAAGCATAAGACATCCTAGGTACATGCCGACACAAAAAGAAATATACATCATCACGTTTTGAGTTCGAGATTGTTGATGGATGCTTAATTGGCCATTTGACTTTAACCTAACCTATGCACGGAAAACAAACCGTACGCTGGGTATAAACTCAGTAGTATTTCTATAATCCGAATACTCAAAAATAAAATAATATAACATACAATAACTATAGTCATACAATTATTCCGGCATTGGGCATATCCCATTCTTAGCATTCTTGGGTATATCCCATTCTTAGCATATTCCGGCTTAGTTTAGGGTTTTTTTTTTTTTGAAGAAAAGTATCAAGCTATTATTAAAATACAAACATAAAATCAACTGGACTAAAAGACAGACCCAAAAACGAAACAGGGCCAAAGAAAAAAAAAGCCTGAAAAACCGAAAAAAAAGTGACAGACGCTTTTCATTTATTGTTTCCTTCATTATGTCTGAGTAAATTATCTCTTCATTTTATGCCTATTAGCCGTTTCTCTCTCTCTCATTCGTTCTCCCTCTTTTGTTTTCTTTTTCTTCCTCATTTCTTTTGCTTTCATAACAAATCCTCAAATATATCTCTTCAATCCATATCTCCTCCCATTTCTTTACCGATTCTCTCTCTCAGTCTCTTTTCAATTTTTTCCTCTCATTTTTTTAGCTTTGGGTAACCAAATGCCCAAACACACATACACGCTACGCTCTGTTTTTTGTGGTTTTTGAAATCCCCCTTCATCGGAGACTGATTTTGAGGTATGAATCTTGAACTTTGTCTTTGTCTGTCATTGCCTTTTCATTTCTATTTTGGTTTCAGATCAATGTTTTTTTTTTTACTTCTATTTCAGCGGGCTCATTTCTCTGCCGTTTCTTTGTTGCAATTTTTGTAACCCCTGCTTCATCAGAGACTGATTTCAGGTATGAATCTTCGCTTCAACGTTTGTCTTTTTGTTTTTTTTCATCTTTGTTTTGGAGTGTGGTGTGTCTAACTGTGTGGGTTTGGGGTGCTGTTGGTTCAGGTTTGTAGTCTTTAGTCTGACCAAAGTAAAGTCTCTTCTTTCCTTTCCCTTTTATCTCACTTAAGGTAATGCTTTAAACTTTTTTGCCTGTCTTTCTTTCTAATGTAACAGTCCAGATAGCCTACTGGTCTCGTGTACAAAAAACTGCTTTCTAGTCTGATGCCCTGCAAAAGAAAAATCTCTGATTGGCTAGATTATAAGTACTGTGAAACCAGTATCCCAATTGTTAAGTCAACCAAAAGGAAATCGGCACACATGAATGACTTTAATTAAATACTTCCCTGGGAAACTCTACAATAATTGGTTTAATCGATCGGTCTGAGGTCTGTGCTCTGTCCACAAAATCCTTTAATGAGATAGATCGGTCCCTGGAATATGTCGTACTCTTCCTGTCCACAAATGACTGTCTTTAATTAGTTCCTATCTTTCTTGCCCTGTAGCAGCAAGAAGTACACATTCATGGATTTCTGTAATTCAATATGGCCTTCCTTTCGATCTCTTTTGAAGGTGCAAAATCTATAATAAATAGAAGTTGAATCCGCTTATGGTATTGGAATTTTTGAAAACATTGGCTCAATCCGTCTACATTCATCTCTGTTTTTTTAAAAAAAAATGGATGTTTTCTTTCGGTCTCTGGTCTCCGGTCTTTCCATCCGTCCACGGCTATTTTATTGTTAATCCTGCTGTCGCCCTTTTCATTCCTGTTTTAGTTATATATGCTTCTTTTTACTTCTATTTTCAGTGTGTTTTTGTCATGGTTTTTTGTTTTCACCTTTAGAGAATAAAGTCATTAAGAAAAAACCTAAGGTTTTAAGTTTTTCTCAAACCCTCACAGTATTGTGTCCAATTCAAAAGGATAAAGATAGCAGTGGAAGGGTGCATGCATGGAGATATCGACAAGGTCTACGACACCATTAAATACATCAAAAACACTCGCAACATCAAAATCGACCCCCTCCTTTGTTGTGGTGATTTCCAGATTCTTTCCCTTACACTCTCACTTTCTCCCTTCAATTTGTTGTTTTTATACGAAAATTTTTCACTTTCCAAATACCCATTTTTTATATTAACTTAATTTTTTTTTTCTTTTGCAACTTAGGCAATCAGGAATGAAAAAGATATGGATAGCCTTAATGTGCCCCCAAAATATAAGGAGATGAAGTCATTCTGGAAATACTATTCAGGTCAGGAGGTTGCCCCCAGTTCCCACCATTTTTATCGGTGGAAATCATGAAGCTTCCTATTATTTATGGGAATTGTAAGTCACCCCCTTTCCTTCATATGTTCTAGCTTGGGGATTTTGATTCTTTTATGAAAAGGCCTTGAATTTTACCTTCTGCAATTGAAATGTGTGAACTTTAGGTATTATGGGGGATGGGCAGCATCTAATATATACTTCTTGGGGTTTGCTGGGGTTGTGAAGTTTGGCAATATCCGTATCGGTGGACTTTCCGGAATTTACAATGCACGTAATTATTGTTTAGGTTGGGTTTGAAGTTCTTTTACTTGTCTATTTTGTGTTTATTCCGGAGTTCTTTTAATGGTGATTGTTTATTTACTGCAAGCTAGTGTCAAATATGTTATATTGATTCTTATTTAGGGTGGGGAGTCGAACCTTTGAAACTGAAATGAATTAGCTTTTCCTTGAGCAGGACACCATGAAAGACCACCTTATAATGACAATACTATCAGATCTCATGTCCGGGAGTACGATGTTCACAAGCTCATGCACCTAGAGGAACCGATTGATATTTTCCTTTCACACGATTAGCCGCTCGGCATCACTGATTATGGGAACTGGCAACAACTTGTTCGCTACAAAAAACATTTCAAAGATGAGGTAATTATATTCGATTGGTGGAAATGCATATATGTGACAGAATGAAAATCTTCATACCAAGCATATTCAGTTTTCTTGTTGACTATTCCTTGTTGCTTGTTGGTTGAAACATATATCCTAGATCCAGCAATGAGCTCTTGGAAGCAAGCCTGCTGCTCAGCTGCTTGAGAAACTCAAACCATAATATTGGTTTTCAGCTCACTTGCACTGCAAATTCACTGCTCTTGTTGAACATGAAGAGGGTGGTCGAGTGACAAAATTTCTTGCACTCGATAAATGCCTTCCAGGGCGCAAGTTCTTGCAGGTATCTATCATATGTTCTGACCATTTCATTTAGGTTCTTTCTTTTGGGCTTTGCTGGAAGCTAATAAATGAATTCTGGCTTTTTTTGATCTTTTAGATTGTTGATATTGAATCTGATCCAGGACCTTATGAGGTTCAGTACGATGAAGAATGGCTGGCAATAACACGGAAGTTGAACTATGTCTTTCCTTTGACCTTCCGACGTGGAGACTTTGGGTGTGTGTATATATGACATTTTTGTTTTGACCATGCCACTCATCGCTCTCTCTCTCTTGGGTGGGGTGGACTAATGTTTTATTTGAAAATGTGCAATTTTCTATTTTTGCAAGTACTATTACTCTACAAGAACTAGTGAGCCGACAACTGCTGTTCTAATATGTCCAACATGCAAGATTGTCGTTAATGGGTTAAGAGCAGGATGGAAGACAGAGGAGCCAAACCTTGTAAATTTTCTCAAACAACTCCACCTCACAAACCCTCTGATTCAGTTTCAAACACTACTTTTTCTGGTAAATAATATGGTGATATTTTGATGCTTTTCCTTCTTTGAGGTGCTAAAAGTATTTCCATTAATGGTTCTATCTTTTGGATTTAAGAAACTCACCATATATGTTTGCATATTTATGCCACTTATCACTATCATGATTAAGCATCTCGATATTACTGTCACAGTCATTACAAAACACTATCCTTCATTTTTGGTCTTCTTTTAGCTCAATTAATTGTTGGTTAGCGAATGCATTCTTTTTTATTTAGATTTGCAACTAGATAATCATGACTTTTGCAATTTATTTTTGCTCGATTTCCTTTTTAATTATTAAAATTTTCTCACCTTGTGTAGGTTCTCCCCGTAATCCTCAGACTGTATCTTTCTTGGAATTGCTAGATCTTCCTTATGTTCTTGATAATGCATCGGACTCCAGGGATACTCCTGCTTCATTGCCTCAAAAGGGTGAAGAGTTTTCTATTTACCTCGTCCCACTCAGTTTTGATGCATTGTCCCTTTATACTGTACTTAGCTGCTTTTAGTTAATCTTCATTGTGATGCAGTCAAACCTAGAGTATACATGATTCTAGGAATACCTTATGCTTTTCGTGTTTAATATGGTGCTGATGCTCTCTCATATAGTTTAATGGGATAGATAATTGATCATTTGCTTTCAATCAAGGTAGAACATTGAATGTGCCTAATGTTTTGAGCTTTGTGCATATCATACGTAATGCTATAACTTTGCCTTATACACGTTGATTGAACTAAATCCATTAAATTTCTTAAGGTGACATCATTTTTCCTGTTGGTTCATTAGATGATTACAGCGAAGACATTCCCATTGAAGACAAGGATGATCTAGAAGATGCAGAACCGAATAATGAAAATCGGTCCTCATGAATGTGAATAATGTTTTCTATCAGCCAAGAGGTTTATTAGTGCAAAAAGATTGATGGCAATATCTTGCTATTCTGGTTCACAGATTTTTGTGGTCGGTTCGATAGTTTTATTGTCCAGTTCAGCTTTTTTACTTGTTTGAACCAGGCTACTTGTTGTACGTATTCCAGCCGGGGATATCCCATTCTAGGGATATCTCGGGCTGGGATATCCTACATTACAGTTACACCGGTTTGTGGCTATTTTGGTTCGGATCTATCTCGGTTTGTGTTTCACAGGCCTCAACTTTTTGTAAAATATCTATTCTTTTTATTTCAATTTATTATTACGGTTTTGTTTGATTTTCGTATTTGAAAAATTAATTATAAATCATTCTATTTATATTTTATTTTATGTGTTTATTTATAATTGATTATATGTTGGCTAATGTGTTTTTGTCCTACAATTACAAACACAATAGCAAATCTTGCTCGGTATCCTTGTTAGAATTGGTTTTGGTTCTGTGATGTTAGAAAACAAACATGCATGACAACATACTTTCTTTTGTAGTGGAGGCTATGGCTTGATTTTTATAATATATAAATAAAAAAATTCAACAAAAACTTTTCAAAATTAATTTTATGTGATGTTTACCATAATAAACATAATTTTACTAACAATAATATTAAAATGAAATAAAATTGAAAATTTTTGTATTTTATATTTTAAAATTTCCATGACAATTTAATTCATTTTAAGTTATAAAAATTCCATACTCTTTTAAAATTTTGGTGATTTTAATAATAATAATTTAAAGTTTGAAATATAATTTTAAAACCTATGATTCAGGGCCTAAAACATTAAAAATTGCCACAACTCATTCAAAATTTCTTGTTACATTCAAAGCTTAATTCTTTTGACATGAAGCATATTTTCGCGTGCAAAACATACTGATGAAAAGATTACATTTTATATCATAGAAATCATCTCACAAGAAAGTTTTAAAAAAACCTTTAATTTAGTTACCCAAATCTACAATCCACTGAATCAATTTTGATTTTGGGGATTCAACTTCATATTTACTTTAACTTTGATAATTTAGAAAACTATAATGTTATGTGACATGAATAATACAAGTAAAAGGATTGACAGATTTGGGCACCTTAATAATTAGATTCTAAATTCGATATTGATTTTTAAAGTGTTTTTTAAAATTTTATGTAAACTATTAAAAGAATTTAATGCTCTTGTATTAATTGTTTTTCCTTTAAAACAATTTGTTTTTCACACTTAACTTAAAATTTTGTTTAAAAAAGCACTATCCCTTACGAATTAAGACAAATAAGATAATCAAACAGCTAGCCTAGTTTGAAGGAATAGAAAATAGAATTTAATGTATTAATGATCGTGGGGACTTTTTTTGAAATGGGGTAGGCTTAAAAGGTGTCTATTTTTTTTTATGGAAAAAAGGACCTAAAATTTTAAAAAACATCGGCCTTCCATATTAATCTTGAGTTGATGTCTTCATAGATCTACATTTTGTTCCTGTGGTACTTCATTGTCTCTAATTGTCTCGGTTTACAGATCTTTATTAGTTTCATTAGTGAGTGCATTGTTATGAAATTTTGGTTTCAAAGATAGTTATGAAATATGATTTTAGAAACTGCTTAGGTTGAGCTTGAATTCTAGGTAGATTTCAGAGGTCTGTTCAGGTAGATGTATTCTTCGATCGACATTCTGTTGCTGTCATGCTTCATAGTCTCAAAATTATTTCGGTTTTGTGGAACCTTGCGTAGGACTCATTTACAGGTAACATATTAGAAACAAGTTATCCTATCTTGTTCAAGCAATTTTTCTTTTAAAGCATCATGAACTTTGCTTGTAATATGCACAGATATATGGACCTTTGAAATGCTGCTCCACGTCTGAAATCTGTGAATGGAAAATGGATCACTCGAAGGTCACCACTGCATGCCCTCCACGCAAGAGGAGGCAGCCTTCAAGTGAAGCAAGTGTGGGGGACAATGCAAGTTCTCCGACAGTCATGGCTTGGCCATCTGCTGAAACTTGAGGGCATACCGGATATTTGACATTCGCAAAGAAGTGTTTCTTGAAAAAAAAAAAAACTCTTAACAAGTTGCAATCAATTCAAACACTGAGTTTTCATCCTACTATTATGATTGATTCTTAGCTCACTCAGTGACACATTCCTGAGTATTCACTTTACAAGTTTTCATCCTATTTTTGGCCTGGTTTTAAATCACTGTTGTGAGTTTAACGTTGTCCAAGTTCAGGTCGGACCAGGCCTACAGGTATCATAGTGTCTTTTGATAATTAAATGATACATTAAACAGCTTCCAACGTCTCTCTAAATTCTTGATGAGAGACCCTTCTTTCTCCCGTAAATTGTGTCTCCTTTGTCTCCCTTTATTCTGATTTTTACCTTCTTTTTCTTTTGTTTTTATTTATTTTCTCTTCCTCCCTTTCTTTACTACGCAGATTCTATCTGAGTCTCTTTCCATTTTTTTTCCTGACATTTCTTTTTTAGCTTGTGTACATGCCACAAAAACACACTTGCTACAGCAGGACATTGAAATCCCCTTCTTCATCGGATTGTAATTTCAGGTATGATTTTCACTTGTACTAACTTTTTCTTTTCACGTCTTTTTTAGTTTTAGACCTATACTTATCTTCTTTTATTTCTGTGGGTATTGTGGTTTTCATCTCTGTTTTAGTTTTCAGATTTATGCTTCTTTTTTTGATTTTTCAATGTGTTTTTATTATTCGTTTTGGTGTTCAGCCTTATGAAACACTGCTTATATTCGTCGTTTTAAATCTTCTGATGTCTGTCATTTTTTTGATAGTTTATGGCCTGTTATGTGTTTTATATTTTTTCGATTGTTTGTTTTCTGTATTTATGGAAACAGCAGTATAGTGGCTCCTTCATGTATAAATGGAGATGGAAATAGATATAGATGTATTTGCATCCTCTTCCAAGTACAAGATGTCTCTGATTTCCTATTATTGTACTATAAATTTTACTACTTAAGGTGGATCTACAATTTATTAACATGGGGCATTACTTGTTGGCATTTCTTTGCATTTATCAAATTTATTGGTGTCAAAATACAATATGCTGAAGTGTGTCATCTGTTACTCTGTTTAGAGTAATGACCTCTAATTTGAAATGGTGGTGTCAATTCTTCCAGTGCTCATGTATCAGGGTTAGGTGACCTAAACATGCCATACTTCTTGCAACTTGCTGTCAAGTGCCATAAAAATTAGGTCTCCTTTCCAATTTTGTTGCGACATTGGAACCTCTACATGTCTTGCTCATCTTTTCGTTCTGCCAATGATCTGGTATTCTTTTTGGCGTTACTATGTAACATTACATATCCCTTCCTATTGTTATATTGGAGCTTTTACATGTTATGATGCATTCTCCTACTACTGCAACATACATGCAGGTGCTGTTTTTTCTCACTTCTATTTTTCCGTTCCGTTCACTGTCTGTTACATTGTATTCCTAAGCATTGGTCTTGTTGATTTGTTATTTTATACTGGTTGCTATAGTGACATACGTTTAGCTTCTTTCGATGGCATTGCAAAGGAACTTATACTGTTTAGCTATAGTTATTGACGTTTGGTTTTCTTGCAGTCTCTTAAAGGTTGGAAGTGAATGCCATTTTGACTATGGGATCACACACATTCCAGATCGTGTTTGGCCTTCCACCAAAGGGGATGTGGAGAGTGATGAAACACCTCCGTATGTCTCGAGGCCTGCAGCTGCTCCACTTCATATGCCGTCAAGAATATCTTCTATAAGATTGTGTGAAAAGCAATCTTTTTCTACAAACGATGACGATTCCAAGTTCCAATCCTTTTGGGAAGTGAATGTAAATGATGTTATAAGATGATATTGGTTACTTATATACATGATTATACGTGTTAAGTTGAGGTTTAATATAGAATGTTTAAGTTGATGCATAAGATAGGCAAATTTGGGTTGAAATTGGTATGAATTTAGAATTGGCTTAAATGGTGTTTTATTTGATTGTTTTGATAATATATGTGAAGTACCTATGAGGGTACGTTGGTTAGGCAACTAGGATGATTGTTATGAGGGTACCTTCTTAAATCGATTCATGAGCACTGTGGAAATAATCTCGTACATCATAATGCAAAGGCTAATCGGGCGAAATTGTGACATGTGCTTTGGATTTGCAACTTTGTGAATGAGGACAATATTCATACTATTTATCTTAGAGAGGGAATTTTCCCCCGAAGCACCCGTAAAAAATAATCTGTAATGTAGGTCCAAAATGTGCCGATACTTCTGAAAAAATAAGGTGGGAAAATCGTCCTTTCTGGGAGCCTCCAGAGGAAGCATCCTTGTTATGGTTGACTGAACCTCTTGAATAGTAAACTCAGGCATCAAGTCCTTATTCTTTTTGCGGGGTAATACAGACGTCAGTCCTCTGCCCCTAATATATGAGATAAGTCACCTTGATTGGAAGAGGAGAACAAATCAACAAAATACTGTTTAACCACCCCAGACATTGCCTTAAGTGTAATAAAAGTAATGTCAGTCTTATCAACCAAACCAGTAACGGTATTCACACGCTTTCTATAAAGTGGCATATTTATGGAAGAATACGGTATTACGGTCACCATGTTTCAACCAATTCAACCAAGCCATCTAGTACCAGAACAACTCCTCATTATCAACCTTCAAGTTAAGAGCCAACTTAATATTAGTAATCTCCGCTAAAACATCATTTGAAGGTGCTTCTTAATTTAACTACACTAACCAATCCATTGCCCTTTGAACAAAACTATTTAGTTGCCTAGTTAACAGTTTAATCCATGTAGACAAACCAATGCCTAAAGCTTGAAGCCAAGAAGGGACCAACCCACTACATATCGTCCAAACTTTCTAAATTTTATCTTCACATGTATGCTAAAAAACCCATCGGGATTTAAAACGAAACAAATTGGCAGAGGATTTACTGGAATTCCCAAACATTGGATTGTAGAGAGCGAAAACAAGTAGACAATGATCAAAAATCGAATGGGGGGCATGGAGAACCTAATAATTAGGAAAGTGGTCCCTTTAAGAAGCATTAGTGACATATCGGTCTAAACGTTCCCTGATATTAGTACCTGACAAATGGCCTCTCTCCCAAGTGAACCATTGTTTAGAGAAACCCAAATAATGTAAATCACAATCCGCAAGCGCTAACCTAAAGTCTTTCATCTGATGCTCCCATCGAACATGACTCCTTTTTTCACAAGAGAATACAATCTCATTAAAGTCACCTACTACCAACCATGGCATGTCATATCACATCCCAGATAGCGAAACAAATCCCACAAATCCCCTGTTTTGCTCATTCGAAACCCCATAGAAACCAATAAACTGCCAACGTGTCCCACCAAAGTTGTTTGCAACAACCATATCAATGTGGTAGCTCAAAAAACTCCAAAGATGAAGATGACAGTCTTGTTTCCACCCAACAAAAGCCCACCCGAGAACCCACAGCGAAAACATCAAACCTGTATAAATAATTAGTGTTTCCAAATTATCCTAAATCCAAAAATTTTGAAACTTGATCGAATTTACTACGCAAACCTAGGGCGCGCTTCAATCGGCAATCCCGCCCGTCCTCACCACTCTCCTTTCAATGCATGACAAAATGCCGCATTTGGGAATAAACAAATAAAACCCTTTAGAGCAACGTACATGTATATTCAGAATACCTAACTTGACCACGGTTGCATTTGATCATAACCAAGAACAAATCACCAGTTTCGTGCATCTCGAGGTAAATCGCAAAATACACGGTTAAATTTCGAATTCTCAAAATCAAAATTATTGACCATTCCCGATCCCATCATTTCCCTTCCTTTCCACTTCTCAGTTCGGTCTGAATCAAATCCCAAACGAAGATGGAACTTGACATGGTGACTATGGCGGCATCGATCGGGGTGTCGGTGCCAGTGATTCGGTTCCTTTTATGCTTCGTGACGACTATACCGGTGAGTTTTCTATGGCGACTTGTTCCGGGTCCACTAGCTAAACATCTTTACTCAGCCTTTACAGGAGCGTTGCTTTCCTATCTGTCATTTGGGTTTTCTTCAAATCTGCACTTTTTGGTGCCCATGTTGTTGGGTTATGCTGCAATGGTTCTTTATCGTCCCAAGTGTGGGATTATCACTTTTTTCTTGGGTTTCGGTTTTTTGATTGGCTGGTAAGTCTTTCATTGGTTTTTTTTAAGAAACTTGTCGTGGACTTTATCTTAAGATTGTTATATTCTGTCCTGTTTACATGCTTGACATTTAAAAAGATCAGCATTTTGATTTATGCTTTTGGGTTTGTAATTCTAGAAATTGAATTATTTCTATTTTTATCTTTAGGAAAAGGTTGTAGAGGGGAAAAAACCCTGATGGTCATGCCTGCTGGGTTTTCATGCTAAATTGACTGACAAAATTATATGTTTGTCTTCTTGAATACTTTAGTAAATGCATATACACTTTTCATTCCTTTTAACATCTAAGATTGTTGACGATGCTGGTGGAAATTTGTGGGAAGAATATTGCTTATGCAACACTTGATTGATATTAGATTATCTATTGAAGTTTTTCTGAAAATCCTTTTAATGCATGCGCTATAAACTGAGTCTTTGTAAATGGTACTTATTTTAGACTCTTGACTATTCCTTTTTTATATGTTTGTAGCCATGTATATTACATGAGCGGGGATGCATGGAAGCAAGGAGGTATCGATGCCACTGGTAAGCATGTCTAGAGTTTCTCCTTCATATTGATGAATCTTCAACCCTTTGTTTATTACAATTAGTTCATCGTGATACCAAGTTGGGACAGCTCCTAAGGATAATGTTAGAAAAAAACCATTTGCATTGCTTTGGCTGCATAGGACTAGGACACATCAAAAGATGCCCCTGTTAGAAGAATGGAGTAAACAGGTGACTTACAGATAAAAGGTTGAAGGGGCACCAAAAAAGGACCTGGTTGGAGGTGATAACAAATTCTATGAATCTATTAGATTTTGAAGAGAGGATGGCAACTGATAGGAATGATTGGAGGAAGAGGATTCATGTACCTGATGTAAATGTCTCTAGGTTTTTGTTCTTGTAGCTGACACTTTGTTTGGATTGTAATGCTTAATATGTTCCTGCTTTGACATTTAATTCACATTGTTGAAAATGCATCTATGTACATTATTATTCAAGGTTTCCCATGGTTATCAGTTTTCTAGGGAGCGCTTTTGTACTTTATACATGTTAGATAATTGTGGGGCACCTTCTTCTGATATTTAGGCGCGTTGATGGTCTTGACACTGAAAGTCATTTCATGTGCAATGAACTACAATGATGGATTGTTGAAAGAGGAAGACTTACGTGAGGCTCAGAAAAAAAATCGGTTGATTAAGCTACCTTCTTTGATTGAATACTTTGGGTACTGCCTGTGCTGTGGCAGTCACTTTGCTGGTCCAGTTTACGAGATGAAGGACTACCTTGACTGGACTGAAGGGAAGGGGGTAAGTTTGTTATGTTGCTTGTATTTCTGCATGCCTTTTCTACTCTGAAGATACCAGGATGCAACTTTGGTGATCTTTCTTCTTCTTCTTGCCCTCCTCCCCTTTTAAAGATTTGGGCTCATTCAGATAAAGGACCATCGCCATCACCATATGTAGCAACTCTTCGAGCTCTTGTCCAAGCTGCTTTTTGTATGGCCATGTTTCTTTACCTTTCACCATCTCATCCCTTGTCCTGGTTTATTGATCCTGCATACCAAGAATGGGGATTCTGGAGGAAGTTGAGTTACCAGTATATGTCTGGTTTTACAATGCGGTGGAAATATTATTTCATCTGGTCAATTTCAGAGGCTGCTATGATTATATCTGGCTTGGGTTTCAGTGGATGGACTGAATCTTCACCCCCAAAACCAAAATGGGATCGAGCAAAGGTTGTTGATATCCTAGGATTTGAGTTAGCAAAGAGTTCAGTGCTGTTACCACTTGTCTGGAACATACAAGTCAGCACCTGGCTTCGTCATTGTGAGTGTTTCTAGCTGCTATTCATTTCTGTGTTTTGTTGGTCAGTTTTGCTTAAATATGCTGGTGGTGTATATTGTACATGTAAATATAATGCTTAACAATCTGAACAACTTTTGGAATTGGTTTCTGATTTCATTAAGTTTGATCCTCTGGCTTTTATTATTATTATTGGATTCTTGATGGCTAGATGCTGTCCGGTGGTAGGTATACGTCCCCCATTTGTCTAAATCTCCATCAACTGTTAAATTTTGTGTGATGAGTGAAAGCATGGAAGAAAAGGATAAATTAGTTAATTAATAAGTTTTTATATATATATATTTGGATATAACTTTTTATACGTTTGATTACAATATTTTATGGCTTTTAGCTTTTAAAGTAACTGCAGTTATTTTAGTTTTGTTAACATGAAGCACTTCTTGGATATCTGGGGCATTTGAATCAAATACAAGCTAAAGTCATAAGATATCCAGAGTGAAAAGTTAAAATAGTACTCTATTGGTGCAGATGTTTATGAGAGACTTGTTAAGAAGGGGAAGAAGCCTGGTTTTTTCCAGCTACTGGCCACACAGACCGTTAGTGCTGTTTGGCATGTGAGTCATTTGCTACACTACCAAAAAACCTTTATGATGTTCTTATATTTGTCTTCCTTTTGTAAAAGGCAATTCTAAAAAATATGATAGTAGAATTCACTCAAAAATTTCCTGGCGCTAACCTTTTGTTCTTGCCTTCTCTGATTTGTTATAGGGACTGTATCCTGGGTACATCATATTCTTTGTTCAATCAGCTTTGATGATTGCTGGTTCAAGAGGTATTGATTTGTGCATCGTTATTGTTATTCAGATCATTGTATTATTACATTTATTTGTTCACCTCTCCCGTTTTCTTTCTGAGCAGTTATTTACCAATGGGAAAAAGCTATACCCACAAATATGGCTCTTGTGAAGAAAGCATTTGCCGTGATGAACTTTGCTTACACACTTTTGGTTCTGAACTACTCCTGTGTCGGCTTTATGGTTACTCCCTCTCTCTCTAGTAAAGTTAAACCATTAATTTTTTGAAATTTATCATCTTTGGGTGATAATACGGTCACCTAATCTAGCCATTAATCGGTTGGCCATGTCACTGGACAGATGGTGTGGGATGATCAAGATAATATTATTTCCGTAACTTAGCTTTTAATATACTTCCCTTGTTGTCTGGTACAGGTATTAAGCAAGCACGAGACACTTGCATCATATGGGAGTGTGTATTATATTGGAACCATCATTCCGATAGCATTGATTATCTTGGGCTACATAATACCTGCAAAACCTGCCAGGTTTAAAGCTCGTAAAGAGCAGTGAGAACTGAGTAGGCTAAAGCCAATTTTCTTCTCTTTGGAGTTAGATTTGTATCGTTTGCTTTGACCACTGGAATTTTCGGGCTTTGTTTAACTTTATTGTATGTGGGTTTCGCATAAAATTTATGGAAAAGCCATTCCTGAAATCGTGCAATGTTAGTCGAATCCGTTTCTTTTCAACATTATTTACAAAATTTGACATCTTGTCTCCGTCCACTTTAACCATGATTCATCTTACTTGGTTTTGGCATTAAGCAGGGGATTGTAATTTGCTTCCACGTTTATCGGCTTTGTTTGTTTGGTAGATGCAGTAGAAAATTGAAAAGATCGAAAAGTTGAAAGGGTAAAAATATAAAAAGATATTAAAAACATTAATAAGAAAGATGAAAAAATTGAAAGAAAATAATTTTCTTTTCAATCATTGCATATTGAAAAATAAGAAAAAAATAAAACTTAGGTTTTTAAAAAAAACTTTGATATAGTATATTTTAATATTATTTCTTAGATATTGAAATTTGTCACTTTATTTTGATATTTACTATTATACTTTTGAACTAATGGCTTTGTCACTTTATTTTTATTAGATTGTACTTTACAACTAAATTCTAATTCTTGATTGAAATTTGCTATGCAATTTTAAACTTTGATATGGTATATTTTAGTATTATTTTTTTAGATATTGAAATTTGTGATCTTTACTATTATATTTTTGGACTAAAGCTAAATTTACAACTATACATCAATTCTATGTTTAGCTATCACTTTATTTTTATTAGATTGAATTTTACAGCTATACAAAAATTTAAAAACAGGAGTTACATGGTCGTGTGCCTCAAACGGTTGAGACACATTCTGTGTAACCTTCGAACTAAGGACATACGGTCGTGTCTCAGCTTGTGTCATCACCCGTGTAACTCTCTGAGTAGGTTTACATGGCCGTGTCACACGCCCGTGTGTCAGGCCGTGTAACCCACTGACTTGAACCCTTTGCAATCATTAGATGACACATGGCCGTGTCGTCAAGCCGTATGTCTCACACAGCTGAGTCACATGCCGTGTCTCATGCCGTGTGGACCAAAATTTACCTAAAATTAAGCCATTTCAAAACTGTGTCATGCATAAACATTTAGACCTATAATGCACACTTTCAAAGCACCAAAACCTCACCTAAACACATGTATATATGCCATTCCCAAGACCCTAGTTCAACTAACCAATATGTCATTCAAAGGCACTATAATACATCATAGTATCAACTATCAAGCATCAAAACATGTCAATATTGTACCAATTCATACATGATAACCTATTCAATTACTTACCCAAACATACTACATATTGACCATTTTCAAACCAACAAATTGTACCAATATGCTATAGACATCCATTAGCAAAAAGTGACCTAAATGACTTACCTAATCAAGCATTATAAGTCCATCACCCATACTTAAACATCAAGGCACAAACATACTAATTACCATTTACATATTCATCAAGCAACCACCTTATACATGTTAATTTGCCATTTCCAAACATAATAACCTAGTTAAAATATGAACTAAAACATGTCACAAGTAACCATTTTCAAACTATCATCAACATGCCAAGAGGACAATACCAACAAGCACTTTAAAGTAACCAAAATCACATAACTTGATAAGGCATCAAGGTGAACCAAACCAACATAGCTTACCAAAGCTTACACATACCAAAACATCATTAACACATACACCATAATCCAGTTAAAATCATCCTATACATGCCATTATAAACCTTAACCAAATTGCTCAAAAACTACCAATTTAATTACTGGATAGTGTGATAGATCTCCGATGAACTTCCAACCAATCGAGCTTCTGGTAATTTATAAAACAAAGAAAAATAACTACGTAAGCAATAAATGCTTAGTAAGTTCGTATAAACTTAAAACATAACCTACCATTTCAATAGTGAAATCTAAAGTATAAGTACAAATCGTTACCAATGCCATAAGCTTAGTAGAAGCTTATATAACACCATTAAACTCACAAGTTAGTACATCTATTCATGATTCATATGAAATCAATCATGTATAAACATAATATTTATTTCATCACCATTACCATAAGATATTGATTCATTTCATTTGCATACTTACTATTTCCAATGTTACAATTAAGAGGTTAAGCATAAACCATTACAAATGCCTTGAGTTTAATATAAGTCTATTCAGCAACACCAAACTCGCATGTCAATAGGTTCATCAACAACACATATAAAATCATTTACAACATAAGTAGAATTTCATAAGATACATTACATAAGTATCAACTCTTTCATATAATCATGAACCTTTTCATTAAGTCACTTACTGTTCCATTCTTTTCCTTATTCGTTGAATCATCTAGAATTACATCGGATACTCGGGGAAGCTCACATGAAGTGTGCCTTTACATAAAATCGTAATCTTTTCTTTACATGAATGCTCACACGAGCTGTGAAGTGGGCCTACTCACATGAGTAGTGAGTCGAAATGCAAGCTACATGATGTTGCTCACACGAATTGTGGAGAATCTGCAACAAATGCAGGACCTCAGCATCGGTAGGACATTTAAGACTAGCACCCCAAACATGAAATCCTTAATGACATATCATTTGTATCCTAATAATTCCTAAAGTTCAATCGAGACTCGATATCTGTCAATTCGTCATAATGTGGATACATTCTCATATATATTAATTCATTTATATTAAAAAAAAAACATAGTAAACATTTAATTTAAATAACATTATAATGATTACAATTCATACGAACTTACCAGGCTAAATTGCTGCATTGACTAAGTACATGGGATATTTGGTAATTTTCTCTTCTCTTCGACTTTCTACTTGTTCTTGATCTAAAATAATAATTCCATTCAATTCACTAAATCTAACAGAAAAATCAATTCACATAACTCGTATTTGCACTAGTAATCTCTATTGGTATGCAAAACGTGTCTTAAACCTTTTACCAAATTTACAAGGACATTACTCAATCAAACATATTAATCTATCGTTTCCAAAAGTCTTAAAAGTTTCATAGAAAATTAATCATTAATTCAATAAATAACGCCTTTTATCTTTCACTAGACTTGTCTTATCATTAACATTACCCAAATTTCATATATCATCATTAGTCACATTAATTCAATAAATGGCACTTTTATCTTTCACCATTCTTGAATCATATTTTCATACATAGGCATTTACTTACAATTACCTTTCATGCTTAAAATTCATTTCTAAAGACTAACAATGGTAAACTAAGCAAAACCTTAACAATATCCATGATCTAATGATTGGGTCTTATTTATTTATCTATTGATTTAAACTAAAAATTCATCAAAAATTCAAAGGAAAATTATCCTTACCTTGGTAGTTGATGTACGGCAATCGAGAGCTTAAACTTGAAAATTCTATGTTCTTTCCCCCTTCGACGGTGGAAGCAGATGAAATGAAGTTTTCCATTTACCATTCTCAATCCCACTCATGTGTAAGTATATATATATATATAGGCAAGTTTAATCTAATTTATTTAAACCATAATTCATAATTTATGTGGTAATTATCTCATGGAAATCTACATAGTGGAAATCCATGGAGGATATTGATTTTCTCCTGTGGTTTAGTTACCACATAAGGCTAGGGTAATTTATCACTTAAGTCCCTCCTTATTATTTCATTTTTTTCTTGAACCTTTTATAATTTAGTCCCTGTACTAATTTTAATAACTTTTTTTAATAATTCACTTAATAACACACTCAGGGATTTCATTTTTCCAATACTACTCTCTGAAAATTTCTTGGTTTAATATTTTGTACAAATCAATTTATGAATTTCGACTTTGAAATCAAATTTTGGGTGCCGTTATAGATCAAGTTTTATTTTAATTTGGTTTTTGATCTCTTTCCAATATCACCTTTAATTTATAAATATTTCATGCTAACCAATATTCGTACTCAAAATTGTATTTACTAGGACATCAATATGATACGAATTCCGACAAATTTTTTAAAATGCATTACATATATAATCATCTTTGGAAATAAATGAAGGAAAAATTGACAAAAATCTAATGCATAATTTATAGAAGCATAATTATAATAATATATTTGAGAATGAAGATAGGAAATAGTATAAAGCAAATTGTGAGATATAATTTAAGATTACTTGAAGCAAAAGAGAAATGAAATTTGATTCTAACAGAAAACTTTAAGCGACGTATTATTAAATTATGAGAATTAGAGTAAAAACAAGAGAGAAGAGTAGAAAAAAATGAAAGAACAATTCGACTTTGATACAATAATTTATAAGATCTCAATTATCATAGGGAGTCAAAGCAACCTTTAAATTCTTTAGAGATTACGAAGGCAGGAAGTTATACAGCATCCATTTGTGAATCTACTTACAACAATTCATATTTAATTGAGTATTGTTTGGATGAAAAAAGTTGACGGTTTTAATTTGGAGTCGAAGTTCAAAACCTATTGAGACCATATTGCAGGCCCAAAGTTAAAGTTACCCAGATTAAGGAGCCCGTTTTTAGAGTCTAGGAGTACAGAAGCTTAATATAAGTGTAGATTCCATTAAAGAATCAATAAAAGGAAGATTCGTCAATTATTCTCATCAACGTCTTAACTGAATATAAAAACTTTCTTCATTGAATATAGAAAAGAATAATTCTTATATTTATTAAACATATAAACTTTGATTCCTTCCATAGTTGTCATCACCTTTTGGCTTAGAAAAGTAAAAACTTATCGTTGTACGTGGTTCGTGTTGTTGTCTGATCTGCGGGCTAAGCAATTTATATGTTTGTGCCGTTTCGCTGCGACTTTGTCAATTTTGCTTGTCGAGCCGACTTTTCTGATGTACGTTTCTTGTTTGAATGAAATTTCTTATTGAAAAAGAAAGATAACTTGTCATTCTCATTCTGTTTTTTTATATATCATTTTGTCTCCCACTCTTAGCCAATCTGTCTTTGGGTATCTTGAGACTTTTCAGTTTTCTAAATTTCCAAACTCCTGTTTTAGATCTTTTGATTTCATTTTGAAATTTCAATTGTTGGTTGGCTTTGGCTATCTTTTTTAATAGTATCCTTGCTGCTGCTGGTAATGATCAACAAATTTTGGGATTTTGGTATTATTGGACTTTTAACACTTTACAAGTTTTAGCTGATATTTGATTTTAAAAACATTTGTTTTTCTAGATATTTTATTGTATTGCTGTTTCAGGATATTCCATTTGAAGTATTTCCTTAATTTCAATTCTCTGTTTCCTGCTTTTGATTGTAGCACCTTGTTTGAAATAATTGATTTCATTTTTATTGTTGTGGTTGTTATTATGGCGTTTCAATTCTCTTTAGTGAGAAATAAGAAGACGAAAAAGAAGAGAGAAAAGTATTGACACTGATTGGTTTCTGTTTTGTCAGATTTTTCAAGCCTGCTTGTTGGATGATTGTGGGTTGGTTACAGAGCAATGAGTCGAGTTCAGAGGATTACCTCAGGTATGCTAATATTAAACATCAATAAATGGTGCTCATAGTCAGCCTGTTCTATACAATAATTTGGAAATGACCTTCAAATAGAGATCCATGCAAAATTTAAGAGGGAAAATATAGGTGGGGGAATCATTTCTCTAATAAAATTTACTACTCTGCCAAATGACATGCCCAATTTCTAATTAGTAGGACATTTGCGCACAGGCTCAAACTTTTCTCGAGGTAATTGCATTAGGTCTTAGCATTGTTTTGTAGTTGGCCTGTGCATTTCAGTTGAATAAATTAAGGTGGAAAGAATTTAATGCCTGTCTTAAAGAGAGAGCTAATCTTTTGGATTTGTCTTTGTAGAATTCATTTGTCAGCTTGTTTTCTTCACTACAAAATGTAAAGTTTGTGTATATAAATGCCTAATATTTAACATGGTGCTCGAGAATGAAGGGATGAGTTCACATCCTGCATGCCATTCATTTCTTTTCTTTTCTCCTCCTTGTTTCAACCAATCTTGAAGACAATGGATTTGCCATGAAATACACACTTTTAATCTGGTTTTGCACCATGATCAAACATAAAATGCCAAACAGTTCACTTTTTGGTTTTGTATTCAGTCCAAGAGGCTAGAGATACTTCAGTTTGGTGAATTTAACCATAATCAGCATACTTGCATACCTTTTCCTGGACAATATTTTTTGCCTCCTTATATGTGTTGATTTTCTAATACATTAATTTATTGAATTTTGTGAAAAATGTGTTCTTGCTCTGCAGCTAATGGAAGATTGAAGAACTTAATGAATCAAACTGATAACTGCATTTGTGCTGACTGTGGTGCTCCGGATCCAAAGTGGGCGTAAGTATTAACAGACAACATATCTAGATTTCACTATTCATTTCTATTCCTATGTATAGGGCGATAGAGTGTCACCTTTGAAGTATGAATTTATGCAAACTTAGAACCTAACCACATAAAACACTGTAATATCAAGCATTTGTATTTATTTGTATAAATGACTTGACAATTGCATTATCAGATCAGCAAATATTGGCGTCTTCATATGCTTGAAATGCTGTAGTGTGCACAGAAGTCTTGGTGCTCGCATCTCCAAGGTAAGTACTTCAGGCAGCATTTAATTATTTTTATTCATGGAACCTTGACTTTTAGGGAATATATAAAAGATTTTATGTTTGCTCTTTGCAGTGTACATGTTATATAAATAATCGTAGGAAACCCTTTATCTGATTTTTGGCATGGAATCTTAGTATCATTAAATTAATCAACACAATTAGAAGATCAAAATATTGGGTAATAGGTGTGTAGTTTGACAAAAGAACCAGCTGTATAGCTGTGGTTTTTACACAATTGATAAATGAAATGTTTAATGATATAACTAAAAGATAAGGAAAACAAATTTAAACAATTAATATGTGAACTAATGATTCTAGCTGCTAGCCTGTTTAAAATAAATATTGATTGATCCAGAATGGATGTTTGTGTTAATTCACATATATTTCTGAAATGCTTCCCTGTCTCAGGAGCGAAACTAGGGGGTTCACAGGTGCCCAGGCCCCTAAAATGATTTATTTTTCATTTAGGCCCTTTAAAATTTTTAAGATTTTAAATTAGTAAAGGTAACATTGTACTTTGCCCCCCTTAAAAATATAAAAAATTTGATTTAATCCTTTAAAATTTATAAAGATATAGGCTATTAAAATGGTGAAATTGCATTTTTGCTAACATAAAAATTACAATTTAATTCCCCCCTCAAAAAAAAAAAAATTTCTGGTTCAATAAAAATATGTTGAGGATCAATTTCGTTTAGATGTTAAAAATAATTCTATTTTCTTTTTATTGTGTTTCCTTAAAAGCTTGCGGGATGCTACAAATTGATCTGCAGAGCTGATACATGGCAGAACACCCTTTATCTGTGAACTGTACATAATTGGTTGGTTTTTATGATAATAATACATACCGGTTAAATCTTTCATATGTTTAACTGAAGTCTTTCTCATGTTTATGTTTTTAGTGTAGAATCTTTTAGCTTTGGATTCTTGTGATTGATGCCTATATCATGCTTGCAATTCCACTTTAATATTATATGATACTTCGAAATTTTATTTTCCTTGTCTTGTTGTTTGTATAGTGTTTCTTTTATTCATCACTATATATTTTTTTAAAACTTTCTGATGATTTCAGGTTTTATCTGTGCAATTGGATGACTGGTCTGATGAAGACATTGATGCCATGATTGAAGTTGGAGGAAATTCCTCTGCTAATGCAATCTATGAGGCCTATATACCTGAAGGTTATTCAAAGCCTGGCCCAGATAGTACTCATGATGAGCGGAGCAGATTTATCAGGTTGGAGTTCAGACCAATCCAGAATCTCTCAACTTGAGCATTTCTTTGTCATTTCTCTTGGATACTATCGTGTTCTAAACCAATTTTTTCTGTTCATGCTATTTCTTTTTTAACTGGATTTAGATAGAAACTCGGCGCTTAAACTTCCATGATCAACCATTCAACTTATTAATTGCTCGATCTCTGTGTTTTTTTCTGGAAGCAAAGAGTAGATTTGACAGATTACCTTTGTTTAGATTGCATAGTAATTACTTGTTTCAAATCTTCTTGTAGATCCAAGTATGAACTTCAAGAATTTTTGAAATCTAGCTTGCGGATCACATCAAGAAAGAGTTCTGCTTCTATTCAATCAAGCTTTTCTACTAAGATTTTGGATAGTTTCCGGATAAAGTCATCAAAGGAACCGGTAAATTCATTTGGTCTTTGTTTCCTCCAATCTGCTTCATTGTCTCAGGAACCATATGGAAGATCATGCTACTAGTGATGTAAAGAGATAATATAGTCACTTGTCAAATAGCTTGAGCTGAACATGGGATGTTTGTATTGCATGCTCTTTATAGGTTAATTTTGTATTCAGTTTATTTGTAGAGATCCATAATAATTGAAGGTGCATATTTTTATGTGCTTCTTGTTTACTATTTTGGAAAAGTCTACCAGTAAAATCTGGAAAAGGTCCGTGTTGAGTGTTGCAGGTTGTTACTGTTTACTGACAAAAATCAAGTCAATTATAACTTCAATCCTGTTTGACGTAAGAGTTGTAACAGGAAACCGTGGTAGAATATATTGGGTTACTGAAGGTCAAAGTGGTAAAAGGCATAAATTTAGCCATCCGGGATATGCTGACAAGTGATCCTTATGTTGTCTTGACGCTTGGGAAGCAGGTTAGTTGCTTCACATCTTTGGCTTTTACTCACTACTGAAACACAAATTCTGCCAAGGCTATAACTGTTGCTGTCTTGTGACAATCTCATGTTGTGGACCTTTACAAATTATGTTGTACTTTCTCTCTCTCTTTCTCTCTGTATGTGCATACATGGATTTATGGGCATCTATGCTTGTCGATTACATCAGTACCAGTTCTGCAAGTGGATGAAGTTGTTATTACCATTGGGTTGGATGGTGATTCGGACTTCATACCTCTTTCTATTAAAGCTCTTGTTGTAATTTATATATTTTTCTTCCTTTTAATTGGTGCTACAAGCATGTCCCTTTTGGATATGCTCGACATATTTATGTGTTCGTTAATAGGATTAGTTACTTTGATTGATGCTATTTCTTTTACTAATGACACAACTTTGGGTACTTGGTCTTGTTAGACTATTCAGACGGCTGTAATAAATAGCAACCTTAATCCAGTTTGGAATGAGGAACTCATGCTGTCCGTTCCTCAAAATTTTGGGCCCGTGAAGTTGGTGAGTGTAGTTTTCTTCCAAATATAAGTTACTAAGAATCTTTGTTGTCGTTTTCCCAAAAAAGAAAAAAGGAGAAAGTTTGTAGTTGCAAAAAATTTAATATTTCTTAAAGGAATATTACCATTTCTATGCGTGCAACATTTTAGAATTTGGTTCTACCTATTTATGAAGTTCTGTAATGGTGATGTGGCTGTTTTGGATAGTGTCATATGTATTTGGCTTTGCATGCTTTAAGTAAATGTATGTTTTCCAGCCTCTCTTGCTGTATGTTTGATATCCTAATAATGATTAGGCCATGGTGGATGAGCGTGTTCATGGCTTCAATCTCGGTATTATGATAAAGATGATGTGCATTGCTGCCGTCTCAAGCATAATTATAATAGGTTAAAAATTCCACATTGCAGCAAGTTTACGATTATGACACATTCTCGGCAGACGACATCATGGGAGAAGCAGAGATCGATATACAGCCATTGATAACATCTGCAATGGTATATGGGGACCCGGAAATGTTCTCAAATATGCAGATAGGGAAATGGCTAAAGTCCCAGGATAATGCGCTTATAGAGGACAGCATCGTGAACATCATTGATGGAAAGGTGAAACAGCAAGTGTCACTCAAGCTCCAAAATGTTGAATGTGGAGAAATTTATCTACAACTAGAATGGCTGCCTCTTGACCAATAACTATATTTCTCCATCAAATACATTCTTTAGTATTGTTTGTTTTGTTGGAGTTGAAGGAAATGAACCTTGACTTATTTATTTGTATTTATTCATTTTATTCTTTATGAATTACTTCTAGCTCGTTGTTTAGTTGAAAGGCTTCTATTCTCTAGGCTGGAATGGTGGCTACTGCAATCAGTTTTTTTTCCTTCTAAATTGCCCTTATTTATTTGTTTAAAGTAAAAAAGAAATTAAAATAAACATTAAAGCCACCATGACTTCTTGTGATTTATGTGTATTTTGAAAATAACCTATACTTTTGCGAAAATAAAAATAAGCAATAGTAAAGGAAATTATTAGAAATAGATGAAAGGTTTGTGCGAGAATAAATAGTTGACTAAATTTGTAAATTTGTTATTGTGGTTGTTAACTTTATGAATTTATATTTGTGCATAAATTTATAAATTGTCAATGAGCCATTGGATGTTATATGAAAAAGAATATAATAAATATATTTATTAATTTATTGATGATATATCATAATAAACTTATGCATTGTCAAATACAAGATATTATTTGAATTCAGTTTGTAGATTCGATTCAACTGTATTTATTTATCTATGTGAAAAGAGGAAATTTTGGAAGTTTTCTAAATGCAAAAGTTATACACTAACCATTCTCCCGGTTTTCTAAAATGTGGGTGGTTTTAGTAAATTTTACTATTAGAATTTGTTACTATATGGAAGTTTATGATATAATTTTTATATTTTAATTTGATTATTTTAATATCTAATTTTTGAATTTTAAAATGTTTATCTTGATTCTTAGCGTAATAATAAATATGTTTTGTTAAATCTTTTATTATTCTTTATTTACATGTAGAATGAACCCTACACTTTTGAAAATTTTTAATATTTTTTCGAAAAATTTCTTGAGTTTTCAAATTAATCCCGACTTGTTTCTAATGCGTATTTTGGGTCTCGAAGGCTTGAATAAGGGATAGTATGTATGAGTTTAATTGGTTCTGACCTGAATATTATATGATACGAAATGTTTGAAATTTATGTCTGTTTGATAGGTAAACTCCGATAATGCTTCGTAACCCGGTTCAGGCGAGGAATACGGGTTGGGGGTGTTACAATAACTTTTTATAAGTAAATAAAATTTTAGCCAATTTTTTAGGATTTAAATAATATAACTTTTTGTTATACCCTTATAAAACATAAAAATTATTTTTATAATATATTTTTTGGATTTATAACATAAGAAAATTTTTTATAACCATCCCAAACACTCATACATGCTCATGCTTCTAATATAATTTTTATAACCCGTATAAAAATATATTTTTTAGGTGTAATTACTCAAATTCTCACCCTCCCTCTAAAAATTGGAAAGTATAATTGAGATGCTTCAATTACGCTCAAATTGATGGGACCTACCAATTATAATGGTTACTCAAACATGTCTGTATTAATAAACAATTACATAAAATTTAATTAATAGGCGGCTTTCCAAACACTACTTTATAATATTAGTTTGATTATGTTGCAATAATGACAATTTCTGAATTTAGATTATTTTATGTATCTAAAGTGAATGAACCCAAACAAAATTAAGTTTAATATTTGTTTTTATTTCTATAACGAGGATTTAGTCTATATATAATTTAATTTGATATAATTTGACTATTTAATATTATTAATATTAGGTTAGTATTTAGTGTATTGATAAAATATTTTTATTATTTCACAAGTAACTTTAAAAATTATCACGTGTCTTTTTAAAAAAAATATTTATATTTTAATATTTGCTATATCTCTATATGACACTTGTCAATTGTCTAACCTACTTATGAGTCTAAAAACTCAACTAATAATGTACTAAATATTTAAAAGAATTTGTTAATCAACTATTGTGATTTAAAAAAATCCAAATTATGAGATTGAATTGGATTTTTATTAAACGACAAATTAATGAAAATAATTATTCTAATAATCATAATTTTACATTTTAAATGGTGGAGGAAATTTTGGAATTCTATAAAGATGTACTGATTTTGATTGAGCATAACATTAAAAATAACAATAATAATAATAATAGTGGTGGGAAGAGGAAGAATAGATTATATTAAATTAAAGTATGATGTTTAAGTCTTCAAATTAAATATAATATAAGGATAAAAACATAATTTGACCAATAACATTATGTTCCTTCCTTTTATCTAAAATTTGAAGTAAGTTATTAACTTCAAACTATAATTATAATTAGATGATGTATGTGGGACTTGTCTACTGTTTTTAAAAGAGTTTAGGAGTATAATATTATCGTATTGCAGATATGGGAATGATACGCGCCAATTGGTATTGCGGATATCCACTACCATACATATATTACTTTGGAAAAGACTCAACAGCACTTGCAAATTTAACTAGAATGAAATTTTATTTAAAATATTTTAAAAGTCAACAAGCATACACATCTTTGTCATAGTGTAAATCAAATGAGAAAGAACAAAACGACACCACCATGAGACATCCAAATCCAACCAGACCGACCATGGAACAACCTATCTTTGTCATTCCAAAATGAGAAATACATATGCGTAGGCGGGGATCAAGCGAAAGCAGCTAATTTGGGTTTAGGAGGGTCAACCAAGCATACATCAAGATACTTATCAATGGAAGTATAATTATAGTCAGGATAAAGCTTGGAGGCCTCCAAATCGTCTCCCGTCACTTCATACCTCATTTGTTCTCCTTTTACGAATATGTTGTGTAAAACCGCCACCGGAATGTTGTCCGGGAAAGACATGGCTAAACACAATATATATGTATACAAAATAAATTACATCATAGTATTATATAATATGAAACGAAAATGAAACGAAGGCGGGCTTACTCTCAGAGAGCTTCACGAGTTCCTCCTCAGGAACATAAACTCTTTTCAAAGTCCGGCCAGTCTTTTTCTCCCATGCAGAAATGAGTTCCAACTGAGAAGCAATATTTCCTGGCGGTCTATATATGATTACACGATTGGCTACCCTTGGATCTGTCGCTGCTTTTACGGTATAGGTTGCTACATCTTCCTCATAGTTGAATACAACTGCATGCATAACATGCATGAATTTGTTAATTTTCTAAACTCTTTATCTGTTTTAAAATTCTAAATTTAGCTAAGCTTACCCTTGGCTTCCCCACTTCCATAAACCACAACTTCTGAAGGATTCTGATGAGGATGAAGAATGATGTCAACAAAATAGGCTGCAAATGAATTTCCAGCTACGTAAGTGAATGAGATTCCAGCTTCCTCAACTGCCCTTCTGATCTTCCTTTTGTTGCCAAGTAAAGCTTCAAATGGTGGAAGTGCATTTCTTGATCTGTCCACTTCATTTCCGAATTCTGATGGCACAAACCTCTACAATTTTCACCATAATTTAACACACTTAAAATTTAATATTCACTATGCCATCAAATTACAAATATTGCTCCAGGCTTCTTCCCGTTTCAGGAGGGGTTACGTGTAATATATTTTACCATTTAAGCCTTATATATATATATTGCTTAAATGTTAAAAAAAAGAACTCATAAATAAAAAAATATCAATCTTTAGATCCCATTCGTCAATACGTTTTTGTAACGTCATCTACTACGTTTAAAGGCTTTTACGAAAATATTAATTTTGAAAGTTTAGTTGATTATTAATTTTCGATTAAAAAATCAACCGAGTATAAACAGATATAACATTTGGAATATTGGGTTTGATTGATTAGGAGCAGTAAGTAACCTTAATTGTGCCAGCGTCTTTGATGGCTTTTATTATTTTGAATTGGTCAAGATGTTGTGGGACTGCTAATGTGGAGATGACAACGTCAACCTGTCTAAGCACTGAAACTAGCTTCTCATGCTCATCAAGCTCCCCCTATAATAAAAATCAATATACAAGGAAAATTTTTTCATTCTCAGTTTGATGATAAATGTTGATTACTTCGGATTTTCATTTTAAAAAGAATAGGAAATAAAATAAATACATAGAAAATGGTGACTCCCATGGATTCAAAATCCTTGAGAAGAAGAAACTTGGAAGTAGGAGCGTTGGGAGGATGTGGGTTGAGAGGGCGAGTGTAGACAAATGTGGGATGGCCCAAGGAAACGCTTGCCTTCACCATGAATTTGCCAAGGTAGCCGCAGCCACCGAAAATCAGAATTTTTCTCTTCTCACCGCTCATTCTCTCACTCCTCCGCACCACCAATGTTTCCTTTCCTTGTATTCTCCTACTTAATTTACTACTCTTTACATGGGAACGAGTCCTTGTGGCTTGTATAATATATATAGGAAGCCACGGGCCACGCATGCTGACCGTCAAATCTTAGTTTTAGCCACCTTTGTTAAATAAATTTTTTCATTTTTGACCACTTTTAAAAATTAATTATTTAATTTAAACTAAAAATAATTAGTTTGAATTCCCAATGTTTTTTAATTTTATATTGGTCTCCTAAACTGATTTCGCTGATGATACGAATACATTTGGTGGTTATAATTGAATAAATAGAAAAAAGCTACGCATTTAAATTTTCTAAAAATATCATACAATTACGTCAAATTTAACACATTAGTTAAATGAAAATTTTGGCTGTCTAGTTTTCGTTGATTTTGTTATGGGGCGCGCGATGGTGTTTGGGTTCTCATGGACGATAATGACATTTGTGGATATTAATTTGTTTACAGGTGAGTGGCTGGTAGTCGCCCGGCTTTTTGAAAATTTTCTTTCATAAAAATTTGATTTTTTTCTAAAAAAAATTATAAGATATAAAGAATTAAAGTGATAAAATTATATTTTACTATTGTTAAATTATAAAATTTAATTCTTGACTCTCTTCAAATTTTTTTTTTGACTTTGTCCCTATTTACTAACATTTGTTTTTCAATATCAGACGGTTCAAAATATAAATATTTGATATATTGTAAATAATTTTTAAAATTTCAATTAAGAGATAAATTAGAATTTTTAATTCTGCTTATAAAATTAAAAAAGTTATAGTATATTAAATATTGACCTTTTAAAAAAGGAAATAAATTTTTTATTTTTGGCTTTCATTAAAATTTAATAATTCATTTTGTATTTTTTTAACACAAAATCTTAGACTCTTAACTTTTAAAATTTTATAATTTTACCTAGCCATTTTCTTCACCTGTGGGTATAGTTAGAAAAAAGATGGAACCTGGAGGCTTTGTGTTGATTATAGGCACCTTCACTAGCTAACAATCAAAGGTAGGTTTCCCATACCTATCATCGAAGAATTGTTGGATGAACTTTTTCCAAGTTGGGCTTGAAATTTGGTTACCATCATATCTGAATTCATGAAGCCGACATTCCCAAGACAACTTTTAAAATGCATGAGGGTCATTATGGGTTTTTGGTAATGCCCTTTGGGCTCACCAAAGCCACTTTTACCTTCCATGGGCTGATGAACACCATATTTAGACCATTGTTGAGGAAAACAGTATTGGTCTTCTTTAATGATATTCTTGCTTACTCACCCACTTGGTTAAAACATTTGAACCATTTGAGAGAGGTTTTCGAGCTGTTGAGACAACACTAACTTTTTGTTAAAAAGAGTAAATACTCCATTGGAACAGGTCAACTGGAATATTTGGGGCATATCATCTCTAATGAGTCCGTCTATATGGACAAGACTAAAGTGGAAAGCGTAGTAACTTGGCCTATCCCTTCTTCAATCAAGGAGCTGAAGGGCTTCTTAGGGCTCTCAAGTTTCTATAGAAGGTTCATAAGGAACTATGGTGTTATTGCTAGGCCTCTCACCAATTTGTTTAAGAAAAATACTTGGGGGTGGAATGAACAAGCCAGTGCTGCCTTTGAGCAACTAAAACAAGCTTTATGCTCAACACTGGTCTTGGCTCTACCTGATTTCAGCGTGGATTTCTGTGTGGAAACGAATGCCTCAAGATATAGGGTGAGGGCAATTTTACAACAGCAAGGTAAACCAATGGCATACTTCAGTAGGGGACTGGGAATAAGGCATCAAGCCCTTTCCATATAGAATTGACCAGTAAAGCTTCAGGTTTTTGACTGATCAAATGGTCATTACTCATTTCCAACAAAAGTGGGTCGCAAATATACTTTGGTATAACTACGAAAAAATCTATAGAAAAAAAGGGTCTGGTAACTTGGCTGTAGATGCACTATCAATGATCAAGCACTGAAAGAAGGGTAATTTTTATAGCTTACTAGAAATACTATCAGTTCTGACTTGTTGGCTCGAGTGCAAGCTTCCTATATGGTGGATCGTAAGGCTCGAAGGTTATGTTTAAAGGTCCAATAGTAAGGTTCCAAACATCCAAAATACTCCAGGGATGGTAGGTTTCATAGAAGAAAAGGGAAGATTATGGTGAGAAGTGTTGCTGGCCTCAGGAAAGAATTATTTCAGCTCTTCCATAACAGCACCCTAGGGGGACATTCGATGGTAAACACAACTAAAAAGAGACTGACAAGCCTTGTATATTGGAAAGGCCTCACCACTGATGTCAATATATTGGTGAGAGAGTGTTAGATATGTCAAAAAATGCAAGTCAGAAACAGTCCCCAGGCCTACTACGGCCACTCCCAATTCCAGACAGAGCTGGTCTTCCATCTCCATGGACTTCATCGAGGGCTTTCCAAACTTCAGAAGCAAGAGTGTCATATTTCTGGTGGCTGACCGCCTCACTAAGTATGCTCATTTTGTAGTCATGGCACACCCCTTCACTACTATAGTTGTGGCTTGAGAATTCATCGATAATGTGTATAGGCTGCATGAGATGCTAGACTCTATAATTTTAGATAGGGATAAAGTCTTTGTCAGTGCCTTTTGGCAAGATATCTTTAAGAGGGTGGGTACTAGGGTCCAACTGTCCGCAGCATATCACCTAGAAATAGATGGGCAAACGTAAGTAGTAAACAAGTGTCTTAAGGGGTACTTGAGGTGTATGATAGGAGAAAACCCTCAAGATTGGCAAAAATAGCTCTTTTTAGCCGAATGGTGGTACAACACCACCTTCCACTCAGCTATCCAAGTCACACTATAAGAAGTATTGTATGGGCAAACCCTTCTCTTATATATGCCTTACTTAACTGGAAGATTCATGGTAGCTACTATGGACAAAGAAATAAAACAAAGAGAGGCTGTGAGGAAACTGCTACAATTTCATTTGAAAAGACCCCAAGATAAAATGAAGCAACAAGTAGACAAGCACAGGACCAAAAGGAATTTTAAAGTTTGGGACTTTGTTTACTTAAAGCTCGAACCCTAAAGGCAACACACAGTGAGAAAGATCTTGAATCAGAAGCTGGCACCTAAATTTTTTAGGCTATTTCGGGTTGAAGGCAAAGTTGGGAATGTGGCTTACAAACTCCAGCACCTCCAAGGGTTTCGTGTGCGTCCCACCTTCCACGTATCACAATTGAAGAAACATGTGGGTGCAACTCCTGTTCAAGCACAGTTGCCAGTAATCGATGAGCAAGGGACTTAGGAAAAGGAGCTTACTAGGTTTATTAGAAAGAAGGATGGCTAAATGGGGTAATGCTATTGTCACTGAGGTCTTGGTAGAATGGGCAAACTCATTTTCAGAAGATACAACATGGGAGCCCCTGTTGCAACTCAATAAGAAATTCCCACACATTGATCCTTGAGGTCAATGATCCTTTCAAGCAAAGGGTATTTGTTGTTAGAGTATGCCCAAAGATCAATCATGAGATGATTGTAATAACATACTTGATTTATCATGTTTATTAATATAAGACAGTACCATTATTATTTTAGTTTCTTTTACGTGTGTATAAATAAACTGTTTTAAAATAATGTCCCGAGAATAATATGATTATTCTTAAAAGTCCTTAGTCAAGTATTATTATTGGCTAGGACAATAATAATGCATTAAGACTAACATGTAGTTGATTGATGATAAAGAGTTGTCATTGATATGGAGTGTCAAAATCAATGCATGAATATGTATGTTAGAGAACAACATATTGGACTGACCCATTATGAGTATGTTTATTGGATTATTATGTAATTGTCACAACATTACTCATAGTGATTAGTATGTATATGATCCTCAGACTTGAGATCATCATTATCACAACATAGTGAGTTGTACATTTTGATACAGTCAAACGTTCACCGTAACTAGTTGTTCTATAAAGGCTGATGTTGGATATACCACGATTTATGTAGAGGGATTTGGTTGATCAATATAGGATAAGTCCCTCCTACATAATGGGAGTAATATCTTAGGCCACTTGATTGAGTGAGGCTAGAAATGCATGGCCATGCTCAAATAAGCTGATATGATATGTCATACTTATTTGTATTCCATGACTTGTATCCAACCCAGAGATAAAGGACTTAAGGATTAATGCATGAAAGGTTAATCGCAAAAGGTTATGTCGTATCATGATTTCTTGTAACTTAGGTAGCAATGATGCATTGCTAGATTCCACTCATTGTTTGTAACATTAAAATAGTTCTAGTATTACTGCTAACGTTACAAGAACCTACAGGGTCACACCCTATGGTTGAAATGAACGAAATAAAACATGGTTGGTATTGTGTTTGGTTGTCACATGAATTAAATTAATTGTAGAATTAATTTAATTGGGTAATCAAATATTGAACATATCATATGTACAATGTTGTTGTACACATAATGAGAACATAGTTCTATTAATATATGAATTTGGTTCGTATATAAATTCAAATAAATATAGTTTACCGAAATCATCATTATAATTAATGTAATTATAATTTTCGGTTTAAAACATTGTTATATTTATTTAATTTCAATAATGATTATTATGTTCGAATAAATATTTAATGAATTATGATTCATTATATATATACCAATTATAAGAGGGTTAGGTGTGCATGTTTAAAAAAAACCCTAAAATTAAAAATCTCGTTTTTCCTTTGCTTAAAAAGTCTAGAAGCCGTCCAGCAAAGTTTTCTCCAAAAAAACAGTTTTGGGGATTTCTTCCGTTCATTGTCAACTGGATGAATTACGTAGAAGCCGGAGTCACGAAATGTTGCGGCTTGGTTTGATAGTAGATCAGAATACTCGTTGCCAAAGCGTCGTTGTCTACTCAGTTTAAAGATTCAGTAATTTCGAAACGTTTATTTCACCCCGATTAGTTCCTCGCACATGGATCCATGGTTTGGATCGCCGGACGTATTAATTATTGTTGCGCCGTGGGGTTGCCGGCTTTCCAACATTTGTCACAAGCTAAAATATCACTGCGAAAAAATGATGCGTTTTGGGAGAAATTGTTTAATGAAACGATGCGCAAAAGGAACTATCTAAAATAGGCATTTTGGTTTAATTAATGTTGTTTAATTTACCATTTATTTTAACCAACTTTTAAAGCTTTATTTCCTTTCAGTTTTCTTTCCTATAAACATGGTGTAAAGGACTAGAGGTAGTTATGAAAAATCAAATAGAAATAATTCAGAATTCTCTCTCATTTTGTACAAATTCCGTGTTTTTCCTCATAATTTTTCTTTATTGATGAGAGATATTATTATTATTTTCGTGGAAAATGTTTCCAATGTAATAATAATATTATTATATTTTAGAGTTTTATGGGTGGTTTACGATGGAACACGTCAAGAAGGCACACAGGGACTTTGATCCTACTCAAATTGTAAAATATCTTGAAGTTACATTTTTCTCTCTTTTAAAGATGAAAATTTTTCAATTTAATTTTTTAAAATTCTAAAATAACAAGCATATATAAAAATAAATTTGTATTTTGATCCCTTTAAAATTTTATAATTTAATTTTAACCTCCAAAAATAAACTTCTATAGAATTTGGCATAAAGCAACCCCTTTGGTTTTTATATTATTTTTTAAAATTTCAATTATAATATTTGTTTTTATGAGTTTAAAATGTAATAAATTTTAAGTTGGATCGATTTTAGTCTTTTATCTCAAAAATATGGTTTTAAAAGTTTTGAATTTTATAAATTTTAAATAATTTTATTATACAAATTTGAACCTAATCTCAAAGTATTTCAACTCAATTTCATTTATGGTGGATAGAAAAATCTATAAATTTAAATTTAAATTCAGATATTTTAAACTTAAATCTAAAAATTTAAATTCAAAATTATTCAAACCTAATGTTAAGCGTAATTCATTTAAAACCTTAAATGAATATTAGCATAGTGTCCCCTAAGTGTTAAGCATTTGTTGCCTGTGGGGAAATCATCTTGTCTAATTAACCCAAAATAGAGTTTAGGGTTTATGATAAACTATGGTTAACTTAGAAGATTTCTTCATATAAAAAAAATTCTTAAACATTTGTGAATGATAATGCTTCCGGAAAACATGCAACTTAAGAGAGTCGAATATAAACTTCAGTTAATGTTAGAGTTGGGTCAAAATCCAATTGGATAAAAGATTATAACCTAAATAGACTTAAAAAAAAAACTTTGACGGATAGGCAAAATAAGCATTGGGTTTTGAGGTTAGACTAATGTTGTTACAAATTTCTCACTAATATTTACTTTGCACCCATTAATGTCAAAGTTGGTAAAAAATATTCACGTCAATATCGTTTAACATAAAATTGGTACATTTTTGACAAATAATCTTCAAACAAATGTATTTTAAGAAAATAAAATAAAACAACAATAATATTGTAGGCTTCTCATATACCATATGGAAATAGAGATTGGTGAGGGATTGTTAGACATGTCAAAAATGCAAGTCTGAAACAGTAGCACCTTTAGGCCTACTACAACCACTCCCAATTCCAGACAGAGCTGGTCTTCCATCTCCATGGACTTCATCGAGGGCTTTCCAAACTTCAGAAGCAAGAGTGTCATATTTACGGTGGTGACCGCCTCACTAAGTATGCTCATTTTGTAGTCATGGCACACCCTTCACTACTATAGTTGTGGCTTGAGAATTCATCGATAATGTGTATAGGTGCATGAGATGCTAGACTCTATAATCTTAGATAGGGATAAAGTCTTTGTCGATGCCTTTTGGCAAGATATCTTTAAGAGGGTGGGTACTAGGGTCCAACTGTCATGACATATCACCTAGAAATAGATGGGCAAACGTAAGTAGTAAACAAGTGTCTTAAGGGTACTTGAGGTGTATGATAGGAGAAAACCCTCAAGATTGGCAAAATAGCTCTTTTTAGCCGAATGGTGGTACAACACCACCTTCCACTCACTATCCAAGTCACACTATAAGAAGTATTGTATGGGCAAACCCTTCTCTTATATATGCCTTACTTAACTGGAAGATTCATGGTAGCTACTATGGACAAAGAAATAAAACAAAGAGAGGTCGTGAGGAAAGCTGCTACAATTTCATTTGAAAAGACCCCAAGATAAAATGAAGCAACAAGTAGACAAGCACAGGACCAAAAGGAATTTTAAAGTTTGGGACTTTGTTTACTTAAAGCTCGAACCCTAAAGGCAACACACAGTGAGAAAGATCTTGAATCAGAAGCTGGCACCTAAATTTTTTAGGCTATTTCGGGTTGAAGGCAAAGTTGGGAATGTGGCTTACAAACTCCAGCACCTCCAAGGGTTTCGTGTGCGTCCCATCTTCCACGTATCACAATTGAAGAAACATGTGGGTGCAACTCCTGTTCAAGCACAGTTGCCAGTAATCGATGAGCAAGGGACTTAGGAAAAGGAGCTTACTAGGTTTATTAGAAAGAAGGATGGTTAAATGGGGTAATGCTATTGTCACTGAGGTCTTGGTAGAATGGGCAAACTCATTTTCAGAAGATACAACATGGGAGCCCCTGTTGCAACTCAATAAGAAATTCCCACACATTGATCCTTGAGGTCAATGATCCTTTTAAGCAAAGGGTATTTGTTGTTAGAGTATGCCCAAAGATCAATCATGAGATGGTTGTAATAACATACTTGATTTATCATGTTTATTAATATAAGGCAGTACCATTATTATTTCAGTTTCTTTTCTATGTGTATAAATAAACTGTTTTAAAATAATGTCCTGAGAATAATATGATTATTCTTAAAAGGTCCTTAGTCAAGTATTATTATTGGCTAGGACAACAATAATGCATTAAGACTAACATGTAGTTGATTAATGATAAAGAGTTGTCATTGATATGGAGTGTCAAAATCAATACATGAATATGTATGTTAGAGAACAACATATTGGACTGACCAGTTATGAGTATGTTTATTGGATTATTATGTAATTGTCACAACATTTCTCATAGTGATTAGTATGTATATGATCGTCAGACTTGAGATCATCATTATCGTAACATAGTGAGTTGTATATTTTGATACAGTCAAACGTACACCGTAACTGGTTGTTCTATAAAGGCTGATGTTGGATATACCACGATCTATGTAGAGGGATATGGTTGATCAATATAGGATAAGTCTCTCCTACATAATGATAGTAATATCTTAGGCCACTTGATTGAGTGAGGCTAGAAATGCATGGCCATGCTCAAATAAGCTAATATGATATGTCATACTTATTTGTATTCCATGACTTGTGTCCAACCCAGAGATAAAGGACTTAAGGATTAATGCATGAAAGATTAATCGCAAAAGGTTATGTCGAATCATGATTTCTTGTAACTTAGGTAGCAATGATGCATTGCTAGATGCCACTCATTGTTTGTAACATTAGAATAGTTCTAGTATTACTGCTAATGTTACAAGAACTTACAGGGTCACACCCTATGGTTGAAATGAACGGAATAAAACATGATTGATATTGTGTTTGGTTGTCACATGAATTAAATTAATTGTAGAATTAATTTAATTGGGTAATCAAATATTGAACATATCATATGTACAATGTTGTTGTACATATAATGAGAACATAGTTCTATTACTATATGAATTTGGTTCATATATAAATTCAAATAAATATAGTTTACCGAAATCATTATTATAATTAATGTAATTATAATTTTCGGTTTAAAACATTGTTATATTTATTTAATTTAAATAATAATTATTATGTTCAAATAAATATTTAATGAATTATGATTCATTATATATATACCAATTATAAGAGGGTTAGGTGTGCATGTTTAAAAAAAAAACCCTAAAATTAAAAATCTCGTTTTTCCTTTGCTTAAAAAGTCTAGCAGCCGTCAAGCAAAGTTTTCTCTAAAAAAACAGTTTTGGGGATTTCTTCCGTTCATTGTCAACTGGATGAATTACGTAGAGGTCGGAGTCACGAAAGGTTGCGGCTTGGTTCGATAGTAGATCAGAATACTCGTTTCCAAAGCGTCGTTGTCTACTCAGTTTAAAGATTCAGTAATTTCGAAACGTTTATTTTACCCCGATTAGTTCCTCGCACATGGATTCATGGTTTGGATCGCCGGACGTATTAATTATTGCTGCGCCGTGGGGTTGCCGGCGTTCCAACATTTGTCACAAGCTAAAATATCACCGCGACAAAATGATGCGTTTTGGGAGAAATTGTTTAATGAAACGATGCGCAAAAGGAACTATCTAAAAGAGGCATTTTGGTTTAATTAATGTTGTTTAATTTACCATTTATTTTAACCAACTTTTAAAGCTTTATTTCCGTTCAGTTTTCTTTCCTATAAGCATGGTGTAAAGGACTAGAGATAGTTATAAAAAATCAAATAGAAATAATTCAGAATTCTCTCTCCTTTTGTACAAATTCTGTGTTTTCCTCATAATTTTCTTTATTGATGAGAGATATTATTATTATTTTTGTGGAAAATGTTTCCAATGTAATAATAATAATATTATATTTTAGAGTTTTATGGGTGGTTAGCACGTCAAGAAGGCACACAAGGACTTTGATCCTACTCAAATTGTAAAATATCTTGAAGTTATACATTTTCTCTCTTTTAAAGATGAAAATTTTTCAATTTAATTTTTTAAAATTCTAAAATAACAAGCATATATAAAAATAAATTTGTATTTTGATCCCTTTAAAATTTTATAATTTAATTTTAACCTCCAAAATAAACTTCTTTAGAATTTGGCATAAAGCAACCCCTTTGTTTTTTATATTAATTTTCTTAAATTTCAATTATAATATTTATTTTTATGAGTTTAAAAATGTAATAAATTTTAAGTTGGATCGATTTTAGTCTTTTATCTCAATAAATATTATTTTTAAAAGTTTTGAATTTTATAAATTTTAAATAATTTTTATTATACAAATTTGAATCTAATGTCAAAGTATTTGAACTCAATTTCATTTATGGTTGATAGAAAAATCTACAAATTTAAATTTAAATTCAAATATTTTTAAACTTGAATCTGAAAAAATTTAAATTCAAAATTATGCAAACCCAATGTTAAGCGTAATTCATTTAAAACCTTAAATGGATATTAGCATAGTGTCCCCTAAGTGTTAAGCATTGGTTGCGTGTGGGGAAATCATCTTGCCTAATTAACCTAAAATAGAGTTTAGTTTAGGGTTTATGATAAACTATGGTTAACTTAGAAGAGGAAAACATGCAAATTAAGAGAGTCGAATATAAACTTCAGTTAATGTTAGAGTTGGGTCAAAATCCAACTGGATAAAAGATTATAATTAACCTAAATAGATTTAAAAAATACTTTGACGGATAGGCAAAATAAGCATTGAGTTTTGAGGTTAGACTAATGTTGTTACAAATTTCTCACTAATATTTGGTTTGCACCCATTAATGTCAAAGTTGGTAAAAAATATTCACGTGAATATCGTTTAATATAAAATTGGTACATTTTGACAAATAATCTTCAAACAAATGTATTTTAAGAAAATAAAATAAAACAAACAATAATATTGTAGGCTTCTCATATACCATATAGAAAGAAAAAAAAAATTGAGGGTGGCCTCGCCACCATTTTGTTCTAAAGACTTCTCTAAACACATTTGAATAATAGACAAAACATGCAATTCAAATAAGAATAGCAATTGACTAAGAAATTAAAAGAGTTGTGGAAACATTAATAACATTAAGTAATAAAATGTTTTGACCCATGCCAGTTTTCCCGTTGAAATTTCAAGCCGCGTCACCTCTTTAATTATCAAATACAAAGTTGAGTTTTTTCTAGAACTTTCTTCTTTATTGGATAAACTCAAATATCACTGCTCAATCTAATAAATCTCATTTTATTTCATATCTAAATTCAATAGCAATTTCATATAAAACTAGTTTTAAATATCACTTGATATACACATGCTATTACAAAATTTTAATATGATAAATTAATTTAATAACCTTATAGAATATAATATAATTTGATTATATTATATTAATATTTTAAATTTAAATTCAAATTCAAAATATAAATAAATATCAAATCTTAATATCCATAGAAAAATATTATCTTCCTTTATTTTAATTTTTATCTAAATTCACGCATGAATTATTTAAATAGGACTATATTTATAATATATATTACAATAAAAAATTATTGATTAATTTGATGTTGAAATTGGTATTCTAACACTTGTTTGAGCAAAACTTCGAAGCAATATCATAAGGTAAAGATGGAAACCGAAATTATTTACACAGTTAAGATAATAATCTTACCTTTGTAGAGCCTTGCTTAATGAAGGAATTTATTGAACAACTTTCACAATACACCCAACGATTTAAGCCTTAACTATTTCAATATCCTTGCATATAAGTGAATAAACCTCTCCAATAAGACCTAAGATATTTTAACCGATGATAATATCTCCACATAATTTCTAATGAGTAGAATATCATCGACATATAGAACAAGAAATATCACATTTTCATCTTTAATACGTTTATAAACATAAGGTTCATCAATGTTTTGCTCAAACCCAAAAAATTTTGATCGATTAACCAAATCTTTGATTCCATGAGTGAGATGCTTGCTTAAGCCCATATATGGATCTAAGAAATTTACAAAATTTATATTTGTTTATTTTAACTATATATCTGGTGAGTTGCATCATATAAATGCTTTCTTCAATATGGTCATTCAAGAATGTTCTATTAACATCCATTTTTCAAATATCGTAATCGATAACTATCGCAATTAATAACAATATGTGGATTGACTTGACCATGACAACCAGAAAAAATATTTTTTTCGTAATCGATATTCTTTTTGAGTATATCCCTTCGCTACAAGTCCACAAGTATAGCCTTATAAATTTCTACTTTTCCATCCGTATTTCTTTTCTTCTTGTAAATTCAGTTACATTATGTGAGTTTTAACTAGTCTAGTAAGTCTACAAGTTCTCAAAGAATCAAAATTTTAAAGAATCCGTCTCATCTTTTATAATTATTTAAATAATACATACAACAAAATCGGTACATTATGCGAGTAAAACATTAATCTAAAATATAAGACAATATTTTAATTAAACAAATATTTTATAATTATATTAAATTTAGGCTAATTCAAATAGTTTTCTTTAATAAATAATTTTTTTATTATTTCTCAATCTTATTCAAACTTAGAATAATAGCAAGATAAGTATAAAAATTATATAAATAATAGGTCTGGCAAATTAATTTAGACCGGTCTGATCTGGTCTGCTCGCTCTCCCAACCACGCTAAAATCGTGCCAAAAACAAGATCCACATTGTCCTTGCCTTCACCGATCAACATATGATCCATTCCAGGAAAGATCTTCAATGTTTTGTCTTGACTGGAAGCTGATTCATACGCTAACCGAGCGGACCTACAATCACATACCTTATCATCTTCGCCGTGCACCATTAGCATCGGAACCTGTAGCTCCTGGCTGTGCCGTCTAATATACTTGCACACCCTCAGAAACTCCAAAGCAGTCGCCGCTGGTGGCTTTCCTGAGGCTCGTCGATTCGGGTTTTTTGCTGCCAGCCTTCTCTTCCATTCCTCCTTGTATGATTTGCTAGCAACGGGTTTTGCAGCCGCTACTGTCCATGTTGGTGCGAGGAATGCAACCACAGAAAGTAGCTTTTCTAAGGGCCATGCAGGCTTGAACTTGGCTGAGACGCCGCACATTGCACCATTCAAAATCAAACCATCCCATTCATTCTTTTGCTTCAAGCATATCAGAATAGAAACAGCACCTCCTAGTGATTCGCCATACAAAAATGCTGGCAACTTGCGATACTCTTGTTTTACAGAATCAAAGAAGTGAATGCAGTCCTGGATGACGTGTTTGATACTGGGGATATGGCCTGGAAATCCATCAGATAAACCGTGGCCTTGTAGATCAAGTGCACACACTAAGAATCCACATTTGGCAATGGATACTGCAGTGAGCTCGGTTAGCCAGCCGCTATCGGATGCATAGCCATGAACCACTGCTACTACCCCTCTCAGATTGTGTGTTGAATTCAGTCGCCATGATTGAGTGAAGATTCTCATTTTTCGACTGTTCAACATAAAGCCCTCCCGATGGAGAATCTGATGCTTCTGGTAGAACTCCTCTCTTGTGAGGTCTCCATATGGGCAGCTTTCATTAGCTTCGTGAATTGGGTGAATCATTTGGTTTAGACTGAAAAAGAAACAAGATGCCAATTAGACGGAAATAATTAAACCACAACCACAAGTTGCCTTGTCTGCATCTGCATGGCATTGGCAACTCCCCCATTTTTATAATACACCAACGTGAAACGTGGCCATACATAACTCAAAACTAGTCCGGCAAAGAAACCGTTGAGAGCAGCTGTATTAAATGGGTAGATAGACCATCATTAAAGGATTGCTTTAAATTAGTCATTGCACAAATCTCTTTCTCTCTAAAACGAATCTTCTACTAATGCATGGGTGATGTTTGTTTGTGGCCTAGTTTTTCATTTTCATTAATTTTCATTGATGGCACTTATTAGAAAATATATTTATATATTATTGATATTTTCATCCATTATCAGTTATAATATGCCTCCTTCATTGAGAGGATCGATGATGAAATCAAAGCATGTTCACAAGCATTTTGAGTGATAATACAAGTGAAGTCTTCGCAGTGATTCATATTTAGTGACATACTAAATATCCCCTCTATTTTGGCCTATAACATCGATTAATGCTTAATTCACAAGTAAAAAAAGAAAAAGAAAAAAAAGAAAAGCTTAGCATGTACTAACTTTTTGGTATAATTAATGTCAAGTCTTTGACAGTAAAATGATTTGGATGTGTAAGTAGCTCAAATATAATTCGAGGGGATTTCAATATATAATTTTCTTCCCTTTTAATTAACTAAGCTTTAAACAAGAGCATGAAGCGTCATACTTACTTGAAACAAAGGGAATTGCAGGAGTTGGTTGGTAAAATTTCAACCTCTGCAGCTACTTCTAGAGGGAGAAGGTTAATCCTTCAGTTGGAGAGAAAACAGACATTTTACCTTTAAACTACCCCCCTTATTATATATAATTTCCCATACATTAAGCAAGTACCTCTCTGATCACAACCACATAGCTAGTACATCCCTTCTATTAGTCCCAGTGTATGCCGAATTGTTTTTGGGAGAAAATGGGCAGCCATTGCAAGCGCCATTATGATATTACAATGTCCAAGAGAACCAGGAAGCCATTGAATCTCCAAGAAGCTAATCGTCAAAGTCAAAATCATTCCTCTGAACGGGATATAATCCCTCTCAAAAGTATTGGTCATATTTTGGATCAAAGCTCCCCAAGAAAAGGTGAGCATGAAGGTGGTGATCGTAAAAGCTTGAAGCAACTCATCAAAGGGGACGAAAACGCAAACTCGAAGGAGATGATGGGCAGATCAGCAAAAAGTAGCACTTCTCTGACACTAGGTCACCACTTTACGGAAGAAGAGAAACAGCTTCAGCTGGTTACGAAGCACCAACATGATAATGGACTGAAGCTCAAAGAAATTATGAGTCGCTATGCCAAAGTTTTGAGACATTTGGTCAAAGTCAAGCGTGAGCCGCCTGCAGGGTCCAGGAAAAAACCTCTTCTCCGATTAAAAATGTAGCCTATAGGCCGACATGACTTTCCAGATATCAGTATGATCACCTACCCCACATAAATATGCGCATAGCTTAAGCTGTGTTGGCATATACACATTGTTCCTACTTTCTTTTATTGAATTCCTAAAGATCTTGGTCACTAATATATAATTAAGCAATTAATTATTTTTTATTTCGATATAATTCTCTTGATTTTTCATGTTTATTTTTTAAATTTATGAAATAATATTTTATATATTTTAAAAATATATTTACTATTTAAATGAGAATCAATCTAATTTATAATAAAAATCTATTGATTTTGAAAAATATTTAAGAGAATAAAATAACATTTAAAAGTAAATACAACAAAAAGTGGAAACAACCTATAATAAAATATGAAGTGATTAAATAAAATAATTTGCTATTCTTTTGGAATTTCTTTAAAATATTTATTTGCTAATTAAATGATAATTGATCTAATTTATAATGAAAGCCAATTAATTTTAAGAGAATAAAATAACATTTTAAAATTAATTAAAATAAAAAGTGGGAAGCAACCTATAATAAGATAAAATAATACAAAAATCATTACTTTTAATATTTTATTTTACAATACAATGGTAAACAACATCCATAAGTATGTAAATATTATTAGAATCAAATAATAGTAAAACTATCAAATATTAATTAATAATAACTAAACATATTAAATAATAATAAAAATCATACATTTTTTTGTGACAGAAAGAAACCTATTAAATAATGCTAATATATATATATTTTTAGTATTTCTTTAGATATTATTTTGAATGAAAATGTCTTGCTAATACATATATTTATGGTTTTAAATATTAATTTTAATTGGTATATAATTGTAGCACTAATTAAGTGATAATTAATCTAAAATAAAAATTATAAGTTAATATGGATCTAAAGTCCAATTAAGCGATAATAATGATTACATTGACAATGAAAACATTATTAATAAAATAATTATTATTTATATTAATAATTTGTTATGAACATAATTTTATATTCAAGATGGTCGATTGAGTCTTAGCTCGATTAGCATGGGCATTGTTGTCAATGCAGTAGGACATGGGTCCGAGTGCGCTTAAGCGCATTATGATGCGATCCCAGCCGTATCATGTTACGACACAACTTGACGACATCGAGATTGGCCAAACTCGAGAGGCCCAAGTGCAAAATGAAGCTTTTAATTTTAGTTTGTTAATTTGGTTGCTAGAATAAGGACTTTAATTCATTTACTTTTGTGTCTTTAATTATGTTTTAGTTTTAACATCATTAATATGCATCTTTAATTAATGTCCTGCATTATTAATCTACATCTCTTAACTATGACATGCATTATGTAACTCCCATGTTAGTTTAAGTCTGCATCATTAAATTAAGTCATGCATTAAGTAATTTATTTGTTCATTTAGTTTGCATCTTAAACCTTGCATTTAAGCATCTTAGTTGTTTAATATGTTTGAGTTTGTTTATATAAGTATGTTATTTAATTGGCTGTTACATTTTAATGCATAAATTGTGTGTTTATTTTCATTTTAAATAAGGTGATTTAAGTTGCATGTTCAATTATTTTGTGTGCATGAGTGTTATTAAATATGTTGTTTTTATTAGTATTTTAAGTTACTATTTAATCTTAAATATCTATTTTGCAGGTGACTTTTCATATGATTAAAGACTCTTCAAAGCGGGACAGTTTCAAAGCTTTTAAAAGAACATTAAAGAGGCTGTTTAATGGACCAAAAGAGACTCTTCAAGTATGAACGTTTTTGGAGTCTTAAGTCTTCATCATAGTGTCATTTAAGAGGATGTTACACAAGCTTTTATCATGTGGTCACAAGGGAGCTTAAGGGACATCAATCAAAGACATTAAGGATGTTTAAAGTCTTCATTAAGGAGAATTGGCATGGCTTTTCAACTACATCAGGTTCCAATGAAGAGACGTGACTAATTGGCTTCCTTACATGAGTTTAATATGAAATTAAAGCTTGTAATAACTTTATTTAATTGCTGAAGTTGAAAGGTCACAAATAGACATTTGAACAGTCATAATAATGCCTATAAATAGTTTGTAAGAAAGCATTGTTTCAGGTTAGATAACTTTTGAATTTTGATCAAATTTTATGAACTTTGTGTTCTTGAGTAAGTTTATCTCCTCTACAAATTTTGTACAAGTCTCGTTGACTTATCTACCGTGCTAGTGGCATCTCCCGACTTGTTTTCGAACTTATCACTGTAACCCGGTGTGGCGTTCAACAACCTTCTATTTTGCAAAACCACCTTAGACGATATAGGAATCGTGGTGACACTTTTTAGTGTTGAATCATTTCTGAAGTTTGAGTTCGATTATCCATCCCCACCATTTATCTTAAAACTTGTCTATCTTTAGTTTATCCTTAAACCGAGCCATCAAACACACCACCTCCTTTTGTTTCTATCCTAAGCCAAACCTACCAACACTATAACCACTCATTTAAACTCTTTGAAAGCTTTCGCAACCCTTAACCTAAATCACCCGTTTTCGACAACTCTAACTACTCCTCGTCGACGATCGAGCAAACTTTGTGAAATGACTCGACTCAACCTGGGCCGGTTCACGTCACATTATCCTCCTATTTATGCGTTGGAGAGGGGTTATGGGTAGTTCATAAACTTTGTAAGGAACTTTTGAAGCCATATTTCTTTTTTTGTTTCCTCAAAAGTAACCACATATTCGACTTTCATAGTAGAGTCAGCAATACAGCTCTGTTTGACACTTCTCCATACTCTGGATCTGCCGTCTAAGACAAAGACACAACCTAATGCTGATTTCCTTTTTCATGTGTTCCTTTTCTTTTGTTGTCTTAGGACAATCCTCCAAAGAAAGATAAATCCTGATACAGAAGGTTGAGTTCCCTTCTTTGTATCGGCCATGACATAACATTTTAATATCTTACCTAGGTATGAAGCTTGTAATAATGTTATCACCTTGTTCTCTTAATCTCTTAGGATTTGAATACCTGGAACAAAGTCAACTCTCCTAATTCATTCATGCTAAACTATTAAGTTAACCACAATTTAATTAATGACAATGTATTTGCATCATTTCCAATTAGTATAATGTTATCGACAATGAGAAAGACCACATTTTCATCCTCAATACATTTATAAACACAAGGTTCATCTACATTTTCCTCAAATCTAAAAGTTTTGATCACTTTATCAATTTTTTTATTCCATGAATGGGATGCTTGCTTAAGTCTAAATATGGATTTAAGTAGTTTATAAACTTTTAGCTCGTTTCCTTTATCTATATATTTAGTAAGTTGCATCACGTCGATGCTCTATTCAAGATAGTCATTCAAGAATGTTGTCTTGACATCCATTTGCTAGATCTCATAACTGAGTGCTGCCGCAATGGATAAAAATATGCAGATTGACTTGAGCATGCCAACCAAAGACAAGGTTTCTTCGTAATTGATACATTCTTTCTAAGTATAACACTGTTCTACAAGTTTAAACTTCTAAATTTTCACTTTTCCATCCGCATTTCTTTTTTTCTTATAGATCCACTTACATCCTATAGGTTTAACATCTCGATCGGGCTGGAGATGTTACAATTAATATTATTTTTTAAAATTTAATATTAGATAGGGTTTGGTTATAATTTATGCTACCAAACACGATATAGAGACACTCTATCTACTCAAAACGTATAAAAAAATTAAATTTAAATTTTCTTGTAACTACAAAATGATGTAATTATTTATAATAACTAAACTTTCATCTAATTACTTGGGTGTGTCCAAATGTCATGAGACACAAAGAGTGTCTCATGTAGGTCAGTTGATTAAATGAGGCTCATTCCACTTATTTGGACTGGCTCAATTCGTAGAACATGTTGAGAGGCCTATCTACTTGAAGCCTTAGTGGCCTAGTGAAACACTTAGGAAAATTAAGGTTGTCATGGTAGATATGGAAACTAATCTTAAAAGATTTGTAATCTTAGAGGATCATGTAAATCTCTTAAGAATCTCAATTGTAGATTGGCTTTGATCTCGACCATCAATGTAAAGTAAATTGTACTATTGGATCTAGGGGAGCTCAACTATAAATAAATGCCTTCCCCCTCATTTGTATCCATCCCATTATTGCTTCATACATGAGTAATAGAATACTTTGAGATTATTTACTCAAACACTTTGTGAGCATTGCTTTCTTGTAGTTTTTTTGTTCTCTCATTGCTTCTTTGTCCTTAAGTTGCTTCCACTTTATTTTCAGTGCCTTAGAGAATTTCTATCAAGAATTCTCACTTTATGGGAGTTAAGTTGACTTAAGTGGATTTGAAAAAAATAAATTCGCCTAAAGTTGCACAGATTGTAAGGCTAAAGTTCTAGCCTCGTGACAGTTGGTATCCAAGTTAAGATTCGAAGGCGTCGGTCGAGATGACGAAAAAAAGTAGAAGATTAGATTAAGCCAATGGGGACCCATGAGAGGGCTAAGAAAGTTAGGCGATCGAGGGGCATGCTGTAGTATTTTGAAAGTAGAGTACTCAATCTCAAGGAATCCAAGAGAAATGTGAGTGAGACACTCAAAGTAGTTGAGGGACGCACCGATGAGCTAAACTCAATAATGGGGCAACTCAGGGAATTTGTGTTGGTGTCTGTCAATTCCAATTTGAAGGTGATGCAAGGGTTTCTCAATTCCACTATGGATAAGTTGAAAGTAAGAGATGATACTCTTGAGGCCACGATGACGACCTTGAAGAAACAGGTTGAGGAGCTTAAGAAGGAGCTCATCGTCTATAAAGTTACTTTGGGTAATGGGATGTTAGCTTCGGAACTAAAGATAAATGTTCCCAAACTAAAAGAGTTTAAAAGGAAGAGGTCTACAAGGGATGTTGACAACTCTCTCTGGAGGATGGAACAATACTTCTTTACAATGAGAATTGAGAAAGATGCCACTAAGGTAAACAATACTCCAATTTATTTTACTAATGTCACTCTGTTATAGTGGCATCATAGGTTCACGAATGAAAGACGAGGTAGTACTACTATTGAGACTTAGGTGGTATTTTAGAATGAATTTAGAAATAAATTTCACCCACAATATGCCAAGAAGAAGGGTCGAGCTAAGTTGCATCGACTTACGCAACAAAGAACTATTCAAGAGTATTATTAGAGTATACCCAAATACCAATCATGAGATGATTGTAATTAGATACTTATTTTACCTTGTTGTTAATATAAGGCATTGTCATTATTATTCCAGTTTATTTTTAAAACTGATTAATAATAGAGTCATGAGAATAATATGATTATTCTTAAAAAGTCCTTAATCAAGTATTATTGTAGGTTTGGATAGTAAGAATGCATTGAGATTAATGTGTAATTGATTGATGAAAAAGTGTTGTCATTGACATAAGGATGTCAAAATCTATACATGAGATGTGTTAGAAAACAACATATTGAACTGATCCACTATGAGTATGTTTCTTAGATTATTATGTAAGAGTCACAACATTACTCATATTGATAAGTATGTACATGATCCTTAGACTTGAGATCATCGTTGTCCTAACATCATGAGTCATATATTTTGATGTAGTCAAACGTCTACCGTAGCAGGTTGTACTATAAAGATTGATGTTGGATATACCATAATCCATGTAATGGGATATGATTGATTAAGATAAAATTTGTCCCTCCTACATAAATGGGAGTAATATCTTGGGCTACTTGATGGAGTGAGACTAGAAATACATGGTCATGCTCAAATAAGTTTATATGAGATATAACATTTATTTGTTTATTGTAGTCTACTTAGAATATCAAGAAATATGAGATTGGGCTACAAGTATGACTATTCCATGACTTGTGTCCAATCTAGATATAAATGATAAAAGGAAAAAAATTATCACAGAAACGTTATGTCAAATCACGACTTCTTGTAACTTATGTAGCAATGAATTGCTAAATGCCACTCATTGCTTGTAACATTAGAAATGTTCTAGTATTACTACTAATGTTATAAGAGCCTATAGGGTCACACCCTATGGTTAAAGCCAACAGACTTCACGCAAAATACAATGGGTGTATACCATCCTACATACATCAATGGTGGATAGTATCACCTAGCGGACACGATTTCCAACTATTTTCCTAGACTTACCATTCTTTTGGAAACAATATAAAATTTTAATACCTTCCATAATTTTCTCTAGGAGTAAAATAGAACTATTCTATTTTTATTATAGATAATTAATAAAAGTAATAAGATCTCTGACGATGTATGGAAAGAAGTAAGAAATTTTCAAAAAGGTTTAACAACCAATATTTTTTAAATTCTCTATAAAAAGTTGAAAGAGTTTTGTTGCCTGTGCTTGATTGGGTGGACTATGTAGCGGCCGAGACGATTCTGTAGTGACTTGAAATCGACATTCTGAAGGAAATTAGATTGAAAATGTATATTTTTTAACCATGTTTCAACCCAATATTTTTTAACCATGTTTCAACCCAATTCGTTCCTCATACTTGGATCTTTGGTTGATGATCGCTGAAATAATTTTTTCGTTGCGTCACAGGACGTACTGGCGATCCAACAAGTATGTTTGGGATTTCACTAAGTTGTTATTCCAAATCCCTTATTTGAGTGAGAATGAAGCATTCTATTAGTTCAAGGATGGGTTGAAGCCTTGAGCGAAATAAGAATTGGGTGACTAGGGGCCAATAAACTTACCAAAGCTATAACCAAGGTAGAATCTTTTGTCGAGGCAATGGGAAACCACCTAATGGTAAGAGAAAACCCAAGTCATCTAAAGGACAATAAGAATGAAAAGAAGCCAATATAATACTTTTTATGTAATGATCTACATAGGGTGCAGTACTACCCACAGTGATCCATGTTATCTGTGACTAGCAAAAAAGACAAGGCGGAGCATGATGAGGAAAATGTATTAAGTTTTGGATCAATAATACTCAATTCTACTAAAGCGAAAAAGATCGTAAGCAGAAAAGGTTGATGTTTGTGGACATCAACATTGCAGGCCGAATGAGGAGTGCTCTTGTGGATACAAGGGCATCTAATTTGTTTATATCGAAGAAAGTTGTGGGTAAACTTGGTCTCTCAGTTATCAAATCGACTAAGAGAATTATGATGGTTAATTCCAAATAGGTCCCAATTGTGTGGGAGTAACACAAAGAGTTGAGCTATAGATCGGGGAGTGGAAAGACAAGGAAGATTTCAATGTAATTCATTTAGATGATTACAACTTCATACTTGTCTTGAATTTCCTTAACCAAATTAATACTCTTCTAGTTCATTTTACCAATTACATGTATATATTGGATACTCATTAACGACAATGCGTGGTGCTGATGAGTCGTGATGAGAAAGGTAGAACAAAGATATTATCAACAATCCAACTAGTCGAGGATGTTCATTATGGTAAGAACATCAACTTGGTGGATTGGAGTGTTAAGAAGACCCCTTTGGAAATATATAAGAACATCAAAAGTAAAGACATAAGTCGAGGCCACTGTTCTAAAGGGCAGAACTGCCCGATAGAGAGGCTAGTTAGGAAACAATCGAGGCATTGAGAAAGTTCTGAAGTGAGTCAAACCATTGTCATTTCCAAGACGCGATAAAGGTGTCGCGAGATAGTGAGAGAGAATGTCACAGGTTGCGGATCAGAACCTATGACTAATGCACAAAGAGCATCCTTTGAAGGTTAATTGATTACATGTGGCTCATTGACCCACTTGAACTGACCTGATTCTTTGAACATGTGGAGAAGCCCATCTACTTGAAGCCTTGGTGGTCTAGTGAAATACTTAAGGAAAACTAAGGTTGCCATGGTAGATATGGAAACTAATCTTAGAAGATTTAATTTTGTAATCTTTGGAGATCATGTAAATCTCTTAAGAATCTCAATTGCAGATTGACTTCGATCTCAACCATCAATGTAAAGTAAATTGTACCGTTGGATATGGGGGAACACAATTATAAATAGAAGCATTCCCCCTTATTTGTATTCATCTCATTCATTACTTCATACTTGAGTAATAGAATACTTTGAGAGCATTGTTTTTTTTTTGTGGTTTTTTCTGTTCTCCCATTGTTTCTTTGTCTTTGAGTTACTTCCGCTTTATTTCCGATGCCTTAGAGAATTTCTATCAATAATTCTCATTTTACGAGAGTTAGACTGACTTAGGCGGATTTGAAACAAAGAAATTGCCTAAGTTTGTGCGGTTGTAAGTTTTAGCCCTATAACATAATCACATGCTAAGTAACTAAAATTTGATAAAACCTTTAACAAATGCTAACTTTATTTATGGGTAAACTATTCCCAAGGTAACTAAACTATTAGTAAGTATATATTTTGGTCACTCAACTTCAAAAAGTTATAAAATAATCATTGAACTATTCAAAAGTTTTTATTTATGTAACTAAACTATTCAAAAGTTTTTTATTTAAGCTACTAGATTGTTAAGTTTTTTTTTATATAAAAAGTTCAAGTAGCGAGCTCTAAACGATAATTCATCAATCAGTACTTACGGATTAGTATTCATCGATAAGTAGAAGAATGTACCTTAGATCTAATTCGACATTCTGTGTCAAAGATTGGAGAAAAAAATTATTTAGATTTTAATTAAGCTGTAAAAAAAAAAGAGGAATAAGAGCTTTCGAACTAGATTAATAGTTTAAATGACAAAAAAGCATATTTCAAATAATGAAAGCATTCGAATAACCTTTCGAATAGTTTACTTTAGTATCATTAGATGGTTTAACTTTTTTCTATTTATCCCAAAAACAAAAACCATATTTCAAAAAGGAAAAGAAAAGGGAGCATATTTTCGAATTTCGCGTATCTCATCGCATCGTATTTTGCAAAAATATCACAGCATCTAATTTCCTTTTGAATAACATATTAATAATTTATTTTTCTTATATTCAATTCCTCCGCCTTCTTCAAGGTAAAACGAACTTTTTGTGTGTTCTTTTTTCTTAAATTTCACCTCTTAATCACGATTAATCCCCCCTTTTCTGTCATCTGTTTGATAGGAATTTTAACTCTCAATTCGATAGCTCATCAAAGAATTGGAATTGGTTCCTAGTTGAAGGTGGTGAAATCGGGTACTTCTTTATTTTGGGGGTTTTTTTAATTCCGATCTTATCTATGTTCGTCAATTTTAGTTCCGTTTAGAATTGGAATTGTCTTACGTGAAACTATCCGTAATTCTATTTGTAAATTTGGTTTCAAATAAAATTAGATGATGATCCCCAGTCCCGCTTTAACTATTTTATTAGCCAAGGATTTAATTGAAAAACAAGGGATTTTAGAAAGAGAAGTCTTAATTGTGCTGAGGTGTTGCCAAATATTATTAAAAGGGTGAAAGTGATTGAAAAAAAAAGACTTAGCATTAGATACTAATATTCTGTTTTAATGATTTTTCCTTCCCGAATTTTGGAATTTCGAGTTCTCATTCCCTGTTGTTGTTGTTTTATTGTGAATGTTATCGCATACGATTTCTGTATATCTAATAGTTGTCTTAAGAGATAACACTCTCATCAAGTTCCCGCTGAGGGCTAGTTGTTGAATGAGTTTGCGCCTTCTTTCAGTCAGATGTTTTTCACTATTAGTTTCCTTTTCTTTTTTTCCGCTTGTAATTTCAGGAATTTGGAATGTTATGGATTTTACTATCAGCTTTTTCATATTGAATTTTCAAACCAACATTATCCATTACAACTAGCACTTTGGAAAAATCATCTTTCTTATGGCCCTTTTCAATGATTGCAGATATGCAGAGCCAGCTTATCTGTACTGGGTGTCGGAGCATTCTTCTTTATCCTAGAGGTGCTACCAGTGTTTGCTGTGCATTATGCAATACAATTACTCCCCCTGGTACACTTCATTTCTCTTTCTTATCATTTACAAATGTAAAACCATTCATTGGTTTTTTGAAGTTGAGAGCAGTTGCTGGCTTTCAGTATAATGGACAATTGGTGATCATTTCTGCTTGAAAATCAAGAGATATAGTTCATAAAGTTGTTATTTTTCTTTATGTTCTAAGTGGCCCTATCAATGTTTAGTACATGGCGTAATAAAGAAACAGTGAAATCAAATTCATGGCAATTTGCTTGTATCAGCTTAATGCTGCTTGTGTTAGAGATTTGGATGTTATGTTCTTGGCTGATTGTTGAATATATTATTCGTTAGACATAGTCTGTTTTATAGTAGAATTTCTTGCTTTTATACTTGCTTCTTTATGTGAACTTGATTGTATAAGATAGATAACGACTGAGTTCGAATTATACGAGCACTCCAAACAAATCATAAACAATTTTTATGGTCCATAAACCATGCTCCATTTGAACTGTCGGAAATATGACTCCATCTTGCCAACAGCTGAAATCTATCACCTAAGTTGGCTTGATTGTGCCTCCAACCCCCTCCAAAAAAAAACAAAGGTCGTTATCTTGACAAGATTATTGATGGCTCTCATTAATTGCAGGGTTAACCTGCCAGCAATGCTCTAGGTAGAGTTTTTTCCAATCCTTTAAACAGACATTCTATTGAACTTCCACTCTATTGTATTTTTAGATGAATCTTCTTTTTCCTTTTTCATGTTGGTTTCCTTTGTTGATAGATAGTTCGAAACCATCTGTTAATGCTAATTATGGTGTTGTTATCCAGAATTTATTAGAGAAATAAGAAAATTTAAGTGAAAGAAAAATTAAACATGGGGTGGTCAGTAATATTCCTTGTGTTTCGATATGTAAATAAGTTGAATCAAATTATTATGGCTTGATCACCAAGTTTGTAAATAAGCATGCAGGGATGGAAATGGCTCAACTCATATGTGGAGGTTGTCGAACATTGCTAATGTATACACGTGGAGCAGCAAGTATAAGATGCTCTTGCTGTCACACCATTAATGTTGCACCAGGTACAATTTAATGATTCTGTGCATGTGATATTAATTTGTGGTTGTAATGTTTGGAATTGCGGAAATGATTCTGTTAAAGAAGAATGGAAAATTATTTTTGTGCTTTTAAGAAAATATAATGCTTGTGGGTTGAAGATATGTTTCTTCAATTTGTTTCTGCACTGTAAACGAGTTTAAGGAATCCTGTTCATTTTTCTTTTCTAAAAAAGGGGGAATGTGATTCCATTTCCTGATCAGTGCTTCTTTGTGCTGTATTTGGTTTTCCAGCATTACAATGTGTCGAGCATGGATGTCTTTTATTACCTTTATATTCTTTGTTTCTATTGTCATTGTCATCTTCGTTTGGTAGTCTTCTGAGGTACTTTAGTTCAAGATATCACTGGTGGATAATGGCTGTTCTAATCAAATTTGAGAGTGAGTACAAACCATACAGTATTTTCTGTTTTGTTTCTTCATTCATCTCATACCATTGGTTTTCCAGGTTGCCTTGCAATGCGATTAAAATAGTTTATCTTATGTTTTGTCAGTTTTTTCTCTCTTTTTTCACCTTTGTGATTCCTAGCTTGTTTACTGAGTTTTTCTGAACATGGAGTAGCATCCAACCAGATTTCTCACATCACTTGCGGGCACTGCCGTACAACTTTAATGTATCCATATGGAGCTCCATCAGTCAAATGTGCTGTCTGTCAATATGTTACTAATGTTGGAGTAAGTATGATTGAATTGATGCAACTTTCAATTGTCATTAACATATAAATATATATAAAATAATATGTAGAGATTCAAAGATTTGCTTTCATTTCACAAGAGGCTAAGAGAGGGCCATATTATTTCATAATTTGGTCGATAGTAGTCATTATTTCCCTTCGTATCTTATTTCTTGTTTTCTGATCTATGAAGTCACCTGAAATGAGTTTCAGTTTTTCAAAATCTTTAATTTCTTTAGCATTAGCCATTTTTGTGTGCAGCATTTACTGTTGCTGCAAGCCCTTTGCCGTAGTGCTGTTGAAAATATAATTATATTTTCTTGTTTTTTGTGCCTTTTGTCTTCCCGGGTCTCCTCTCTCCGCTGGGGACATACCTCTCAAATTTGGTCTTACTGGCCATTCACTTATCAAATATTCAAATTTTATGCAGCCTTTCATGCTGGGGCATAGATTTTCTTACATTGCAATATATTAGACATCAATGGTTTAATGGTATCGATTGCCCCTGGTCAAATAAATATCAGTCAAAAGGCTTTTTCTTTGCTAAGTTTTCTAAATTTAATCGGAAGGATTAGAGCTTATTATCCGCTTTTGCCCATCCAATAAATATTTTTTTGAGAACCTTTGTGAGATACTGTATATGCATGAGTATGTTTATAGGGAAAAAGTTAGAACTGTAATTGGAGGTTCACCCATTCCTTACTCTCTTATCATTCAGATGGGCAATGTAAGGGTTCCCCTTCCCGTAAACAGACCTAATGGGAAAGCTGCCACAGGGTCTATGGCTACGCCATCTGCTTCGCCAGTAAGTTCTGAAGCTTTACATATTTGTTAGGTTTATTATGAGGAAAGGTAGATGCTTTTGAGTAGTCAACTGTTTACTGAATCTAACCTTTGGCTTTAAATATTGTATTCATCAGAGCCAAACTGTTGTTGTTGAGAACCCCATGTCTGTTGACGAGAGTGGGAAATTGGTAAATATAGATTTAACAGCATATGTTTAAGCATTAATATGTGCTATTCATTTTTTTCAAAGTTATTCCACATGGTGAAGGTGGATAGTGATAAAATTATGCATTTGCAGGTGAGCAATGTCGTGGTTGGCATAACAACTGGCAAAAAATGAATAATCCAGTGTGGTACTTGAGTTTGATTGTTGAGGAATTGATTGTGTATATCAAGTTGAAACTGGCAAAACCATAAGCATTGTATTCGAAGGGATAATGTGTGATGTACATCTATTAGTGTACGAATTGATGGAGATGGAAAGTCTCATTTATATGATTTTTAAAGTGAAATTAATAATACCGAATGTGTACTTTCATCTTATCTGCTATATTGTTATTTTTCCCTGCTTTTTTATCTGAGATATTCCAATATTTGGTAGCTGAGTATTGAACTCTTGTGGGTGATGAAACCAACAGAAATAAATCTATACATTGTGTATATATGTATAGAGTTATTTTCTCTTGCTTTTATCTAAGATATTCGGTAGCTGAGTATTGAACTCTTGCTAGACTTATAGACAAATGATAATCTTATATTTTTTATTGAAAATAAGTAATTAAAAATAAAGGGAGTTTTGAAATTAAAAATTATTGGGAAGAGTTGATAAAATTAGGATAAGTTCAAAACAAGTAACATGCTCGTAACTACAACAACAAATAGGCCAACCGTTTATTTTACTACTTTTTAAAAAAAATTTAGAATTACTTGTTTTAGAAATTATTAGAAAGTTATCTATGATAAGGAGGGTGGGGGGATGAGAAATGAGAGAAAGATTCAGGCTTTTAGGGAGATGATTGAGAATTTAAGTTGCATTGATTTGAATTTTAAGGGTTTGAGGTTTGCATGGTTTAATACAAGGGAGGATGGTCTCATTGAGGAAAGGATTGACAGGGCTTTGGGAACTTTATCATGGATTGGCCAGTACCCTAGTGCTTAAGTTTTTAATCTGCTAATGGTAGGATCTGATCATCCTCCTATGCTGGTTGATACTGAAGTGAAGGATAAGAAAGGGCCGAAGCAGTTTAAATTTGAAGTTATGTGGGCAAGTTGGATGGAGGATAGTGGCTACATCAAGAACTAAGGTGAACTGATGGTCAAAAAATGGAGCAGAAAGATGTTCCCTAATAATAGAAAGCTGATTGATGAGATTCTAGAAAGAATCGGGGAGATTTAAAATAGTGGGTGCAATGATAAGAGGAAATTAGGAAAGCTGAATGGGGAATTAGAAGAGGTATGGGAAAGGGAGGAAAAGATTTGGTTTCAAAGATGTAGGGTGAAGTGGTTAGAGTTTGGGGATAGGAATACTATTTCTTTTCACATGGCTACATTGCAGAGGAGGAAAAATAAGGTGCTTAGGGTGAAAGGGGATGATGATCAGTGGATTGAGGATGAAAGGGTGGTCAATGCTGATACTAATAAAGATTTAAGTAGAGAGGTCGATAGATTTAAATCATGCAAGCTGCATATCAGCTAGGTGCAGTGAAGGCAGCAGGGCCTGATGGTTACTGTGGTTTCTTCTACCAGAATTATTGGGAGATAGCTAAAGGGGTTGTGGAGGCAATGCAAGAATTTTTCTCAAAAAGGGTGTTTGGAGAAAGATCTAAACTACATAAATGTGATGTTTATACGAAAGTTAAATGTTAAGAAGAGGTCTTCCAGTTTAGGCCTATTAATTGTTGCAACTCTGGCTAGAAGATAATGTCCAAGGTTATGACTAATATATGGAGAAGTTCATAACCCAAGAGCAGAGTGCATTCATTGAAAATAGACAGATTCGTTGCAAATGAAGTTTTTCATCACATCACTTAAAGAAGGGGAAGAAATTTGAGATGGCTTTGAAGGTTGACATATGGGGGTGTTATGGAGAAGATGGGTTTTGATGATAAATGGATTGAATGGATTATGGAATGCATGTCCTATTTTGGTCACATTTGTTGTTTGTAGATGATTCGTTGTTCTTCCAATAATATTGATGTCCATCTTGCAAAGTCGGGACATTATTAATTTGGCCATGTCAAGTGCTATTTTGAGTACTAATAATGTCCCTGCTCAGAAAGCTAGGAACCCTGGTTCATGTTTAGGGGTTCTAAGTTTGTGGAGTAAAACCATAAATTTTTTGAAAGAAAAAAGTTGTCACAAGGAGGGAGAGGCAGCGGCTTGTGGTCGTCCAATATACATAATGCATTGTTATAAGAAGAAATGAATGTGGTTTTGGTGGGGTGAAAAGCAGGAAGAGAGAGATTCATTGGTGAATAAAATGAAGGAATGTGGTGGTACGGGTTCCAAAGATGTTGGCTTAATGAATGTGGCTTTACTAGCTAAGCAGTGTTGGAGGCTTACAAGTAGAGGTGTGCAAAGGAGAAGGATCCGAATCCAATACAATGTATAAGGAGAGTGTTGTTGAAATGAAGGTTGGATTAAAAGAGTGCAACAGGTTTTGTTGATTGTAGAAACTGCTTAGGAAGGATTGAAATTTGTTGTATAGAAAGAGTGGAAGAAAGTTATAACGAGGGATTGGAAGAGAAGCTAATAAAGTGGCAGCTAAGCAAACAAAAAAGGGGTATCCTCTCTCTCATTTCCTTCCATTCTCTATTTTTTTCTACCCTATTAAAATTATTGCATTATCGGAAAATGATAAGTTCATAACCTACCGTATTTAATAGAGTGAATTTTTTATTTTGAAAAAGTAACTACATACTTTCTTTCAACTTTAAACACACTCGTAGTTTTATTTCTTTAATAAAAATAAAATAAGTAAATAAAAATTAAAGGAGTTTGAAATTAAAAACTATGGAAAAGGTTAACATAAATTCAAGTAAACCCTTAATAAAATACTAAAAATCAATTAAGCTCGACCTTAATTCACGCTTAATTGAGTCTTCATTGTTAATAAAAATCAATTAAGCCTCTTTATTAATGATTTTTGTTTTAACCACGTTGATCGTTAAAATCAAATGACGAACCAATTAGATGGCAAAATGTAACATATTCTAATTTTATCTTCTATTTTTCTCATAAAAATTATAAAAATTCATTAAAATTATAATAAATTATAAAAAATACTTATGAATTTTTTTATAAATTTTATAGGTTTTCAAAAAATTATAAATATTATAAAAATTACAAAAAAATCTAATAAAGCCTAATATATTATAAAAAATTACAAATTAACAAAACATATTTAAAAATTATAAAATATATTAAAGTTTTAGAAAAATTAAAATTATAAAAAAGCCATCTAAATCCCTAAAATAATAATGAACATATAACATCAAATCAATTGTTCATAAAAATTAGAAATTGTAATAATAAAAGTTAATGTAAACCCTTAAAATCATAATGAACACCTTACACCAGACTAATAGTTGAATAATGGTCATTTACACCCTTAAAACTTTTTTTTTTGCAACTATATAATTTCTTGAAATAAGAAAACTTTTTTTTTTGGTTAATTCTTCTTGCAAGTACATACTTTTTTTTAATTAAGAAGGGTTAGAGATGATATAATTGTTTTATGTTAATTTCTTTTAATCTTTCAAATAACGATCGAGTGCTTTATAACAATGAGCGCTTGTTATTCCTTTTATAGATAAGTTATCTCTCCTCCAAACCAATCCCTCAATGCATGCTCTAATAGGGTGAGTGTATGCTTCTTTCCTTGCAAGATCCATTGTTCTAACACTTCTCGAAAAGAAGTTTAGCACTCCATGGTGTTTTTGAATTTAATTTTGCAGATATCCTCGTTTCGATATAAATTGCAAAAAGCTTGTTTGGAGCATCGTAGTAGACGAAACCTATTTGCAGAATTCATACTTTTTATTATTTCAATTAAATACTATCCTGGAATAAAAAAACTGAAGGTGACTTAACTACCTTTTTTAATTTCTTCTAATCTCCCAAGTGACCGAGTGCTCCGAGTGCTCCATAAATAATGAGCGCTTGCTACCTCTCCTCCAAACCCGTTATGCGCTTTCTGGTAGCATGAATGCGCACTTCTTTCCTTGCAGAAAGTTTAGCACTCTACGGTGCTCTTGAATTTCATTTTGCAGTTGCACTCAATTTCTTTGATTTGAATATGATGAAAGCTTGCGTACTCAATTTCTTTAATTCGAATTTTGTGAAGCCTATTTGCAACATTTCTTTGAGTTGAATCAAAGAATTTGATGAAGCTTTTTTTTGTTAGCATCCATAGGAGTACTCAATTTCTTTAATTTGAATATGACGAAATGGAAACTCGATTACTTATCGAGCCTCAATGGTAGAGTAATTTTGGAACGCGACATGAATTAATAGTTTTCTACGATTTAGTACTAACATGCATGAGCCTCTATTTATAGATTGATAGAGTAACCTTACAACACGATATGAGTTAATAGTGTTTTGCAGTTTAGTACTAAACATGCATGTCTGGTGAACTACCTACCTTTAGAAGCAATAAATACATGCCCCAATCACGCCAGCTATGTGAACAAAATAAAAATGAGACTTTGCCATTCTTTTCAAAATAGCACTTAAATAACGAAATTTCAAGGAAAAATTTCAGAAATAATTTAAGTTTATACATATATTGAATTCTTTACCACTAAATCTTATCCTAATAAACTGTGCATCATCATCTTTACAAACTTACTAGCAAAATGCTTCTGGTTTTTAGTTTTTATGCATTGTTTAAACTCTTAAATGCATTTCAACTGTGAATAACTTGCCATCACTGCCATGCATTTTGGATGAATTTATTATTGTTCAATGAACAAATATTTAATATTCATACAAATACATTTTTCTTTTTGCAAGATATATGTGCAATTCTAACACACATTACTACAACTTAAAAGCGTGCCATCGTCTTGCTGAGATTAAAACCACCTTACAAAAGGAGCTAATGAGCCTTGAATTTACTCCCCAAAGCATACATTTGTAAAACGTGCAACTTAGTTTGAAAGAAGAAAGTTCCAATAAGGGCAATTGCATTGTGAAGCCCACTCGTATAAACAAGCAACAGTTTAAAAATGATTAAACATCATTCTTTTTCAAGTAGGCAAAGCACAACAAGAGTTAAAGCAAACTTAAATGGAACATGTTTCTATGCCTATGTAATTACATGAAAAGAAAGGATGGGATGAGCAGCACACACAAATCCCATGGATGCAGAGGATGAAACAATTTCTTACAGGTAAAACTCATGTCAGGTCATTTTCATCCAGTGCTTCTTCCTCACCTTTAGCAGCTTCTTCCTTTAGTTCAGCCACATCACCAGTAGGCAACTTCCTTGCAAGCTTTATGATCTGCACACACAATTTCATTTTCTCACTCAAATTGTCTGCAATTGAAGGAATAGCATTCCATGTCCCGAATCACTGTCTATCTGCTTTGTAAGATTAAAATGAAATATAGACAGGTACATTCAAAAGCAACCAAGATTTTCAGGAGTCCCCACTAACACCACCTTATGTTTTTTTCTTTAATGCCTTCTTCTCTTAGCCAAGATGATATGCAGAGTGAAAATCATATTCTAATATCTAGTTTGACCACTGAAAGCTAGATGATAAGCGAAGGAGAACAGCATCAACTAGAAGATGGGAGCTACACTGTTGTGTATCCCACCATCCCATTCCACATTGTAGAAAATGGAAATCGTACACTTTTTATTATATATTTTAATATACAATGAGTTCAATAGGAAAATGCCAAATTAAATCAACTAGGACACAATAGAAACAACAAAATAGAAGTATGCTCCACTTAGCCCTTTTTCAGGAGAAGAAACTCAAATGACAGCTTATAACAAAAACCAAAATCTTCCAACTTCAATGATATTTTCCCTTTTCCTACCATGGTCAACTTTATGATCTCAGTTCTTTAATTGGCTATATAAAGGTTCAAAACGCATGTATTTATTATATCTGTGGCCCAGGTGTGCATGGACATGTGCTTTAAATTTTGAATTCCTTTATTCCCATGTTAGTTCTTTAGAAGATCCTCTAAGCCAAGGGCAACTATAAGCCAAGTATCACATAAACTGCATGGTTTTAGGCCAATTAGAATCTTCCATGGTTGCATAGGTCGAATCTTAGGCTAAGTGATTTAATCCAACTATAGCATGCAGAAGATGAAATGTCCCCACAAAATCATTCACTTTATTGTAGGAGAGGCACATGTATTTCCAAAAACAAAGGTGCAAATGGTCAAAAAAACATACCACATTGTCAAGATTGGAAATAGTACTCGACTGAGCTACACGTTTGATTTCTTCTACATCACCTTCTGTATAAGCAGAAAGAAGTTTACTAGCACAACGGTTCTGATCACTTCTTAAGAAAGCATCGATTCTGAAAATATCCATAGACAATAGTAGTTTAGATCACCTTTTCTGTAAGCAAATGTCATTATCTTTAAGTATAAAAGATAAAACAGGAAACAAAAACAAATGGGTAGACAGTATTGTTGGTTTCTTCTAGATGCTTTCAGCTACAGCATTAATCTTAAGGATACATAACGTAACTGGTTTTCCTTTATGTGGCAGGGGAGACAACATTACGCCTTAAAAACCAAACATTGAAATGGTAGGAATATATGATGTGATTTTCACAATAACAATCAAAAAACAAGTTAGAGTAGCAGGAAGTTTAACTATCATCATTCTATTGCTTGATGCCTTTAATATACATGAAAATGCTTAACAACATCCATTGGGGGCATAATATTGTAATAATAAACAAAAAAGTTTCCAAAGTCATCAGTGTAAAGAAAATTGTGAATGGGATCCACATTTTTTTACACTTAAGGGGAGAGGACAGAACTTTATAAAATAAGGGGAAAAACACAATTTACAATACAGTAAGACTACAGGGCAGAGAATCAATGCTAGTGTTTTGATGCATTTGGTAGACATATAGATTGACAATTTTTGAGAAAATTCACATAGAAAACAAACACCTAACATGCGTTTAGTTCAATTTTGTCTAGGTGCTGAAGAATGAAGATATTATTGACGGTTGTTTTCAGTTGCTGGAGAATCACTTTTTTCATGCAATGTCTCATATGATAGTGATGAGTACCTAAATATCAATCAAAATTAAAATGATAGTGCACTAACAAGATCAGCCAGTCCAGAGCCGCTAACCACATTCCTGAGTACTACAAATGCCTCAATACATATTGGTTTGAAAGGTAGCTCAAAGATAACTGCACTTACTGTGAACAATCATTGTAGCACTTCTCTGCTTGCTTTAAGTCATGAGCATAAAGATACACAATAATTGCACTCAGATACGCCTGAAATTATATATATTAGGGTTAGCAGATTGTTACCAACAAAGTTCCTTTCAGTAAATGAACAAAAGAAGAAAATGTTAGTGTCAAACAAGCAAAAAGAACAACAGCCTTCAGATGATAGCAAGAAGGTGATCTTTATTAAATCACATGGTACACAGATCAATAACACCTCATGGGATTACGTTTTTATCACATATACAAAGCTATACTTTGTTAGAGATGGTGCATAAAGAAGTAACCCGAATTAAGTAGAACCATGCAGTAAATACCACTTAAGGAAGTAAGTTTCACAATACTTAAAATCAGATTTAAAAGTCAGTTTATTCATGAAAAAACTCAGTTTATACAGGCAAATAGGTATATGTCACATCTTCCAGAGTCAACCAAAACTTGTTGGGAAATTTGATTTGGAAAGCACTTTCTTGATCAGCATACCAAGTCCAAGATAGGTGCCTTCAATTTGAGAAAAGAAGGAATCTTTTAGATGGTTTCAGTATATAGTCCTAAAAAAGTTCATGCAAGACTGTCGCCACTAGGACAAAAATCCTACTTTCATCCTTGCAAAAATGTTAACAAAAAAGAAAGTTTTGTTTTATCTCCTACCAGCCACAATAAGAAAGAGATAAAGGGTTGGAAACATAAAATGTTCTGCAGAAAGTAGCAAAAATATGTATAATGGAACTAAACTGCAAGTTAATTAAGTCATAAAGCAGTTCAACACCACTACTTCTAAAAGCATACATGGATTTAGAGAGAAATTAGCAAAAATTAGCCACATTATACTTCTCAGGAAAAAATTATCAGCTGACTTACAAACAAAGGAATGGAATGGCAACGAATGGATATTTAGTAATTACGGAAATAGTTGGGCTGCAAAATATAAAGTCGCACCTTGCACTGACTATTTCTAGCATTGCACTTGTCAGCTGCTAAGCCCAACCTCAATAGGAAAGTAGCAGCATCAGTGAACCTGAGGATAACAAAAACATAAATAATGCCTACTCATATAAGGTTTGCTTATATATGCAAACAATGTAGTTGCCTACGACCAGATTCTCTAAATTTACAAGCATTATAACACATTTGACATTTCAGTCATGAAGCAGTGCATGCTGCCAGGAGTTAACATGGATAGTGGCTTAATGAAAGAAAAAAATACTTACTAGAAGTGCAACTAAACAAAGACAAAAATTGGCTTAAAAAAGGAATTACAATTCACACGCTTTAGGTCTACTCAACCTGAACTCCATAGTTCCAGACTAGAGACAAAGACACATAAAACCATTTGAAATCCTTTAGCCGAAAATAGGTCCGTATTTAACTACGAATTAATGATCATATGGTAGTAAAATCAAAAACTACCCTCCAGTTTTTGGTTTTTTCTTTTATTTTAAGAAACAGCAGTATTCTAATTTTAGGAATGTAATACACCACAAGGGTGTAACTTTCATTTATCAATCCTCTGAATGAGGATTTAATATATTGCCTCTCAACAGATTAAGAAGCAAATCCTTACTTCTCAAGTTTTACATAAACACTAGCAGCAGCTCGAAACAGATCAAAGGCCATCTGTTCCTTTCCATCATCTTCAAGAATAACACAAGCATCGGTATATAGTTGAACAGCATCATCAGGCAAAGCATCCTCCAAAGCACTACAAAGAAAAAGTACTAAGAGATTAAAGAGGAAATTGCAGTTGTGATTCAGTCTGTGATGTTGCAACTATATTGTTGCATGTGAAACAAAGAGATTTTTTCTTTCTTTTAAAGGTTTCTTGAAATGATTATTGATTACACCAATTAATTGACAATATTAAGCAGAAAAGCACTAGGAAATAAATACATGTATAATACAAATAAAAACAATTACATCCTGCATGAATATTCATTTGAATGCATATTGGCATTGGAAATCAATATTCTCAAGTGATCAATAATAATTCCATAAACATGAAAGAGGAAAAAAGAATGAGTGAAACCGGAATCTTTGAATTTGAAAATTCAGAATATTCCACGTCCATGATATTTGGGCTATGCTTTTTCAAATTTCATGAAAATACCAAGAAATAAGATTAATTCATGATATTTTCTTGCATATTGTAAATAATAGTGTTTGATAGCCAATTCGAATCAAATAGCATATTCACAGATGTGACAGTAAAAAGAAACTATAATGACATTGGAAAGCTGATAAAACTCCACCATCTCCTATAATAAGTCAACAGTGGAGGAGAATGGTGGAGTCATATCAAAAGCTTTACAAGATGGACTTCAGTTGACTATATAAGATCAAGCAAAAGCACTTAATGGCGCAAGTTCAACTTCATTTGAACTTAAGAACATTATGTCAAGTTCCATCTAAATAAAAAAGTTGACCATATATGATCAAGAAAAAACACTTAATGGAGCAAGTTCAACTTCAATTGAACTTAAGAATATCATGTCAAGTTCCATCTAAATAAAAATAAATGTGTATACGCAAGAGTACTAGCTATAATTGAAAAACCTGAATTGCAGATTAGTAGAGTTGAAATGATGTAAATCAGAATTCAGACAACATAAGGTTCAAGCAATGTCCATACCGGGCAGCCTTGGCAAGTGAATCAGATGCAGGTTGTGGTCTGTCACACTGCATGTATAGCTCAGATGCCCTTCTGTAAAAGTCGATAACCTCAGTCCAGTTGCGTAGTTCCTTTGCTAAAGCAGCAGCAGACTCCATGTGTTTAGCAGCATCCCAGGGACTGATTAGCTTATAAAGGATGTAACAACGGATATATATTTGCCTTCTATTTTTGGTACATGAACCCTCTATTATACCATCCCTGTCTCAAGATTCAAACTTTAGACCTCCAAGTTGAAGTCTTTAAGTATATACACACTGGATATGAAATAGAAAGAATAGCATTAAAAAAATGTATAATATAAAGTGAAAGAAAAGAATTAAGGATACGAAGCTAGCATCTCTTGTCCTTTGGAAGCTTTCTCGAATGCCAACTTTGCTTTCTCATAATCCTTTGAAACTCGAAATCCATTTGCTACATACAGCATGAGCATCAATGAGAAAAGCCATTAGAACCATGACATTTACATGATCAATTTTGTAGTAGAAAATTCTTTTAAAAAATCAACTAAATATTTTAGATAAAATCCTAGATGTCGAATAATAAGTAGATAGCATACCAGCTTGTTCATATAAAAGAGTAGCACTTTTCCAATCTGCACTCCACCTTGTAAGACTTAGCTTTGTTCTACAAATATAAACAGATTAAGACATTAGCTAATATTTTTCGATACAAGTTGGGTGATGCTTATTGATTCATTTTGCCACTTTTCCCCCCTTATGTACATCAAATCAATTTGATCAATTTAACTCTACAAGCGATGGGATCGGATATCAAAAACCAAAAAGTGCAAATCTAAGAATCTTAAGCTAAGTAAATTACAACACAACCTCTAAATATACATACAAGTAAGAGCTTTAGAGAGGGAGAGAGAGAGGAGGCTAACAGTTTGTCGGCTTTGGAGATGAGCTTGTTGGGATCGGAGCTGGACATGGCGTCGGAGTTTTACTTTCTATGAATTGTGTTTGATTGGATTGGACTTTGTTTAATTTTTACGACTTTGATTTGATTTTATGCCGATTCCGTATGTTGGGGATAAAATTAAAATTTAAACGCAAAGAAACTAACATTAAAAAAAAAAAAAAAAAAGTTGTTGATAGAAAAGTGGGGGAAAAAAAAAAGAACACAATAATCATGAATTTTTGTTAATTTAATAATTATTTATTTTTTGATGAAATATTTGAATCTCAATTTATTGACTGAAATATGTTAACTTTAGTCATGAAAAATATACCAACTCAAGTTTATTTATTAAATGAATTTTAAATATAAAGGTTATTTTTTATTCAATAATTTTTAATTAAAATAATAAAATTAATTACTTATAAAATTATTTTATAATTATTAAAATAAAATGTTAAATTGCATTATATTTTTATATAAATATATGTGAAATTTAATAGATTTTGTAATTAAAAATAAAGAAAAGTAAATCAATATAAATAATAGCAAAATAATAATATTTTCATTTAAAATTTATTTAATAATAGACCTTAACAAGTTAATGGGATTGTAGAGGATGAGTTGTTAATGTTATTTTAGGGATATGTTAGTAATTTTAAATCATAAAGAGTATTCATAAGTATCTTTTTCCTTTACATCGAATCAAATTATCATTATATGCTACACGGGCCTAAATCAAATTATTTTTCCTTACAAATATGACATTAAAATTAATTATTGTCAATATTCACTAATTATAGTTTTAAATCTTAATTAGATGTTTATGTATTTCAAGAATAATTTAATTTTGAATCAGAATTATATCAAAAAGAAACTAATACTTAATTTTAATAATACGCCAAACAATTTATATAATAAAATCTAATAATTTTAAATCTGAGTTAATTTCCTTTTTCATCTTGAATGGCTATATTGGATTTTGGCCACTCATCATTTTCCTTTGGTGATACATTTTTGCAATATAATTTGCTATATATATTTTACACCGTAATTTGCTAAATCTTAAAATTAGGATATTTTTAAAAATAGATATACAAAAAGCCTAACATTTTAAATTATATTTTTGCATCAACTATCATATGCTTTATTCTAAATACGATAATAATCACTTAATTTAATCTTTTATTATTTCTTTTAAAGCTGACCATTTTAATATGTAAATAATCCCTAAAAAGTTGGAACTAATTTGAATGATAGTTCTTGCCTAAAAAAATAAAATATTATTTGCAAATATGACGTAGAAAGCCTGCAAATTGACATCATGACTACCTGCAGTATCCCATGAACAAAGTCGACTTACTAAGTTATTAAAGAATTAAAAACAACAGTAACAGTGCTAATCCACGTTACCCAATTAAAGCCAGCCATCAAAGTCTTTCTAAGACCTTTAGCCAAAATACACAACAATCACTGATAGACATGGCACTCGAGCCAAGTCCCCAGCACCGTTCACTGTAATTAATTCCACTACACTATATGGATGCTACATATATTAGGTCAAAGGGACACATTTACTTCAGTCTAATTATCTCAAACAACAGACATTAACAAGTTCTTTTTTTTTTTTTTCTTTTTGACCTAATCAGAAATCTCATCAGGAATACATGGCCAAAATGAAACCAACAACATTTACCATGTAGCACATAAAACTACAGCTCCGTTCCTGAACCCTTCCCTGATTGATTCTCATTTCTGATCGATATTCCAGATGAAGGATTAAATTGCTCTCCCATGAAAACTGACTGCGATTGTTGATAGGAGGCATTTATGCTCGAATCTAGTATCTGGTGTGGAAGTACCATCTCCGGTTTAGCAAATGCTCCAGCCATGCTCACCCGTTGCTTCTTCTTCAACATCTCCCCTTTAGGACTCCCTGCTGGAGAACCCACATGGCAACCAGAATCTGGGGTCAAAGGCTCATGATGAGATGAGAAAGACTCATCTACAGAGTGGCTCTTCGCAGAAGTTCCTTCTTTGGCAGCCTTATCCTGCAAAGGAGATTCTGAAGTTGGGGCTGGAGTTGCAGGGTCAGTCTTCTTGTCAGATTCCAGGCCATTGTCACCCAACGCTGGGACTGAAGCTCCTGTGCCAGGTGCTTCTGCAAGGACTCCACCAAGGCGCTGCTCTTCAATAATCTTCTTTAAATACTTTCCTTGAGCCTCTATCCGTAATTGTAGCTGTCTCTGCACCTGTTGTATATCAGAGGTGAAATCTGTGTTTTGAGAAGACAAGTAAATGAAACACCAAAAACTTAAAGCATGTGTCACTGCACAGTAATATAGCAAATTGCACCGGTTTCTTAATAAATACAGAGAAAAATACTGAGCCCGAATGTTGTTGACACTCAATACCATGCTACTCCAAATAGCAAGTAGAGCCAAACAAACATAATAACAAATTAATATTAAATTTGCATTGAGAATACATGCCTCCAGTTGTTCATGTAAGCGCTTTTGCACCTCCATCTGCAACTTTAGAGCTTCAGTAATTTGCATGCCACTGCAATCAGGGAAAGGAAAAAATTCCTTCAACTCAGATATATAATACTGAGTTTTATAGATAGTGGTATAAGAAAGGAAATTACTAAAAAATCCATTTGATTCTAGACACAAGGCATAATAACTAGGGGTGATAACATGTAACCTGCCTCCTACATCGACTCTTTAAAACAAAACAAGATTTGAGGTGCCCAAGCCGACAACCAATATTGAACTAAAGAACTGAAGCTAATATTCAACAAAATACCTGCACCGCATATTTTGATGAGAATGATTTGCACACCCAACTTCAAAACTATAATTTAAATGAAGATTAGCTCTGTCCATTTTTTAATCATTAATAACAACCAATTCAATAACTAAAATTATTTGATTATGTTGAAGAATTTAATACCTTAAAAAGTAATCCACTATCTTGAGGATATAAGGAAATAAAAGTATAATGTTACAATTAAAATTTGCTTACAATGTCAACACAATAATATCAGGTCAGAACAACAGGAACCAAAGGTGTCTCTATACAAACCCAATTTGGATTAAAATTTTGCTTTACCTGTTCACAGGTACCAAAACCCTATTTAACCAGCCATTTTGATATGACTGACAATTTCCAGAATGTTATCTTTATTCCAGCATACCTTAAGGTTTTCTTATGCATGTAAATATAAAATCTACCATCCCAAAATTCAAGAAACAAGTTGAAACTAATAATTACTCTTCTGAAAACTGGTGAATATATATGAAAAAGGATAATTTCAAAAACTAAAATCACTGAAAAAGCAGCAGCTTCACTTACGATGAACCATCCAAATTGGATAGCATATCTCCAGTTTCTTTCTTGTCAGGCTTTTTACCTTCATTAACAAATAGAATAAACAAGCAATATCAAGAAGAAAAGTTTTGTACAAAACAACCTGAGTTATAATTAAGTATGAAGAATATAAACTTCAAGAAAACAACATTTTTAACATCAATTTACATCTACATAAAAAATAAAAATTGATAAAAGAAACTTACCATCAGAAGAAGAATCAGGGAGATATTTCGCAAGTCGATATTTCTGGATGGATCAGAACAGTAGGGTTAACAAAAGTCATAGATGATACATGAACCATTCAACAAAAACCTCACTTCCTGGGGAGCTCCAAAACTATGCACATAAATAAGTATAGTTCTTCATTAGGTTGAAAAAAGAATTATACCTGTAAATGGCTTTTGACATGGTATATTGTCAAACCCTGCACACCCATGACTCTAAGAACTCCTTTTGGTGTGGCTCCTGAGAGGGTAAAAAGAAGGAAACTTGTTTCACCGTTATACACTTTTACCATATATAAACATGAAAATTTTATGGTAATTAAAATTTCTGCATTAGCACGTCCATGAAAAAATTAAAGCCACCATGGTAAATAATGGTTTCTCATGCAACTTAACAGGAAATGTTTTATGGATAATTCTCAAAAAACAGGAGACTAGATGAAACAGAGATGCTCAAGTTATGAAATCACTTTTAACCATTTAAGTTTCCAGGAATTAGAGAATTGGTTTTCCTTCTTTCAAAAATATCTTACTTCATCAATCTTGCAGCAAAATAAAGGCATCATAATTTCCAACCTTTTGCACCCCTTTTTTTATGGCCAACCTAGTCATTACAAGCACATACAAATTCAGGATAAGAATTAAATATTAGCAAGGGTGATCATTAACGAGACTCACGATCTGGCCCACCAAGTTGAGCTACAGCATCGACAAAGCGGTCATGGAGCTCATGTGTCCAGCGCAATCGTTGCTTCGATGCAAGATTAGGGTTGCTGGAGTTTCCTCCACTTACAGGGTCCATTGAGCTAGCACCACAATCTAAATGCTGACCATGAACCAAAGAGTTGCTGCGAACTAAACTTGAACCTGGAACAGTCTTTGGATGATACATTTGCTGTTCATCTACAAACGATGGGAATAAAAGATACATAAAGACCATAATAAATGCAAAGCACAGCTAGATTGCATACTAAGAAAGAATTAAATGCATCATAGAAGCAAATTTCACAGTCTCACAGAGGTTGGTGAAGAAAGCATGAATAGAAGGATTATTAGCACCATTAGCCAACCAACCCCATAATGTTTCCTCCTCTTTTTATTATTTTAGCATTTTCCTCAAGCACCTAATGACGCTTTTCAAGGTTACTGTTTTAATAAATATCATCACTAAATGCATTTATAACCATCAAATTATCTGTCAACTTTTGCAGTTAACAAGGAAATATTTCCATGATATCACCTTAACAGAAGTTGCTAGAAAAACTTCTATTGTCAATGTAATTCATGTGATAATGAACAAAACCAAAGAATTCATAATAAGGAAGACCGTGATTGAAATCAAATGTAATCATAAAGGCAGACTATAGCGAGCCGTGACAAGTCACAAGTTTCTAATTGGTCAAAATATATCCTTCAAAAATAAACAACAGATTAGAGGAAGAATCATCAGCAATATCTCCTTGCAATCATAAACAACCCTAAACCATTTCCATAGCTACTGAATTTTCCTGTTACGCACTAACATTGCATATAACTCCCCATTTTTGCCTGTCTCGATGCAGCTGAGAACACTCCATCCATTTCTACCCTTTCTCCAACCATTGAACTAAACCACCATAACATATGTAATACAACCCGTGAAACAGTCTTAAAAGTTTAAAGAGATCAAGGAAGTGAAGGTGTCAAATAGAAAAGAAAACCTAAGTTTTATCCATTGTAAGCAAATATTAGGTATACACATTGACTGCTTCAGTCTTTCACATATTTACCTGATTTCTGCTTCTAAAAAATATATGTTTCCTAAAACCTGCTGAGTTGTTGGAGGAAATTAGTTTTATTCTGTTCCTAATTTGTTCCATAATTACAAGATTAAATATTCAGTTTTGATTGTTTTCCTAGTTTTTAGAGTTGAGAATTCATGTTTCTTTAAGTCTTATAAAAGCCCTCTGACGTACAAACTAATTAAATAAGAAATATAATTTCTTCATTATATCCCCACTGTCCCTGAAATGGGTATTAGAACTAGGAAAATTTTAAGTTAAAAGAGGCAGAAACACACAAAAAAAAAATGAAGTGCGTAAGTTTATACAAGCAGAAAAGGGGCGTCCAGCTGATTGTTATTGTATACTCGAAATATGAATATTCTTAGCATACAACTCAAAACAAGAAAGGTGAAGAAAAGAGATGATTTTTTTTTTGTTTGCTTGTTTTTTCTTAGGTCAAAAAAGAGATATGTGATGCAATCCTCTATCATATAAAACCCTAAATTAGGAACAAATTACAGGATAAACAAACATAATTCCTAATTCTACTCCATTCATTGAACTCCAAAATCGAAAAAGAAAACTGAAAAGAAAGGTAGAGAGCAGTTAAAGTTTGGAATATGGAGAGAGGAGAAAGAGGAAAGCAAAGCAAAGCAAAGCAAAGCATACCAGAAACAGATCTATGAGCATCCCACCATAACTTCAATGTCACGATGGCTTACTTAACTATAATTTAAATGTTCTTTAGTGTTTTTTAGCAAAAAACAGAATTACCAATTTTTTGGACCCCAAAATCAAAGCCAAGTAGCCAACGAAAAGGTCCAAAGACGCAGACCAGACGCTTATTTCTGCTTTCCTTTTTTTTTTTCTTCACATTTTCGTTTTAGTTTAGCATTCTTTAAAGCAATTTGCTTTTCGGCCAGACAATTTTTTTTTTTTGGGGTAAAAGTTCTCTTTGATCCCTTTAAATTTTAATATTGAGCAAATTGATCCTTCTCAAAAAAAATTCAAAACAATTATTCATTGAAATTCGAAAGTGAGCAACTAAAGTAAATTAATAATAATGTAAATATTTTCATCTATACATGTTTTTATTAATATAATAAAATTTAGTCCTTAAATTTTATATATTTTATCAATTGAGCCTTTGATTTAATAAATTTAGTCCGAATATTTACACATTCTTTCAGCATTTATACAAAATATATAAAAATCAAGAGCTAAATTTATTATTATATCAATTAAAATTACTTTCAAGTATTTATTACTGGGTGATTATTTGAAATATTACTGTGTTCTCATTACATACTTAATAATAATTTTTGTGTTTTTTTAATTTTAAAAGCAATTAATTATAAACTCATAATGTTTAATATCAATAAAATATTATTAAAAATATATCAATAAAAATAAATAAATTGTTTTTATTTGTCAAGGTTATCATTATGAGTCGAAAACAATAGTATCATAGAACTGATAAAGAAGTATTTAATTAATATTTCTATTTAGTATTTGTAAAATTATAAAGAAATTAAATATTGGCCTGTAGCGACCGGCCTTCCACAGAATCTACCCTGTTATATTCCGTCCATTCCTCAATGATTCCGGTAATTTCTGTCTTTTCTCGTCTTGACTGTTCCGTTAATTAATTATTATATCTCGTTTGTTTTCTATTTTATGTGGCCTTTCCATTTCCGCCCGTCAAGTGGAAATACCGAGTGGACTGACCCGGTGGTTAAATTGGTTTCGCTGATTCGATCATAGATCCGATTCGATTAAATAAATTATTTATAAATTTATTAAAAATTTTGGTTTTACCAACTCAATCGCCCGATTTAACTGATTTTTTTGTTCACTTCAACCGATCAATCGATTCAATGCAGTCTAGACCAATACCCCCGGTCCAACCTCCATTGAATCATAACCTTAGATGCCTGCAACACCAAAAGTTAAGATCGAAGAGTTAAAACCAAGAATACACAAAGTTCATTCCTAGTTTGGAATTCAGAGATTCCATAAATTTCCAATAAAATCAGCATACGTCAATATATTCTAAGAGACTGACTACATGTTTTTGATATTTTAGAGCACTGCATAAGCAACTTTGGATTTACAATTTTGAGACAAACTCTCACTAATAACCAAAAGATATATCACCATCTTTTTTCACTTGATACTATAATAATAACTTGAGCAAACATAAAAGAGTAGCACTCATTTTACATCTCTACATTCCATAACCAGTTAGCCCTTGGGGATTAACCCTGGTATCACCCCATATCACAGATCCTGTTGTTGCCTCCATGTTGACCATCTTTTTCTTCCCTTCAACAGGTGATCCCTCCATTGTTAATCCTCCTGGACTCTCCTGTGAAGTTAGGCAGCTTTCAGTAGAACCATCGCCCCTCTGTGAATGCAGACCGGATGGCATTTCTTCTTCCTGGTCGCATGCATTCTCCACCTCAGCGGATTGGGAGGAGTAAAATCCCAGTGGATCAACAGAATAATTTCTCAGCATCTTACAACCAAATTCCAGGTTATCTGTTTCGGTAACTGCACCACTTCCAATAAAATGATCGGCAAGCATCTTACAAGCTCTCTCAAGCATGGCCATATATTTTCGTTCTGCATCCTGGCGAATCTGCAAGTGCTTTTCAGCCTGTACAGGAAAAACATAATGACATTACCCAGCTTGAGAACCAACTTGACAATGATCCTGAGGGTTCTATCAAACATATTTGGTAGGCTTTTCCACTATCAATCAATTACTGTTTGCAAGCATGTATAAGCCTCATTACAAGTTTCTCCAGACAACATTCACAAGCTCATAGAAGTTATTGAATTGCATAAAACCCCAGATATATTCAAGATGAACTGCAAAATATTCGGTTACTTCACAGCCACGTTTACAAAAGAGAATGTACTAGAGAAGGATGAAAAAGATTACCTCAAGTTGCAAATGTAATTTACTCTGTACTTCCATCTGTGCCCTTAATGCCTCCCTTACCTCATAACCCCTACACGTAAAACTCATTTACATCCGGAACTTAGCTTAAAATTTGACATACTAGCAACAAAATCATACTTTTCACACAAAAGATGAAAATTCTCACTCATTCAAGTCAGCAGTTGACAAGTTAATTGTAGAATTATTGGTTCCAGGGCTTTCTAAAAGATATGAAGCTGACATCCCTTTATGAAAATCAGAAAAAGAAAATTCAGTCTCAAGTTTTAAATACTTATCACAGATTACCTTATAAATTAATACCCAAATACACATCCATCCAATTCAAATCAGTCACCAAAATATTTTAGTTCACTTTATAAATCTGAAAAGATAGACAATGAAAGTAAATCATTTTGGTGAAAGAAACTTAAAATTAAGATTCAAATTAGCCAGATTCATTTACAGTAGCATAGAAGTATACACTAAGAAAGAAAAAGAGTTAGAGCTGAACCAACCATCTTTTGGTCCCTCACCCATATCCTTCCCTGACTGCTTACCTAACCTGTATTTCTGTACGACAATGAAAATATCACACAGTATAATATGTCCAGAAGAGAATCATTTCTAACAAAAACTATGAGTTTGTAAAAAAAATTTGACTAGGTAAAAATTGAAAAGAATGAAGAAACCTGCAGGTGACTCTTTAAGTGAAAAAGAGTCAAGCCTTTCACATTCATTGTCCGCATGATAGCCTTTGGTGTAGCTTCTGCAGTAGTTATGCTATGCATTATCAGAAGAAATAACATAAAATACAGAATTCATTATAATTATGATTAGCCAAAAATAGACTTAACATAAAAACATAGGCTGAATCAGATACTCAAGAAGACCAACAGTTTATCACATAGCTAAGAAAGGAATATTCCAACATTATAATGCATGTAAGAAAATAATTTGACAAGGACAACGTACATAAGACTAACAAGTACTGGTAATGGCCAGCAAAAACCCATTATGGTACAAACAGGCAAACTTCTCAATTTCAGGGGAAATATGCCTATGTTGGGAAGCAAGATAGTGACAACCATTAAATGAAATGAATTATGTTGCTTTGGAATAATGGCATGACTGACAGATTGGTTGTAAAATTGGAAGAGTTACTCTTATCACTATTCTAGTAATTATTATTTTAATTAGCAACCTCGTAAGAAATAGCGCACAACTTATAATTCATAAGTTTAAGTTGTTCCTTAAAATCAAACCAAACCCAATCAATAAGCCCTAATTCTAATATATTTAGGGTTGGCTACAAAATAAAGACAAAAAATTACATTGAACACATAAAATCCTTATCATCCTAGTAACTATCATCCTCTCTTTAAGTTCTATATGTCTTTTTTCTTTCCACTCCTTAAACCTTTTAACCTATGCAACATCAATTTGCTCCATTCTTCTAATAGATGCATCACTCCATCTGCTTATGCGACCAAACCAACATAAACAAATTTCTACTAACTTAACCTCTATAAGAGCTATCCCAATTTACAGTTGGATATACTCATTTCTAACTCTATGCTTCCTGGTTTTGCCGCACATACTGCTAGGAACTTGGATCTTAGATTAGAATAAGCTGTGCAATGCCAAATTAAGTTTAAGATCAAATCAAGTTTCACTTGGTTTCAGCAAAATCAGCTATCATTTAACTACCTAATTACAATGGCAAATTAAGTTTCTTTTTTTTTTTTGGTCAGCTTTGAAGGCAATTCGCCCACAAGTAAACTAATAGCAGAAAATCACATCTTTACAGCCAGTTACAGAGTTTTTATTTTCACAAATGTCGGGCATCATGAAAATAACCAGGCAGATAATGCTTATTTCTTAATGTAACATAAATAAAGGTGGTTCGGATTGTAAAATTAGAGGCGATGAACAAAAACCCAGAAAGAACTACTAAAAAAGAAAGAAAGAAATTGAAAGAAGAAAAAGGAAATCCTACTGTTAGGGCCACCAAGTTGAGTGACGGCGTCGACGAATCGGTCATGGAGGTCAGCAGTCCAACGGAGACGAGGCTTAGGATCGGAAGTCAAGACGAGGTAAGGCTCTCCTATAGCTTTGCGATTGAGATTATTAAGCATTTCTTCTTGTGATGAGAGCCTTGAACTTGGATGATACATATCCATTTTTGTTGTTTCACTGTAACAAATCTCACATCCACCCTGCTGCTGATGGCCAAGCTGCAAGAGGAACAATCGAACAAAGGAATTGAACCGCAAATGGTTAAAAGCAAAAAACAAGCCACTCAAACCGCTGGGGCTGGGGCTGGGGCTGGGACTGGACTCTTGCTGTTGCTCCGACGCCCTTTACAATTTAATTTATCCATTTTCAACCTTCTACTTCCATACTTGTTCTACTACTCAATAATTTCCATTTTTCTTTCTATTTTTATGCTATATACAGTATAGTTTGGAATTAAGTTTGATTGGTAAATAATTATTATAAATATCTATTTACTTACAAATAAAAATAAAAATATATATTTATAGGTGAAAATACTGTCTAAACTTTTGTTATTTAAGTTTAGAGTAAACTACAAAAATAGTCATTTTTGTTTGCTTCAGATTACACTTTAGTCACTTATATTTGAAATGTTACGTTTTAGTCATTTACGTTATCGTTTTGTTACGAAGTAGTCACTCTACCGTTAAGCTCTGTTACCTCCCTAACGGCAGTCATACGTGGCAGTCCAAATAGGTTTTAAATGCCAACTTGGATGTCCTACGTGACAATCTAAATTAATTTTATTTAATTAAAAACCTATTTTTATCTCAGTAACTGGACATCCAAGTTGGCATTTAAAACTCATTTGGATTGCCACGTAGGACCGCAGTTAGGGAGGTAACGGAGCTTAACAGTAGAGTGACCACTTCGTAACAAAATGATGACGTAAATAACTAAAACGTAACATTTCAAACAATCTGAAGTAAACAAAAGTGACTATTTTTACAATTTACCCTTAAATTTATTAAAACCAAAGTAATTATTCATTATAATATTAAAATATTAACATTTTTTATTTTTAATAATTCATTAATTAAGTTGAATTACTAACAATATTACCATCATTTCTTCTTCTTTTTTCTCCATTTTTTTAAAACATAATTTGCTTTGCCATTGTGATCAAATAAAGTATGGTTGATGGCCAAATATACAAACAAATAAGTAAAAATATAACGAAATTCCTATATTTGGAGTCGATTGTATTTTGTTCTTTTATTTAAATAAATAGGTAAATAATCTCTATGCATTAAATTAAAAAATAAATCGATCATTTCTATTAAAAATTCCATCTATATGCACTGTTACAAACATATGTGATTTAAAAATATTAACTTTACTAAATAATAAATGATATTTTCTAAACAATCCTTTTAATAATAGGTACTAATTTAATCATATTGTTATAATAGAGAGCATTCACCAAGGGTGGTTGCTGGACAAAATAGAACTGCACAACCTTTTTTTTTTTATGGAAAATTGCATAACTTCTTGATTAAATATTTTTCATATTAGATTCTTTTTAATCATTTCAACATAAAAGTCATTTCAATCAAAGAAATAAATTTGTAGTCCCAAACTACCAAAATAATCACCTTATAATATATATATATATATAGTATTAATTAATGGTGTGATTTTTCCAATCCCAACCAACAACACAATCAACAAAGTCCTAAACTTTATCCTAACTGATGGAATAATTGACTCAAATGAACAATGAAGTTCAAGTGTTGCACCAATAAAATTAGATATCTTGAAAGATTTTGGAGTATATATTATAGAGGATAAGCCATTGGATTGAATGACCAAAATCCCTGTGGAAAATGAATGAAATGTGAAGCCATATATCTACAGTGGGATTTTGGGGTAGCTTGATTTCAGATTCAGAACCTGTATCCATGCAAATGCTTAGCCCATCTTCTAGCCATGTAAGGATCATGGTAATCCCAATTCTCAACACTGCTTGTCCTTCCCCCAACAATGTTAATACCATTCTCTCTGTTCCCATCTTCTGTTTCCCTCTTATCCTCTACACTCACCATTGTTTCCCCTGTTTTCATGCATTCTTCACTTCCTCCTTCCACATAGCTATACCCTACAGATACATGTACACACTCACCTAAGTCCATTAATATCCTTCTCTCTTCGCCACCTCGTAGATCCCCAAGCCTTATGATCCGCCCTTCCTCCCCAATTCTCAATTGAACTTCTCTAACTACACCTCCCAATAATTGTGTTAGGAACTCTTCAAATTCATGCATTACAAACCCATTAGAGGTGCCAAAGCCGAATCCGATGTGAAACCGATGTATAGGAATAGGGAATTGAAGGTTCATGGCGTGGTATGATCTCGTTGGACTATCAGACAAATGTAAGATGCATGACTGTGGATTCTTATGTGCACGATCTTCGAGTATCTTTATCCCTTTCTTGAGCCCTTCTATTGGATCAGCTTGACCCATGTAGAAAAGGCGATCGATAACTTGTAAGGCCGTTCTCTTTCCGTAGGATGTCATGCACCGGAGAGGGAACACACGTGCTGCAGCAGATGAGTATGTGACGATGGCCAAACGATCAATTGGTCGGAGGGAGAATACCACTAATGCCATGGACTGTTTTAGAAGCCTCAAGTGCGGTCCGTTGGGGCTTGCAATCAAGACCATGTCCGTAGCTCGTGGATGTGCTAATTTTATGCTGAGATAGGCTGGTCTACTGTTTGAGGGGGAGCACATGTAGGAAGGTGTTTGTCCACTTGGTGGTTGCAACTGTAAAGTTGATGAGGAGGAGCTGCTGAAGTGATGATGATGGTGATGATGGTTTGAGACGTGCCCAACTCCCGGCATCTGAAAAGATGGATGTGAACCGGGTTGATGCCGAAAGCAGCAAGGGTGAGTCAAAACTGTTGGTTGGAGGGGAACCAAAGCTAAATCAATACGGGGATGATTTTGAGTGTGATCAGGCTCAATAGGGTCATCATCATCATAGCGTGCTGATCGAAGGAAGGAGCGTCTATGAACCCGGAAAGTAGCAATAGAATCGTCCAGGATACGAAAAACAGGGTCATTTTGGTTGCAAGAGAGTGAACATGCAGGTGGATTTAAGTTGCGTGGCAACTGGGTCCAATGAGCACGACAAATAGGGCAGGTGATGCTACCATGGCGAACATTCGAGGATATGCAGGAAAAGTGGAATGCATGAGAACACTGAGCTGTAAATATTGCTTGCCCTGGACTGCTACCAGAACTGTAACTCAGAACCTCCAAACATATTGCACATATATTCTGCAGCAATCCACAAATAGTGAAAGAAAATCCATGTTAAACAATCACGAAATGAAATCGATTGAATGTTGCCATCATTCTCAGGATCTAGATAGCTAGAGAATGAAATTTTTCCTGTGTTACCAAAAGCTAAAAATACTATATAAATATCACTACAAAGGTATAAGTAAATATCATAGTAGGAATTTCAGCAAACATTTGTGATTAACATGTAAATTTTCTAATGTTTTGTGCAGTTCCAATTAGATTCACTGCGACAAATGTCCAGATCATGAATCTAGAGAAAAAGGGAACTTAGTAGAATTGAAGGTAAAGTAGCGAGTTTGTACAGCTCGAATAACTTACTCTCTAAATAAGATATCTCTCACACTTTCCCATCTCAACGATGAGAGGCGAGGGTTATCGGAATTCGGATTCTAAGAGTGTGTATTACTCTACCTTTTTCTACTTTAAAGTCACAAATTCCTAGCCTTTTGAGCGCTAAAATGTTCAAAGCCTTTGCCTGGGGAGAAAGGAAAGGATCACAGATGATGAGATTCGAAACCTAGACAATCGACCGCCACTTCTTAAGATCGGCTACACGAAATAACCGAGCTAAAACACTGCCTTCCTAATCTCTTTAACTGCTGTATAATCTCTACTAGTATCATATGAAATTTCTTTCAGAAAATTGAGTGTTTTTTAGCTTATCAAAAAGGGGTTACCTTAGATGCAAGGTCATTATGGTTGGTGATGGATTCTGCTTCAATTCCAGCTGATACTGCTTCAAACTTATTCTTTGGTTTCAATGGTGACATTGACATCTACATTCATTAACATAATAACATTAGAGCTGCCATCCAAAAGCAATTGAAATTGTTGCAAAAATAAGGAATTGGGTTCTCTTTGAATCATTCAATGCTTTTAACATTATGGACAACAAGCCATAACAAAAAAAAAAAAAGAAAAGATTAACCCAATCTTCCACATTCCATACCCCCAAAAGAAAAAGGGATCTTTAATCTAAAATATTGAAGCTAAAAAAAAGGCTTACAGCAGCAGGAGGAGGAGGAGGAGAAGGAGGAGTATTCTTTGAGAAAGAACCACATGCAGCGACCACCATTTTTTTAGCCGCTTTTTTGAGCTTAGAAGATGCAGTTGAACCTACCCCCATTGCCCTCTTTCTTCTTCTTCTTCAAGCTTCCAAATTTTGGTGATGGTACTGAAGATAACAGAAGGATGTGAAAAAGAAAAAGAGTAAAAGAAAGAAAGAAATAGAGAAACGGGGACAGAGGTCTGCAAAATCTGCAAAAATGTCTACCACTCTCTAAGGTCTTAACCAGCCCCTTTGTTTGCTGTTTGTTGAATGAGTGTTTGGTGTCACCTCCACTGTTTTTTTATAATATAATTTTCTAGAGCCATATATCATTGTATACTACACAGTACACGCCACCGTTGCCCTTTTTTTATGTAAAAAGATCACGACTATTCAACAAACGCAAATATTTCACAATAATATTGTATTATAAAAAGTGGTAGACTAGAGGCACATAGAAAGAAAACAAAAGGATGCTTCTTGGGAGGGACCACTTGGACACTAATATAATAATAGTAAGATTGCACCTTTTTTTTTCTTTGTTCAGAGCACTCTTTTGTTATTGGGGATTGGGCCTTCCCCTTTTTCTCTCAATTTCACTCTTAGCTCCTAAAGTAAAAGATGGATTGGATGGTCATTTTGCCTTCTAATCTATCCCTCTGCCTTCAATTTCTTTTATGGTTAAATTTACATTTTGATTATTCAACTTAAAAAAATTTACAAAGCTGTCATTGAAGTATTCTAAAGTTTTTATTTAAGTCACTAGATTATTACAATAGATCAATATCCATCAACGAATAAAAGAACATACTTGAGATCTAAGTAGATTTGACGGTTAATGTCAAATATCTAAGAAGAATTAGATTTTGTTTCGTAAATTCACAATGTTTAAAGTTATTTAAGAAAAAAAAAGCTAAATTGTTGAAAATAAAGGGAATGAGAGCTTTCGATTGGTACAAGCGGTGTGAATAGAGAAGACCATACAACATCGGTTTTAATAATATAGTGACTTAAATGAAAACTTCCGGATAGTTTTGTGATCATTTTGTAACTTTTTTAAAATTAAGTAATCAAAATTTAAACTTACTAATAGTTTATGACCTTGAGTGTTGTTTACCATTTGTTAAACTCGCTTGAGGTAGACTAGAACCACTAGCAAAGGATATATTTATTTGATGGTTAGAATTTAGTCATTGTACTTATATTTCATGGAACTTATCTCTCTACTTTTTAAATTTCAAAATTTAAGTCTAATTGTTAATCTGATAACATTTTTGTTAAATCCAAGTTAATTACAAAGTTGTTTTTAAATTACATGTCTACCAAGTGATTTTTTTATTTGATAAAAAAATTAACAATACTAACAATTGGACCTGAATTTTGAAATATGAAAATAAAAGGACTAAACTTCATGAAATATAAGTATAGAGACCAAAATCCTAATTTTAAAAATAACAGGGACTTGTGGCATATTTAAACCTTATTTGATAGTGGATTTCATGCTATAGTATTATACTATTATCTCTAACTATACTTTTTTATCCAACTTATCTGACTATACGAGGTTTGTGAAGGATGAGTCTGTGCTTTATATCTTAACAGTTAAATTAACAGTATTGTTCATAGCATTATGAACATTGTTGTAGATGTTACTGCTATTTGTTTGTCAAAAATGAAGAATCAAACAACTTTTTATCGGATTTTTAATATTCATAAGAAAATAATGTGTTTCAGCGTATTAGAACACATGTTCTCTTGCTTTGATAATAATGTCTATGCCAATCGAGTTAAGGCTCAATCAATTTATATATTATTAATAATAAATAATTATAGATAGTGCTACTGACAATCAACTTGAGATTCACACAAATTTATTATCAAACTCATAATGTCTTGATTTATTTTAATATTGATATTATACAACTATTTTAAATCATTTCTCAATTTTTTAGTCTATCTCAACACTCGTAAGTGTGAAGTCCGTCAGATGTTAATTTCTCAAAATTTCATGATTCCTCCATTTTATTTACATTTATTTTTTAATTTACATTTTAATTTATTTTTATTAGGCTTAACTTGTCTATTCAATATGCTATATCCAACATTAGAAGAAAAATACGAACAATTTTTTAAAAAATTAATATCACATTTAAATTTCTATTTGCAAAAAAAATCAAAATAATATAATTTATATCACATTACATATAATAATACAACTCAAATCTTAGACTCTAACTTTATTATTTTACTAATATTTATGCTTTGTGGGACAATTTTTTTTTTTTGGTTAAAGGAAATCATAATTGGGAATTAAATGTAATAAAGAAACCTAAATTACGTTAAAATGCTGTACTTTTATTTTATTGATGCAATTAATTTATTTTGAATTAAATAATTACATCTCATTTGGCCAAAGTTTGATCTTTGTTTATTGGAATTAAGAGTCTAGCATTCCACTAACAAATCACGTGCTTTTGGTGTTTGAAATGATTATTAATACTAGCCATATGTTTGGATGTGAAAATCATTAACACACCTTTGTAATAATTTATAAATATTAATTTTCAAAAATATATGCATTGTAATTAAATAAAATTATTCTTTTTATTTTATATTAAAATGTGTATTAAATGAAATAAAATTATACTGAAGAAAAAATATATCTTTTGAGTATTTTTTCTCAAATAAATTAATTCATTTAGAATTATGAAAATAAAATTCTTCCACTAAATCATCATTCAAAACGTGTTAAGAATCGTTGGGTGTTAATTCCTAATAAATTTTATGATTCTCGATCTTTAAAACATTGAATGTTTTACTACAATATGTTAACAATACTATTTTATAACGTTGTCTTCTTATGTAATATGTCTTACTACAATACGTAACGCACATTAATAAATACTAGCCCAAAACGCAATAAATTAAAACCATATAATAAATTCACGCAACTCTAGAGATTATATGGTTAGATTACATGGATTAGCTTAAAAATGAAGTGGGCAAAGGCCCTAAGTCCCGAACCAAGTCCTCTGACACCTCGACTAAGGGTGAGTTTGGATGGGCAATGCGTTTACCTGCGGTTAGTGTAAAAACAGCAGTGGCGGTGAGATTAGATACTGTAGCGATACTGTAGCATAAGACAAAAAGTAAGCTAAACGCACCGCACCCAATCGCCCATCCAAACCCACCGTAAGGAAATGGCCAAGCTTACCACCTTTTGCAACCGCCAATTCAAATCAAAGTATAACAAAATTATTTTTGTTCAATTTGATTTCACTTTTTTATTAAATTTCTAACATTTTAATTCAAGTAGGGACCAAAAGTAAAGAAAAGTAAAAAGTAAAAGAACCGTTAGGTTAGGCGTTAGATTTGAATTTCAAGTGGCGATGGACCGAGATGGAACATCTCTGTGTGGGTGTGTATGGTCAATGTGAATTGACTGTCACGACTTTCCATGACTCATCATGGCTTGGCTTCTAGTCATTGGCTTTTTTCATTTACCTCCCAATATCCAAAACCCCTTTCAAATTCCCCTGCCCTACATTAAATATAAAAATTTATTACCGCTTTATAATTGATATATTTTTCTCCATCACTTGAAAATTATTATCACTTTTATAGATGTTGGATATATTTATTCTCGCCTCATTTCATCTTATTATGTTTCAATTTAATTTTTTTAATGTTTTTAAAATTAAGTAAATATTTAGACATAATTATTCAAAAAAATATTTAAATATAAGATATGTTTTTTTTTCTATATCGTGTTATTACATATTTACTCTTTTAATAGTTTATAACGATAAAATGATAATTTTATATGGTGAAGTGGGTCAAGGTGAGACAAGCAACTACGATAATCGCTTTATACCCACTACCTAAAAGAAAAAATCCACCTACCTCTCCATCCACTTTTCAAATAAAAAAATTGATTCGAAATCCATTGAGGGTTTGGGTTTTACCATCCCTAATTGTATACATTGTTTACCCGTTGTTGCTACCCTCTTCATTTTACTTCATTTCTCATCCTCTCAAGTATTTAAAATTTAACACTATCATCTATCGTATTTATTTTTGTATAAAAATATTTTAATCGATATGTAATGTCATACATGAATTTTGATTTTGTGCATTTTTATACATGAAATTTAAATGTATGTATTAATTTCATTAAATGTGTACAATTAAATCAAAACTAAAGTTTTATCTATATATATAAATCATAATTCAAGTTTCATGTATATAATTGTACCAAATCAAAATTCATGTACCAAATTACACATTGGATATAAATTTAGTAATAAATTTAATATTTATTCCTTTTATATAAATTTGATATAATCAAATTATATCTTATGTCTGATTTATGATTTATAAAGAACAATTTTTCAAATTTGTGATTGTTCTTCTTAATAATATTATTTTCGAGTTCGATTAAGTTTTTTTTTTAAATTCAATCTATTTTTTGCTAGCATCTACTTCCTTAATGGACCTACAGAATGCGGAAGATTAATTAATGAACTCGCTTCGATAAATACCTTAAAAAAATACAATATATTTTACAATTCACTTTTCTTCTTCTCCTCCATCAACAGATTGTCGGGTCAATTCTTTTTCCGTTCTAGCAAATTTTAGTACTTTTAAGAAAGGAAATTAGAGAAAAGAAAAAACAAATAGAGGGAAAACATTATATATATGGTTGGTGTACTTAGTAGGAAAAGAAAATTAAATAAAAAATTCATGCCTTCTTTGATTTAACTTACTTATTACATTTTTAAAGGGAGAATTCGAGTTTAAATTTCAGAGACAATATCGTTGAAAGGGAAATCTACGAATTTTAAAAGAATCAATCTTCATAAACTATAAAATGGGCATAAAAGATACTTTAGAAGAAAGAATATGAGAATCTTACAAATACGCACATCTCTTTCATTTCGTCTCCTCTTATCATTCAAAATGAATTGGTTTATTTTATACATTAAATAAAAATGTTCATTTATCTTTCCTTTTTTCTTCTATTTCTATACTTTTAACTTTTCTATTGAACCAAGCAAGGGTGAAGTCGAAATATTTTTGAGAGGTCAAAATTGAATTATAATTTTTAAAGTGTTAAAATGCAATTTTATCAATGAATTAATGTAAGTTTTTACAATTTTTGAGGATCAAATTATAAACTTTTCATTTTGGAGGGTTAAAATTGAATTTTAAAATTTAAGAAGAGCTAAAATACAAATTTACTATAGATTAACATAAAATTCTATAAATTTTAAAAGGAATAAAAAATAATTTTCCACTCAACTTCTTAACTCTAAAAAAGATTAGGCATATAAATTAGGGAAGTTGAAAGTTGTAGACTTAAAAGAGAAGTTGAAATAAGCAAGATTATAGAGTTGTGTGATCTGAATCATTGTTAAAAAAAATATAGTGGCAAAATAAGGGGATCTGTATAGGGCTTAAGGCCGAGGGTCGAAACTCCTATTTAACATTGACTATAATAAGATTTTTCAACCTTTAAATAGATGTAGTCTAAACTCCTCTTGTACCATTCGTTTTTCAACATCAGTGAATTTATTCTCCTTTACCCGTGATTTTTTTCTGAAAGGATTTCCATGTAAAAATCTGTGTGTTCTTATTTTTGTTTATTTTTGTGAGAATTCTATTGCCATTATCGACATCTATAACACAATATATTGAATAAGGGTGACAATTGAAAACAATGATTAATGAATAGTATACTACTTTCATGATTTAACCAATTAAATGAATATGGAAAGCATCGGAGCCTATTGTATTGTTTTTTTTTTAAATTTAAAGGCTCACCCTATCAGTTGATGGAACTCAAAAGATTTGCATTATTAGTGCTTTATAATTTGTTGTTAATACATAGGAGCGGGACACACATATTTAGGGTTTAGACTTATTAAAGTAGACCCAACACCAACGCCATGGATGATCAAAACAAAACAAAACAAAAAACCAAACTGTTTAACCCGTGACCATGAAGGTATACATGCATCTGCTTATGGTCCCCATCATCAACTTTGGCACTACCTATTTGTATTATACATATTGTATGAAAGGTTCATTAACCATATAGTTTATTTGTCTAAATCACTAATCATGCATCCATACGTATATTACAAAGATGAATTGGGTTAAAAACACTGCATCAAAGATCAAACTAGTACAAATCTTCAACAGTAAAATATCTAGTGGATACAATACAGATTTCATAGAGTTTAATCAAATCTGCATTGATGGTTGCCAAAAGTGAAAAGTGGGTGCCTTTGTCTTGGATCTCATTCAAGCAGTCATTAGTAGCCCGAGCAGCAGTGTTTATCTCTTCCACCATGGTGTCGAGTGAGTCGGAGTTGAAGTCATTGTTAGCCGATGAGAGCTGAGAAATGGCCTTGTTGTTGCTACTTTGGCACATTTGGAGACGGTTGTGGTCCAAAGAGGTGGTGGCATTTTGAAGGAGGAGAGGTATGAGGGATTGCGCGTGGGTGGCCTTGGTTTGAGCTAAACGTAAAGCAGCATTAGCAAGGTCGCCGGCAAGGGCTTGTGGGCCACCTGCGTTGGGGTCGGCAGTTAAAGTAGCATAGCAGAATGCGTAGTCGGACGTTTGGTTGCAGGCCGCCTTGAGGAGCTCGGTGCCATTGAGGAGTCCTATGGAAGGAGTGGTGTAGATGACCAAGATGAGTAGACAGAGATGAAGGGGACGATATCTTGGCATTGCCATGTCTCTTTTGATTCAGATAATGAATTTTTGGTCTGCAAATTGCTAAGTTCAATACTTATATATTGGGCTAATTGGGCTCACAGTTGAAACTCAAAAGTTGGCTCTTAATTTTAAAATTAAATAAATTGATCCTTCTAAAAATTGAGTAATTTAGCATCTTGTCAATTTAAAAAATGAGTCACAATGCTTAATTTGTGATTAAATGCTAAAGTTACATATTTTATGTAATTAAATTGGTTAATTTATGAGAGTGCACCACTAATTTTTCCTTATTTTTGTTGAATTTTGTGCAGGGATGCAATTTGGGGCTAAATAGAAGAAAAATGAAACAATTGGGCTAGATTGAAGAAAGAAGCAAAGAAGGAGGACCAAAGCAGAATTTTTCCAAGATTAATTAGCTGAAATTTTTGTTGACTTAGTGGGAGATTATTTTGGGATTTTTTTTTATATCATGGGATATTTTTCCTTGATTTTCTATACTGGTTGGCTCTTAATTTAGCAAAGCCACTAGTATAAATAGTGGCTTATTTTGTTCATTTTAATCATCAAGTCTTGAATCAATCAAAATATCAAGCTTTCATCTTTCAATACATTCTCTCTTCTTGTCACGAATTCATTTGCTGCCTTTAGTTTCTTTTCCTTCAATTTATTATTTCTTAGTAGCCACCAACTTAAGCCATTTGCAATCTTTTTTTTCAAATTCCCTTTTAATTTCTAGTAGCCAACTACCCATTTACCTTATTTAATTTATTCAATAACCAACATGCCCCAAACTTTAGTCAACTAAACTCATTTTCAGCTTTAGGTCGAAATTAGCCTCGTCAAAACCCGTGAGTTACGAACCCGAGCAATTTAACTCCTAAAATTCCAGTACTTATTACTTCTCAGGATTAAGAGTATGATTTTGTCAACTCACAAAGTCAGGTCAACACTAAGTCAAAAAAGACGTCGTTTGATTTAGTGTGGTTAGACGTACAGTTGGAATTCCAAAAGGAACGTTTCTAATCGGTTTTCTGTGAACACATTGGCGTGCCAAGTGGAGATTGTTGTTTGGTTCCGTCAAGGGAAGTAGTAACCGGATTTAAATGTCCCACGCGGTTGAGGCTCTTTTAGAACGCAAAGCTGCCGGAGTTCTAAATCACGAACGTTTCATGGTTGTTCGATCGGTAAGGGTTAGTTATTGGACGTTCCATAACTAATTTACACAAGGAAGAGTTGGTGTCCGATGCGTCCTTGGTAGCTATAACTAGCTTCTTGGAAAAGAGGAGTTCATCTAATTTCGAGGATCGGTTCAAAGACGAGGAAAATTTGTGCCTAAAGCTGAGCTTATTCTAATTAAATTTTCTTCATATTTATTTAACTGTTTTTATTATTCTGTTTTCAACTTTTTCTTTTCACGCATTTTATTTATTTATTTCAGGTCTTCAAATTTTATCCCTCGAACTTCTTGGGCACGACAACTGCCCCGACATAAATCTGGTCAAAAGAGGAACAATTTGCAGTAAACCCAGTCTCTGAGGGATCGACCCTACTCCCTATACTGCTTAAATCGCAAATTAGGCGTAGGTTTATATTGGTGGATTCGACACCCATCAATTTGCCATATCTATTCTTTTTGACACAATGCCTAAAACTACCCATAGTCCCTCTCTAACCCATAAATAGAAGAATAATGCGTTTCAGTGCATTCGAATCCATGTCTTCCTGTATTGACAACAATATCCATACCAATCGAGCTAAGACTCAATCCACAAAAAGATATTTTCTTATAAACACTTCTTATGACATAAAAAAGATCATATAAAAGTATGTTTTAAAAAAAATTACCATAATAAAGAGACTGAAATCATAAATTAACAAATGGGATTGTAATTACTAAACTTAGAAGTGTGGCATCTTTAGCAGAAGAGTATAGGTTTAGGCTCCATTATGATGAACAAGAATCCTACCATATAGAAACAAGACTAGTGAACAAATGGGTCAATTCAAATACAAACCTTTTTATTGTATTAAACGCATAATAAATAAAATACTAAGGATGGATGGAAGGCTAAGCTTATAATTTATTGGTCTTTACAGCTTAAAAGAAATCTCTTTCCTAAGCTATTACAAATGGTGCATTGCTTGCTGCAATTTAATATCATATGTATGCAAAAAAAAAAAAGTGTACATGAAAAACACAATAACAAAGACAATTATTCAACACTATATATATTATATCTTTCAAATCAATAATTCTTCATCTACTACTTCTCCTTTGAAATACCTGTTTAGGTTCCATCATTTTGGCAGTTGAATTGGTTTCCCCTTTCCTTTCTTTGCCTTTCTCTGAATCTCCTCTCACCATTTTGGCTTCCATTCTCTTCTGAATTTCTCTTTCACTGGTTTCAGTCACCCTGCTGCTACTCTTTGTCACTTCATGTTGCACCTTTTTGTCACACTCTTCTTTGGCTTCTGCTTCAATTGGTGCTTGTCTTGCTCTGGTGATTGACTCTGGTTTATGAGTTGTGGACCTGGAACCACTCTCTTGGTCGAAAAACAGGACTTGGACCACTGTTCTCAGTGGTAGCCGCTCGTTCTTCACCGCATGAGCACGTACCTCTGGGGACAGTTTCTGGCAGTCCAGCATTCGGCACATCCTTTTCTTGTCTGCTTTACTTACGTCCGGGTGCTCCTGTTTATATCAATGAATGAACATATAAAACAGACTGATTTATGTGTGTATGTATATGCTTATCCATAAGGGTCAATTCACTATTTGAGTTAGACCCTAAATTAGAAAATATATTTTCACATTAGGGTTTGAACTTTTTTTTTATTCAAGTTGACCCCTAAACTTGACAATTGCCAAGTTCAAAACCCTGGAAAAAAAATTCAAACCCAATGTGAGAAGCCAAGTTCAAAACCTTAGACAAAGAAAAAATTCAAACCCAATGTGAGAATAGTTACAAAGTTGATGCCCAAAAGTAATTTAACCCTATCCATAACATGCAGTTGATTAGTAAATTGGTCTTACCTTGAGATAAATATTAATGGCTTTATAAAGACCATCATGATCTTCCCTAGCAGCATCTGGCAATGCTTCAGCTAAAGAAACTAGTTTTGATATTGGCATATTCACATCCCTTGCAACAACTTGAAGATACGAATCAATAAGCTTCCCAATCTTTCTAATCGATCTAACCATGTGGCTATTTTCTGTAGGCAAAGGGGATTGTCTTCTCCATAACACCAAATAACTTTCCAATACAGCCGCAACCAAATCAATATCATAAAAGTGTTGATCAGTGGGCAACTGTGAAGGAAACAACATATCATTAAGTGTTGCTTCCTCAAATTGCAGGCCAGCTTTCCTTATCAGTTCAGTCTTTGTCACAGGGGATGCTCCTAAATAATTTGCAATGCTAAGAAGCTTTAACAAGAAACCTATCGAAACCGAGCCTCGATCAGACGGAATCATGCTCACGATAGATTCGAGGATCCGTCTACTTTTTTCCCTGGATTCTTCGGTTTGTGACCCTGAACTATGGAGAGGTCTAGACTTTGTAGTGTCCGGTAGCCAACGACATGCATACACATGCAAAGCTTCACCAATGAGCTGTGGCGGTGGTATATATGTTGATCTTACCGCTGTTATTATGCATCGGAAAAGGTCTATATCGAGATCCGATACATCTTCGGTCCACCAATCTTTCGGAACAGACTGGTGTTGTTTTTTTATGTACCCTGGTCTAGTATAAGTATAGGACCATGAAACCTGCATGAATTCATATAATTCAACCTAACGTATCATATGTTTTTTGCAAGTAAAAGTATTGCATTTTGCTTCATATACTCAAAAAATAGACAAATTAATCTTTATACATTAGATCAAAGAGTAAACTAGTTCTTTAGCTAAAAATTTTATCCATTTGTATTGTTAAAAACTAGTCTCTATACATTAGCATAAGGTACATATGGCATAGTGTTGTGCCTCTATCTAGTTATTCTATCAGTCACGCCAGTTTTTAACAGTACAAATCGTTGAAATATTTGCTCTTTGATCTAACGTATAAGGATTAAATTACCTACGTTTTTTAATAGAGGAGGCAAAATGTAATTTGACTTCTAAATTTACCTCCTAGTACAGGAGTCTCATTATACCTTTTCTGCAAGTAGCAAAATAGATGTAAAAAGAAAAAAAAAAAACCTTTGATGTTGGTGTCAAGATTTTCTCTACAATAGAATCAATGCACCTTCTAATGATTCCAAGGTTTTCAGACCATTCAGGTAACTTGATCGTGGTTTGAAGTGCGACGATGGAGTCTTTCCAACCTTCAAGAATGCATGAATTGAAGAAAGCTTCAAGTTTCAGAACAAAATTCCCTTTCTCAATAGATTCAGTCATTCTAAGGAACTTAGCAGCACAAAATGCAGGAACAAAGTTATGTGCACCGAGATTGATCGTTATCCCATAGCAAAATTTAGCACAGAGTTCGAAAGCATCTTCTCCCCCCGGAACATCGTGAAGATCGATCGTAACAATGTCGGAATCATCAGCGTCGGAACAGAGCCGTTGTAAGAGACCACACTTCGGAACAAGTGGAATCTGCAGCTAAGAATATGACGCATAAATATATGCTAGAAAGTAGAAACCATTGAAATAAGGCAAGAATACATGAAGTCAGCAAAGTATACCTTATGTAGAAGAAAACAAACATTGTTAATCCTTATTGTAAGATCACTTGGTATGTCAGAAATCACAGTCCTACATTACCAAATGACCAAAACTATTAGATTTATCCTGTAATAATAAACATGGTCACACTTGTTATACCTGGTAGCCTCTTCTGTGTAGAAGGTGTCTGGTTTTGTCCCAATTTTCATAAACTTCATGTTTCTTCTGATTAATTTTTCCCTTTACAACACTGCAACATTTGATTGAAGCACAGTAAACACATGAAAATGAAGTAGCTGAACATATGTATTAATTTAATACAACCAGCAAAAAAAACCCATAGTCATAAACACGTGCACATGCATAATCTGACAAGCACAGTTGAACCAGACTTAACCCTTTTGGTTCTTTTCAACATATTGGATTTTGGTCTTTGGCAGATATATACTGAAAAAGACATGTAAGAAACTGAAACATATCGCCTTAACTAGTCTCCAGTAAACACCCTATGAAGTTCATAAACATGGCAAAAAGAAGATGAAAAGAAGAAAGTGAGAGAAAAAAAAGAAGCTGAAGGAATATAGAATGTATAGAAGAGTAAAGTAAAATTATAAAAAAAGGTTCTATGAAACCAGAGCTTTTAGTAATCAGTATTTGAACTGTTACAGACAAATGCAATCAATGTATTTGTTTTACATTGTGAAGTTTGTCAAAAAAAAAAAAGAGAAAAAAATTACCTTAACTTTTATTCAACACAAAGGGTCCCATCAACTTCACCAGTTCCCTGTTTACAACCCTACAAGACCCTTTAGCCTGTAATAATATGTCTTTTACCTGCAAAATAAAAAAAGATAAAATCACTTATATTTCTTTGCTGTCATGCACTGACATAGAAGAGTCTTGAAGAAACAAAACAACCCCAACCTTGCTGTAATAATATATCAGCTAATACCCTTTCAATCTTTGGCAGTTTCCATTGAAGTTAGTGCTTAAGTTTTTTCAGCTTTTTTTGCTTATTACCAGACACATGTTACTACATGAAACTGAAAACCCCCAGAACCTGGTTCCCACTTAATGAATGAAACTTGGCCTTATATGTATCTACTGCTTTTCTATATATATATATATTTGATAAGATAAAGCAATTTCCATATACCATACTAGGAAAACGAAAAGCCTATACATATATTATTTAAATACTTTGATTTAATAAACTCATAATTGACACAAAGACCAGAGCATGAAGCTTAAGAACAGTGCAAAAAGAGCTCAAATTATTGTATAAAAGCATATACAGAATTGTAGCAAGGTAGCTCACTTACATTAATTTTGGTGGATAGTCGAAGAACATATATCACTGCTCTAGCGCATGCAGTTATACTAATGGTGTTTTTTTTTCCATGGAAATAATATCTGGTCGACAGTAATTATGAGTTAATTTTTCTTTTTTTAGAGTTTTGATATTGTTGTTCGGATGAAATGATGGATATTAATTAATCTTTGAAATTATAAATAGCATGGCATGAGTTAACATTTGGATACACTCATTTAATACAGAGGAAAATGGGTTGTGACTAATAATATTTTTATGCTCTCTTTTATACTTTGAAAAGGATACAATAAAAAATAAGTGGCTGAGGTTTTTGCTTTCGTGGCTGTCATTGAGTGCATTCAGACACAATTGCCAGCCCAAAATGAATATCCTACAACTTGGTTGACCGACACTTCATCCAACATCATCACCTTTTAAATTTTTTTAATATTTCGATATCCATATTCAACCATTATTTAAACCTAAGAGGTTCAAGTAGAGCAGTCTAGACTAATACGAAAATGACCCACAACTGTTTTTAATAGCAAAATAAGAAAAGCTTACCCTATGAACATGAAGATTCCATTTCATGCTTGTTCATGGCAGGCGTTGCTCAAATGGCTTCCAAAGCTTTTCAACTTATATATCTGCAGTCTTTTCAAAAGTTATAAAGGGATCTGCCCAGAAATTTGAAAAAGCTTTGTATCGTTTTTTTATTCTTCTTTTTTCCTTTTTTTTTTGGTAAATTACACAAATTAACCAATTAATGAATTTACATTTTGAATCACTCAATTTTAAAATGTTATAAAATGATCATTTAACTATTAAATTTTTTTTTAAGTTACTGAGCTATTAAGTTTCCTTTTTCTAAGTTTAGCTAGCAAGCTCTAGACAATGACAATACCTATCGAAGAATAGAAAAATATATCTTAAGTTCAAGTTAATCTGACGGTTAATGGAGAGATCAATGTAGCTTCGTAACATTTAAAGTTGTTTCATGAAAAGAAAACTTTCGATTGAAAATAAAATGAAAGGAAAGCTTTCGATGGTGCAGACCCTGACAGTAAAAATGAAGGCGGCCATATAACAATAATTTTAACAAGACTTAAATAAAAACTTTCTTTTATAACTTTTCAAAGTAGTTTTTTTTTTTTTTTAAATTTTAATCTTGTAGGAAAGCAAAAACTATATATGTGGTAATCCATAATATATGCATATACTTGAGAGAGTGCTTTTAATTGGAGTGGGAAACCAATAATAAGAAGTAATGAGATTTCTATCAATCAAATCATCCCCTTTGAAGGCATTGTAATAACAGAATCTGCAGTATATCATCACTAGGAATGATAAAAAAAGAAAAATCAAAACTCAAAAGACATACCCTTAATCATATGCTTGTGGAAGTTCAAAGTAGCTTATTCCAAACATAGCAGCAACTAGCTGTTATCGACTTAATAGGATATGCCAAAAAGCTGCAATTAGATACTAATATTTTACCCTTGAGTGCATCAGAACAAGAAAGAACCTGTACTTTCTATACATATAGATAGAGAGAGAGAGAGAGAGACTGTTTTGTGTGTGTATGGTAAAGTAAGAAAGCTAACAAGTTTACATCATGCAATTGCAGTTGCATACAAGATGATGATGATGATGAGGCATGAAAAGGATATATGAATTGCTTCATGCATGTAATAACTTGTAAATGGGGAGCTAAAAGAAATAGAGAGAAAGAGAGAGGGTTAGGTTAGCTTATGGGGTTTCAATTAGACACAAGTAAAGGGAAAATGGTGGGGAGAGGGTGTCCCTAATGTCTTACCAATAAGACAGAGAAAGTGGTTTGTTGGGATTAGTCAACATGGTAATGTATCATCAATGGTGTGTGTGCTCGCCATCATTACCTTCTTTGAATCGAATCCTAAAAGAAAAAAAGAAAGTAGGATTTTAAGGTGTAGTCCCTTCTTTTTCATCTTCTAACATCCATCATCTATTTGTGGGGAGGGGAAGGGTCTGCCTTTGTATGTTTAAAAAAACTAAGGAATCAAAACCGTAAAACAGGGCAGATAGGCTTTGATATTATAGGAAAATAAAAGGGTAAATTGCACTTGTGCTCACCTAACTATCAGTATATTTCTTTTTTAGTCATCCAACTATGAAAAGTTACAAAATCTTCACCTAACTATTAGTAAATTTCTTTTTTGGTCACTCAACTATTCAAATTTGTCCTTTTGTTCATTAGTTTTCAAAATGTGGCAACTTTTAAAATTTGTATAATAGCAACTTTAATCCTTAACATTTATAAATTATGTCAATTTTGTCTTGTTTCTACAAAAAACTAACCCTCAACATTTACACATTGTATAATTTGGTCCTTTTCTTGCAATTTTGCTTTTCTTTGTGACATTGAGGGTTAATTTTAAAAGAATGAGAAAATATAAAATTATTATCTTGGATTTACGGGTGTTTCGGTTTTGTATATTTTCAATTAAATTTAGCTAAAAATCATTTTTCTTTAGCTTTTTAGGTGAAAGGATCACAAAGAAAAGCGAAATTATAAAAGACCAAAATACACAATGTGTAAATATTGAGGTTAGATTTTTAAAATCAGGACTAAATTGATATAATATATAAATATTGAGGTTTAAATTATTATTATGTCAATTTTAAAAGTTGCCATCGTTAGTCCACTAGTGACTAAAAAAGACAATTAAATAGTTAGGTGACTATTTTATTATTTTCCATAGACGAGTGACCAAAAAAGAAACTTGGATGACTATCAATGAAATTTACCCAAAAAGAAAAAAGGCCAAAGCAAAGGGACGAGTAGTGGGTTGAAGACTTAAAATTAAAGAAGGGGCTAATTAAGCAAAAAGATGGTTGTGTACGTTAGTCATCATGGTACCCCCCACTATGTAGGTATATTCTCCCATCTCATTTAGACCCTTGTCCCTTAGACCATCATTGCCATTACACGATTTGCATGGCCACCACGTGTCATGTTCTTTACCGTTGATATCAGTCCTCCGAAAGTCAGTGTTGATGGGATGCCGTCTGACCCCTTGCCTGTTGGTTGTTTCGCAGGCCAAATTCAGACAAAGCATTTCAATCTATTTCACCCCTGTCCCTCATTTCCCATTTTCTTTTCTTCTCTTCACGTTTTATATATTTTCCCCATCTCAGTCTACTTGTATTTATTAAGGCAACGACCTTTCCATACGTCTCTACCATTTTGTTCTCTGTTCATGTCCTGTTTTGCCTATGCTTTTGGCTGTATAACAAATCGAATATTTTAAAATTTTGATGGCACTATGTGATTATACTACATGAAATTTACAAATTTTATATAATCTTAGAATCTCATATACAGTGTTTTAATAACTAAACCAGTAGTTGAACCAATCAGATTATAAGTTCTTAATTCGATTACTAGACTAACAATAACTAAAATTAAAAAAAATTTATTAAATTGGTTCAACCTATTCAACAACTGATTTTTATCTTAATTTTTTTTATTTTTACCTATTTCGAGCCGTTTTCGATTCAATTAGTTCAACTCCTTTATTTAGACTAGTATATCAATTGATTTTCGGTCTAATTAGTCCGACTAACCAATCCAGTCATGTTGCAATCGTTAAATCTTGACAAAATCCAATTTTAAAGACCAAAGTGCATCTAATTGTCAAATTTAAATACTAAAATTAACAAAATTATCAAATTTAAATATTAATATATTATCAATATTAAAATAAATAGTAAATAAAGAAAATTTAGTTGTGGGGGTCACACTCGTCCGTTGGTATAAGGTGGATGTCGAAGGGGAGGGTCCTCCACATCTTTTCAGTCCCTTGTGAAAGATAAAATAGACGGCTTAACTTAATTCAATTGTGGACTGTTTAACCAAATAATAATTAAATCCATCAATATTACCTAATTACATTTTTTTTCTACTTAAAAAAATATTCTAATCAATCTCTTTATGTTAGATCCAAGAGCAAATTGATCATTTTGTTAAAAAAATTATCAGTTTTTACTGTTAAGGACTGGCCCTTATAAATCAACATGATGTACACGTTTCTAGTTATTCCATTAATTATGTCAGTTTTTAATGGTAAAAATAGATAAAATTTTTAACATAAAAGATCAATTTACTATCTGATCTAATATATAAACAATAATTTATTTATTTTTAATAAATAAAATAAAATACAATCAGACTCTTAATACAAAAACTTTTACAATTTAGGGGGTGAACTATTTTTTTTGTTTTGTTTTGTTTTGTTTTAAAAGTAGAGTGGAGATGGAAGAAGAATCCCCACTGGGCTGAGCTTTGGACCCAATCAGAAATTGTGTACTTTTACTGCTACAATCGTAAGTTTTAACCATGGAAAAGGTGTTTGTTTTAAGTCTCCTAATTTGTACGGCACAAAAAACACTAAAGTTAAAAGTCCACTAAGGAATAAAGGAAATTCTGTAAGTTGGGACTTTTAATGTTGTGATGTAAATCACCTAAAGAAACCATCACCACACTTTTACCTCAAATCTCATGGGACACGTAACTTAATAACCCACATTTGACTGCTCATCCACACCCAAAACCACTAATACAAGGAATAATGATTTCACTTTGAGACAAGTGTCTGTATGATCCAATAAAACCATAACAGATATGTTGGTGTTAATGATAGGTAGAAATATTAAAACTTCAATTTACATTTTTACTTAAAATAAATAAGTTAATTAATATATATTAGATCAAAGAGTAAATTAATGAAATTTGATAAAAATCCCATAGAAACCCTTGTAATATGAGTAAGATTGTATTATACTCCTATACACAAAAAATGGACAAATTAATTCATGTACATTAAATCAAAGAGCAAATTAGTTATTTTGTTAACAATTTTATCTATTTCTATTCTATTGCTAAAATTAATCAGCATAAAGTGCACATGACACATCATTATGTCATTGTTTGATTCCAGTTTTTAACAGCATAAATGAATGAAAGTTTTAACCGAAAAGACCAATTCACTTTTTAGTCTAATGTACAAGGATTAATTTACCCATTTTTTTTAAATAAATGAGACAAAATACAATCTAACTCCTAATATTTTACCATAGAATTTTGTAACAGAAAACTCAATTTACTCATTGATTTAATGTTCACTTCTACTCCTACAACTAGAGGTGTTCATGGGCCGGGCGGCCCAGCCCGGCCCAACGGCCCACCCAAAATATGGGAGGGTTCGGGTAAAAATATAGGCCCGAAATATGGGTTTGAACAAAAAATAAAACCCGTTTAAAAAACGGGCCAGGCCTCGGGCACAACTTTTTTGGCCCGAGCCTAGCCCGGCCCGAATATATAATAAAAATATATTTTTATATTTTTTAAATTTTAAAATATTTTTAAAATACTTTTTTAAAAAATTGGTGTTTATTTTTAAAAAAACGGGCCGGGCTCGGGCTTAAGAAATTTTTCCCGGGCCGGGCCTGGACAAAATTTCAGGCCCATATTTCGGGCCAGGCCAGGGCCTAGTATGCGGGCCGAAATTTTTTACAGGCCCGGCCCATGAACACCTCTACCTACAACCACCTCTTAGTACTTTTTTATCGTTAACCATAGCCACTTTCTAGTTCATGCCGAGAGTAAGAGTAGATTAAAAGGAAATGAAAACATTCTCTAACGTGGACTTTAAAATCCCCAATCAGAGGTTGACAATCCATTGTACAAAGAAAGTTTAGTAATAAATTACAACGAAAATTTCTCCATCTTAAAAAGAGTTAATAATAACCTTTTGCTTCTAAGGCCAGAAAGAACTTACTTTTGTGTCATTTAATCAAAAACCCAATGTGGGAAAATTGTTGCCAAAGAGCATTTCAATCAATCACCAAATAAATCATCTTCGCTATCATCATATGAGGCAGACTTAGTTCCAGGTTTACCACTTGAGGCACCACCAACAACATCATCTCCTGTAGGAGCACTATCACTAGTGTAAGCCCACGAAGAAGAACCCACTTTTTCAGATAAAGATTCTCCGTAAAGATCATCATAAATCCCACCTTTTGGTGTATTTTTTACTTTGTTCAACAATTCTTGCAGTTTATCAGTCACACCTTTCTGAGAAACACCGTCTTCTTTTACAGACGATACATCCTTACCTTTAGGAATTACTGTTGTTTGTACAAGAGATCCGTATTTTCCAACAAGACTTCCTTCTTTTACACCTATGGGTCCCGTTTCGGTTTCTACATCTGCACCATCTGAAATTCCAACAACTTCGACCAACTCTCCCCCAGCCTGATCCCTAAAGGTAACTTTTAGTTTCCTCATTCTTTTAGTGGCTCTCTCTGGCAGTGTGCTGTCTTCACTTTCAGCTAATGAGATGGATTTGGGCAGCAAGTCAGATTTGCTCAGACCGTAACGATTTATAAGTGTATTGTAAGCTACGACAGCTTCTTCATCAGAAGGATCAGGCCGTGGGGGTAGATTTATCTCGGTGGGGGGTGGAGGACGAGGAAATAGAGCTGCATTGTTCTTCCTTAAGATATAAGTTCTCGTGGATGCAGCAAAACGCAAAGATTGACCTACTTCAAGCTCAACAGGTGTATCTTTTGTCAGACGCTCATTTGCAACAAAGGTTCCATGCGCTGATCCCAAATCAATGACATATATGCTGTTGAGATTATAAGAGCTGGTGAATAACACATTATTACAAGAGGTTCTAAAATAAGTTGGGAGCTTTAGACGGTAAAAATACCATGGAGGCCCTTGTATTAGGAGTCGGGTTGCATTTTGCCCCCTCTATTGGCCAATTAATCCGTACAATAAGAGCAAATTGGTCCTGTCAAAAATTTTAACCATTTTTACTATTAAAAACTGGTCCCTGTACATGAGCATAATGTTCATGTGGTTGTCTAGTTATTGCGTCAGTCACGCCAGTCTTTAATAGTAGAAATGAATAAAATTTTTAACAGAAAGGTCTTGCTTACTCTTTAATCCAACATATAGGGACTAACTTACCCATCTTTTAAGTAAAAGGAGCAAAATGCAATCTGACTCCTAGTATAGAGACCTCCATGGTATTTTTACCAGCTTCAGACATAAATACAATATACGTACATATATAAATGCAAGAGTGAAGATAAAGATTTCATGTAATGAGAAATAGACTATGTTGTCTACCAATTACTACAAATCCAAAAGAAATAATTTGAGCAGAACCAACTTTAGTTTTAAATCTTCTATTACCGTAAATAAATAAAGCAATAGGAATAGAAATGACCTGCCATTCTTGTGAGGAACAACAGCAGCATGCTGACGTGAAACGGAGAGATGATTAAGCACGAAATCACAAGTATGATATTGCCTGCCAAAGATGAGTCTGCGTCTATCGATATTAATGGTTTCAAGTACTTGTCCTTCCTTGACAACTTGAAGATAGTAGACACCAGGGCGAGGCTCGATAGCCCAATCAGGAGGTTGCCAAGTGGATTGACCGGCCCCAACCTGAGTGGCTGGCTTGGATTGAACATCCTCCTCTTGCTGAGGCTGAGCAACTGCATTTTGAATATGTGAATGTTGTTCAACTTGACCAGCTTTGGGTGCGGTTTTGGGGGAAGAAGAATTCAGGGAAACCGAGAAGGGTTCCAAGGATTGAGCTTTTTTGAATCTATCAAGACCACCTCTCCCATACATTTTCCTTTTTTCTTTCTTTATTAATATGATATTACTCAACAAAGTAAAATCAAAGCATGTATATTTAACAATTAGCTGCTAATATTATTATGTCACCACTCAGCAGCCAACAATTTTAGCAAGTAATCCTCCAGCTCATGCGTAGACCGCAACAGCAACCCTTGAACAACAACAAAAGAAAAAAAACCAATAAAAACATTGGAATAATGTAATAGCACCAAAAGAACACATCGGAACAAACAAAAATTTTGTAAAATTGATAGGAAACCATAAAACCAATCATATTAGATTCAATGTACTATATGTATGATTGTAGATTTAGTCCATATTCTCCAATTGAATTACTGCAAGTCCCTATACTTTTGAATTTTGAAATTTCAATCTTGACATAAATGCCATAGTTAACCCATTAACTGGATTTTTAAGTGAATAAAATGTGGAAATAACAAGCTAACACGATATTAGAGATAGGATAATATGTTCACCACGGCATATTTTGAAAATAGCAAAACTTAATTTATGAAATTTTAAATTTTAAAAAAGATGATTAAATCTACAACTTCAAATTACAGGGATTAATAGCAAAATTTAAGGTTTGTAAAATAGAGCTTAGGTCTTTCCAGAAAATCGATAGGAAACCAAAAAAAACCAATAACATATGAGATTCACATGCCCAGAAAGTGTTGTGCAAGAATTGATTCAATAATCTACTAAAGTTAAACAATAGCAGAGAGTAATTGACTGACCTTGGCTAGTAATTAGGGTTCATAAGCCATAAGGCAGGAAACGCTGAGGGAGTGAAGGCAGGAAGGGCACCAAAAAACATTCCATCGCAATCAATTCAACACTGTATCTGTCACCATCCATCATGAAACCCCAAACCAAAAGGCCTAATCAACCGCAAACAACAACAACAAGCTTCACACTCTTTCCGTCTTTCGATCCCTCTGTGCAGATTATGCTATGCCATTCACCGTCATTCTTTCTATCAAGCTTTGGGTCACCAACACTGAAACTGAATGACCCAAAAACTTGGTATTATTTGCACTACTTGGTGTTAATGTGTTAAAAGATACCTCTACAATAATATGTCTTTTGCCACAGTAATGTTGTTGGGCTCAGCCCATTTTGTATCCCCCAATTTGCCAACCTTGGCCTCATTTACAAACTATTGAGTTAATTATTAAGGCATAATCTTATCATTTACATTTTTATCGATTTGAATCTTATTTTTTTTAATAAAAATACAGACTAAAACTTTAGATATTTGAACATGGTGTTTGTATAATAATTTACATGTACTTCATGCTAATTTTTTTAAAAATTTTCATGAACTTTTTATATTTTTAAAATTTTTAAATAATTTGCTAACATGACATAATAGTAAACATTGATTGATCTTCCATTGGAGGGTAACAAGCACAGGCAAGTCCTGATTTGTTATTACCGTATCAAGCATGATCTTGTAGACTTCAGAGAAAATAACTAGCAGCACTTTCAATCCCTATTCACAAACTTGCTTCCTTGTAATCCCTCAAGTCTAAGAATCATCATAGCAGAGCATTTCCAGCAGGCTAAATTCCTCAAGTTGATAATTTAGAGCATAAGCCACCTTACCACAAACAGATTCAATGCTATTGAAAGAAGTGCAATGGTATGAACCAAAATTCCAAGCAATGATCAAATGAAGAAGAAGAAACCAAACAATTAGCCATACTTACCTCTAAGCTCACACTTTTTATGAGTGTCAATAGCTAGCTTCAACCATCATTAAACAAAGATCAAGTAACAGTGGAATTTAAAGACACAGAGCAGATAAGGAAATTATCAAAGTAGAATTTTGAGACTCAAAACCATTGTATTTATTGGCACTCCATTGAAACAAATAAAAAACTTGAGTCTCCTAAATGGCAACAGCATTCCTTTGGAACCAAAGTAAACCACCATTTCAATCTCATTCCAAGGGACCTACGACATATTAGGCTGAGCAATCTCTACAAGAGACGAGTAATAGACAGTGTACCATAAACGAAGTAAAAAGACCACATATCAGCAAATGATTGAAATATCTTTAAATTGCACATGGCTGCTTAAAATTAAACTCACTATGTTACAGATACATATTCTTCAATGGGAAACCTAGTAAATGTCAACAATGGCTCAAAATTGAACCAAAAAAAAGAAAAAGCTATCTCTTATGAACTCTTTGCAATCGCATCTCAATCAATCTAGCATTAAATTCTCCATCGCTAATCTTTAACATCTTTGACAATGGCAATTTGAACCCATATTCCACTAAAGCTCTATGCCTCGGCTTAATTTTTTTCTCTAAACTAAACGAAAAGTACTGAGGAAATCTTTTCAATTCCTCCAAGTCACCTTCCATTTCCTCCAAAAAAAACTCAGCTTTAGGCCTCAGATTATTCTCCACACTCAAAGTCAACAGCCCGGGTGATCTCACCACCATCCGGTTCACCTCCGGCTCGTCAAAACCCAGAGATTGAAGGAAGTTAATTTTGGGTTTCAAGGTGTTTTCCACGTCGGAAACTAAGAGAAGGGTAGTATGGGAATTCAGGACGAGGCCGAGGGAAGTGAGGAAAAGGAGAGTTGGGCGGAGTTGGGTGGGGACGGAGGCGACTAAGAGGCGAGGGCAACGGGTGAGGGAGAAAGGGAGGTGAGGGAAAGGGAGGGAGACTTCGTGGAGGAGGAAGTTAATGGGAGGGAGAGGGTCGGAGGTAAGGAGGAGGGGGCACATGTCGAGAATACGGCCGATGGAAGGGCGAGAGAGGCCGACGGAAGAGAGGGAGCGTTCGAGGGAAATGAGAGATGAAAGTGGGGTGGAACGGAGGGAAGGGTTTAAGTTGAGAGCTTTGTGGGGATTGATGTTTAAGGATTGGAGGTACAGGAGCTTTTGGCGGAAAAGAAGACCGCTGTCTTTGGGTATGGGTGGGGTGGGGGTCGGATGTTTAAGAAGAGGTTGAGGATAATGGAGTTGGAATCTGCAAGCTTGCATTTTTAGTTTTCCTGCTGTGAAGGATGATGAAGGGACGGAGATTTTTGAATTTATCTATTATCTATATTTATTCTATTAACAGAACATAATTTAGACCTCAACATATATATATTTTATCAATTTTATTCTTACTCTATTTTTTAGCTAATTTTAACCATATTTTATTACCAAGTTTAAAAATTTAATATTTTGGTCAATATTTTTATTAAAAAAATAGTAATTTACTCTTTTTAAAAGATTGAGAATTAAATTTAACTATAAAAAAATAAAAATCAAATCGACAAAAAATGTAAACATCAAATGCCAAGTTTAAATTGAACAAAAACATACTAGAGCTCCATTGCACTATAGAAATACATACATGGATGTATGCTCCTCTTAAGATCCTCTAAATATCAGCATATCAGCAGCAGCACAAGTTTTATTAAACATGTATGTTCCTTTTTGCATTTAAAGTATGGTTACAGAGCAGTTTTGTCAAAGAAACAACAGTTGCTCTTCACAATTCCATCCAAAGTACAACAGAAAATACAGTTTGAAGTGTTGCTAAAAAGAGCAACAATGAATATGTTCATCCAGAAATGGGAAAGAAAAAAAAGAGCCTCAACAGACCTCTATTTTCATAAACTAAACCTTTGGTAGGTCTGCTTCAATGAAGGGTTACATTCACTGCTAGGTTCCAAAGCCAAGGAACCTGCCTGCCACCGGTTGTCACATTCGCTTTTGAACAAAATTTGGGGTTGACTTGATCGAGATACTCATCCTGATTGCGGCTATTATGCAATTCTGGGTAGATCTCAAACATGCAAACTTAACAAGCACTAAAGAAAATCAACATGTAAACTACAGTAAGGAGATATCGACATTCATCTGCGAATCCTGTCTATACTACAATCTAAAAAATTCCTTTAAGCGATCTTCTAGGTTTGAGAGGATGTTTTTGGCAATCCTTTTCTGATGCTTCGTGCTTTTCAACCATGCAATTCCAGTAAGCACTCGCACCGAACATCCCTTTGCTTTTAAATCCTCGATTTGGTATCTTAGGTGAAGCTGCAAAAATTGAAAAGTTTAATACTCAAAGTAACCGATAATGCAAAGAAAATCCTTGGTTTCAATTGCATTCATACATTAAAATAGTCCCCAAGTGGAACTCCATGGAGAGTCATTACTTCTTCGATAAGCCAACCCTTTTTATCGGGAAGTGGGGATTTCTGTTGAGTACTAGTCACTTCTCCTCTAAAACGGGACACACGCTTATCGTATCTGAAATATATTTGCCGCTCATATACATCAGCACTTTCTGAATCCCACGGACTGCAAGAATAGTTAAGACAGCCAGCTCTCTCCATAGCTTTACGATCCATTTCACCGCCACCGAATATCTCCATGAAGGAACTAATCTGAATCACCAACAAAGTAATTTACCATCATCAGATGCAACACATCCATAAATGTACTACATTTAGATGTGAAGAATCCTAAAGATAAAGCTATAACGGGAAAACTTGAAGTACCTCAGATACAAGATGGGTATAAAAAGAAGGTTCTTAGCAGGATGCATACTGCAGCAAAACTAGTTCCATAGAGGGAGAGAAAGGGGAACTTACAGGAACAGAGAGAGTAGTCGAATAAATCTCAGACATGCTAACATCCTCAAGGCCTAAGAAGGATCCACTCTCTTCGGTTTGGAGGCATTTGGTTTTGGACTCTTCTTCAACTATTTGCACTTTCTGCTCTGGACTCAAGGACCTGGCTTTCCACAGTGCCATGATTGTCCTAGTGAACAAAAAATTTGCAAGTCAAAGAAATGACAACAAGGATTTCACAACCCTCTTTTTTCTCATCGTAGATCTTTAATACATGGGACTGGAGATTTAAATAGGCTGCAAAGCAACGTTACAGTCATTTAGGGGTTTCATGCTCTCCACCACCTATATTTATTACCAGTATTCACCGCAGTTAACTGTAATAGCATATGATACATCAATAAACACATCATGGCCGAATATACATTGCGACTGCAGTTTAAATCCCCGTTTGGAACTAGTTTCATCATTTGATTGCCTACGAACCACAGTTAATATAAGTACCTATGAGCTACACTGAAAGATACAAATGACTGGAAATTGAACTTCAGCCTGCCTTCACGATCTTGTGTCCTTGCACCATGTCTAGCATCCAGTCCTCTTCCTAGACGGAGAGTTATCACAATAATTGGACTACCCATTGATGCCAAAGTAGGAGGAGAAACTTGAATGTCCTCAATGTCTTCCCAAAGGAAGTAGAATTTTGCCTTGTGCCCAAATATATTGGCATGAAACCCAAGTATTCTAGCTGACAGAAACAGGCGGCCCTGCATAGATGCAACTGCAGATTAACAAAAAGGGACAAATGCAATACATTAATTACTCAGAGCGAACATCACAAAATAGGGGAGCTTTACAAAAGATTACATAGCCCAATAAACAGAACCTGAAGAGGCATTTTCCGTTTCAGGTGACAGGTAAAGTCATTGATAAGAAATTCCTCAGGTGGAAGGCCAAAGAGTTTCTGAAAGGCTGAATTCGTTTGAGGAGACCTAAGATTTATCTGCAAATATATATCGTTTGCTTGCAAGAGGATAACAAGAATGGAAAATAACATTTTATTCATGGCCATGTGAAACTAAATAGAAGAATAGCCATCTATTTACCTTCTTCCCCACTTCTTTCTCCATCTTACTTAAGTACTCTTTAACTACATGTCCACCTCTTGTATTGTCCAAGAAAATTCTCAAGTGCAGTTTAGATTGACATGCTTGAGCCTGCTTACCTTGCAGAGGAACCCACACATCAGCTAGATCTGATATATTAGATTTTAAAAAGTTAATCTCAGCCTGTCCCAAGGATGTAGCTTCATCAAAAAGTCCATCAAAATCAAATACTTCTATATCCAGTACGGAAGGAGGCTCTTCCATTGCATCAAATTCAAATATTTCTGCAAAGATAAGAGCTCATTTAAACAATTGATTGAAGTAAGATTTAAATAATTCTTGGACAAATTTTGAAAGGTTTTGATCTAAAGAAACTGTAAGAATCATTATTATATAGTATGCTAGTGCAAACAAGCAAACTGAATTCAAACATAGACAAAGGACAATCTAGTTTTCACCATTCCACTGGGGACTAGATTTCTGGAACTTGATTGAGCTGGTTCTAGATTTCCCATTGCAAGTGAACACCACATATGGATCACAGTACCCACTTGAATCTACAGTTGCTAAATTACTTCCCTCAATCAAAGCAACTGTTAGTAACCATCCATTCCCTTGTGCTTTCACTCCATGATCACTTCCTATTGTTGTAAAGACAAAAGCAAAAGGAAATTAAAGACTGAAAAACACGAAATGAAACATGGAAATCATCCACTCTTCTTGCTTGTAGAGCAGAGTTCTAATTAGATGTGAATGTTTACCCTTTTGAGCTCTGGCATGCATGAAGCGTGAGATTATCTGCAGCAGCCTTTCACCTTGCAGAACCAGAACACCACACACAATGAATTCACCAATTGAATCAGGCAAGTCAAGCCCAACAAACTCTAGTCCTTGAATTGTACTAGGAGCAGCTAGCCAGATATGAACTATTACATACAAGGCCATAAAAACTGTGGAAACTACAGTAAAATTAGCAAAGTACTGGAACGCCAACTTCCAATCTGACTTGGGTTCAGCTTGCAATGATCCCAAAATCTGTTCTTTGTTTAAACCAATATCCTTTGAATCAACTGGTTTAACAGACTGAGTTAGTAAAGTAGTGAACTGCTCAAAGCCTTCCTTTAGACCTTGTCGAGCTCCATTCTCTATCATACCTTTCATCATCGTGCTCTGTAAGAAGTTCATTCGCCATGAAATAACCAAATGTGCAGATTGTTCTCCAGATGGAAGCTCAGGCCCAGGAGTAATGCAGTACAGCAATTCAGTTTTGAAGGTGCTCCCATATGGAACATCGGGAGTGCTCACAACTACTAGAACGGCAAAACTCTTCCCATCAGCTCTTAGATACGTTTGCTCCTCGGTGGCTTTTGTAGCCTTAATTATTTTGGTTGGTGCCTTGATGTAAGTATAAACTCTTTTCAAGCTGGAATCACCATCTTCAAATTTCCAAGGCCCTAGCTGTGGATCCTTTGATCCTTGCATCTCAGCTAATGACTTAGGAAAACTTGAATCAGATGAAAAAAGTAGAGAGTTTAGCTCTGCAGGCGAAACCACATATGGTTGATCCACAAGAACTCCTCCAGGTAAATTGCTTGGAATTTCACTTCCCTGATCTTTAGATTCCATTGTTTTCATTGCTTCCTCAAATGACACAGAGGATGATTGATCATCAGGCTTCTCATCAGCAACATCAGCTTTTGAATTTTCAGGCATCTCAGTCAAATCAATGCCAGCAGTAGAGCTAGCCACAGCAGTGTCAGAATTTTTATTAAAGATTTGAGCAATACGACCTGCTAGGGATTTTTGTGATAATGATTTCTCTTTCTCTTCCTTGAATGATTTATCCTTCTCTTCCTTGGAAGACACGCTATCTTCTAGTCTCAAAGGAGAAGGGCAGGTTGATGATGATGATGCATTATCACCATTACAACTCATGTCCATGGAAGAACTCTTTTGTTGAAAATAGATATTTAAAAGCACTTCACCTGTACCCAAGGTTGAAAGAGCACAATAATTCTTGGTAATCAGTAAAGCATTAGCCCACACCAACTACTTAATTAACCTCTTTTTGAGACTCAAAAAGGGACATTGAGACCCTTAATAAACATAAAAATTCTAGCACAGAGGCAACTGAAGTTCTGTAAATGCTGAAAAATGAAGATAGGAAAAAGAAAAAACATACCCAAATCCTTGTTCTTGGACCTATTGTTCTTGGGGTGGAGGGGATACCAAACAGTGCCGAGAGATTTCTGGGGAGCATCAAAAACCTGGGAAATTGGAAGTTTAACATGCCCCACAAAATCATCATTGAAGAACTTATCCTCATCCAACACAGAGATTTGAAGCTCCCCCTTAAAATCCTCTACTTTGAAAATGAATTCCTCACCCCAACTTGGGTTCAACGTCTTCTTCACCACTTTGGTCCTATACCTCTTTTTTCCTACCTGAAGCTTCACGTATGGATCACTGACGCCGTTTAAATTCATTGCCGGTATGTTTCTTGCTTCAATTACGCCCACCACAAGCTTCATTTTTCTTTTATTATAGGTTTTATTTCAGGGATCAATCGAAAGATGATCCAAATTTGCTATTACTCCCCCAATCCAATTCTGATCAACACTGTTTCCGTCATTGATACAAGCAAGAATACCCAAGAATGAACAATGCCGCCATTTTATTATTTCCTTCTAATCATTGTCAATTCCCCTTCTTCCATGTCTGGGAGAAGGAAAGAAACAGAGAGATAAATCCCCAAAGCATTAATATTCAAATCTAACTCAAAACTGTTCAATTTTTTATTTAATTATTTATGAAGAATCAAGGCAATGCCCAGTAGCATCCCCTTAATTAATCATATAAGAAATAACAAATCCAGAAAGCTACATTGGTTGATGAAGAAGGAGAAGAAGACAAAACACAGATTCAAAAACGATAAATAAATAATGGACGCACGCAAACAGAATAAATTATATTGATAAAGAATCTACAAAATGGATTAAATCTGGGGAATTTATATATTCTACAAAGATTCAAATAAAATATGTCAAAAACAGGAAAAAGATGAGATCATCTACGAAAGCAAATCCAAAAAAGGAGGACACTTTTACTTCATTAATTAATTAATTTTATTTTGTTTAACAAAGAATTAAGAAAGGAGGGAGACTTTTGAACCTGTTACAAATTGCAATTTGCTATTGCTTTGCCCTTTTCGCGTTTAAGGTTTGACTTTTTTACTACATAAATTACTCCTCTTAAGTATTTCTTCCTTCAAATTCCAACATTGATTTAATTTTTAGATAAAAATATCAATTTTGATAAAAATATCAGTTTTAAAATTTTTAGTGTTTCTATATATTATATTTTTTAATATTTTTATATATATATAATATAATAAAAAATTAATATGGGCCGGACTGGACCCAAGTTTAGCATATATAATCCAAGTCAGACTTTAGTAAAAATTTAGGCTCGTTTTTCGGGTCAGGCTTGAGCCTATCAAACGAACCTATAATTTTGTTAGGGATTGACTCAGCGCATGGGCAGGTCTAATGCATTGTTTGCATGTAGTAGATGATTTTGTACTTGAGTATTTATGAGATTCATGTATGCTAATGGTACATGGATTATGCAATACCTCTCAATTGGTATAAGTATTATTGTTAATGGAGGAGGACGTGAGTTCGAGTGCATTGAAGCGTATTATCCTCCTATTTATTGGTTGGGAGGGGCCGTGGTTAATTCTAGACATTGTGTCAAAAAGAGACATATATGATCAGAACCTATAATTAGATTGTTAAAAAAAAACATGTTTTACCCAAAACAATATAAGAAAAGAATAGTACCAACAAGTTCTCGAAGAATTAGATTCCAAAAATAAATTGCCCGCATAGTTTCCTTTTCAGTACTAAGTAATAGATTAAAATATATCATATAAGTCCCTATACTCTTTGAAAGTTTGAAATTTAATCTCTATATTTTTTATTTCATTGTAATATCCTTAATCATGTTTACGACCTCAATAGTATCTCTACAAACCTTTTAAAGCCACACTAGCATTTCCATGAAAGTTTTAATTTAATACAAATAATAAAAATCTAGAAAATAAGAATTAATTGATACCCTTATTCGCTATTTATTTTATATTTTATATTTTAAAAAATTGGTATCAAAGTAAATTTCACAAGTTTCTATAGTATTAATCTAGGACACTTTTAAGGGTATGAAACTCGATTTGAAGATATTACTAATTTGGTTTAGAAATCTTGAGGAAGCATGTAATGATCTACCTTTTTTTGGTGTTATTATGTTTTTAATTTGTTATTACATTCTATTAAATGATAATTTTCTCTATTTCTCATACATATTAGTTTCTCAATAACAACATTTTCGAGATTTTTAGAATTTTTATATACTAATTTTAAATAAATAATTTTGAGTTTTTTTTATAATTTATATATAGAACCGAATCAAATTACCAAGAAAATATAATAGTTGATGACTAAAATTGTTATTATACCAACTAAAAGTGTCACTTAACAACCAGTGACCAAAAATAATTTTAAAAGTTTAGTGATCAAATTGTAACTTTTTAATTAAGTGATCAAAACGAAAACTTACCTATAATGGTATAGTTTATCCAAAACTTAACAGCCTAGTAACTTAAATAAAAACTTTTGAATAGTTCAGTGACTTAAATGAAAATTTTTGAATAATTCAGCGACCATTTTGTAACTTTTTGAAGCTGAGTGATTAAAACGTCAACTTATTAATAGTTTAGTGACTTTAAGTGTAGTTTACCCTTAAAAATAACTTTCCATTAATAAATTGACCAATCTGTAAACACTGATCTTTCGAGGTAGATAGCTGACCTTTAGGCACTCACTATTTTGCTGATGAAACTATAGCATTAGCTAAAAGTAGTGTTCTTCTATAGCATTTGCTAAAAGTAGTGTTCTTAGTTGCGTAACCTTCTTCTCTAGGAATATTTTACCATTCCTGTACTTTTTTTTTATCTTTATAGGAACTACTCTTTTTCTTTATGGGTGGGTAGGATTTCAAAAGGGTTGTAACATTAGTTGTTGATGCGTTGATGGAACAAGTATCAATGGAGGCTACTAATCCGAATCCGAGTTCAATGAGCGGCGTCGCTGCTGCTTCCGCCGCCGAGCTTCTATGCTGTGCGAACGCGAGAGCACTGTTGGATTCCGTCGACGCATTTCTATTTGATTGCGATGGTTCCATTTCCACGCACTTTTCTACTCCTATTTTGTCTTTCATTGGATTTTGCAGTGAATAAAAGGTAACGATGCGATTGCAGGTGTTATTTGGAAAGGCGACAAGCTGATCGATGGAGTCCCACAGACGTTAGATATGCTTCGATCCAAGGTCTCTCTCTCACTCTTTCTTTGCTTTCCATTTGATTATTGAATCTATGGTTCATCCTTGTGCAATGATCGATAATATTATTATCTGATTAATAGGGGAAGAAACTGGTATTTGTGACCAACAACTCTACCAAGTCCAGAATCCAATATGCTAACAAGTTTCAGTCTCTTGGACTTTCTGTCAATCAGGTTCTTCAAATGTTATTAAATTTTACAAAGAAAAGAAAAGAAACAACTCTTTTTTTTTTCCTGATTGTTCTACTGTATTTTTAGGATGAGATATTTTCGTCTTCTTTTGCTGCTGCTATGTACTTGAAGGTCAACCAGTTTCCTCCTCACAAGAAGGTTACTATTCTTGTTTTCTCTTTTTTCACTCCTTAAACATTTTAAGGCATTTAAGTAGCGGCTATGCGTTTTCACTGGCATTGTGTTTATTGTTGTTGCAAACCTAATGAATGTTACTGCAGCTAGTTACTATAAATATCGGCTATGGAAACTAGTTGAAACTGATAAATAGTGATTCTTAACACAGTGTTGTGGCTGCTATTTGAATCTCTTTATAATTTCTTAGTGCTATTCTCTCTTGACTGTATGCTTGGCTGCTAAATCCTGCTTACCCTGTTCTTGGTACCTTCTATCCAAATGGAATATTCATGTTACTGCAGTCAATTGCTTTAAATATCGGCTATGGAAAGAGTTGAAATTGAAAATTTATGACTCTTAACACAGTGTTGTGGTTGCTATTTGAGTCTCTCTATAATTCTTATTGCTATTCTCTCTTGACTGTATGTTTGGCTGCTAAATCCTGCTTACCCTGTTCTTGTTACCTTCTATCCAAATGGAATATGCAATTTTTGCCTCATGTATATTTTCCTTTTCTTGCAACATAACTTTTCTTCCAGCATATTTGTTGGCCAGAATATGCAGTTGTCCTTGAACAATACCACTCTTTTCTAATAGAATAGAAATTCACAGTTAAATACCTAAAGTTCAATTTCATTTCAAACTGTACGGTTAAGTGTCAGACTATCAGTATATGTATATCTCCAGCTAACTATCCCCCTTCCCTGTTTCATGCTCTGTCTTTTTTTTTTGATCTTTGATTGTTGAAAATGAAATTGTCAAGGTTAGGTTCCTAGTCATTGAGGCTAAGAGTCCTGCACTCTACCAACAAACCACACAAGAGTTCTGCACTGCGCTTCCCCAGCCTCCCTCCCTCTCTTCCCATTTTGTCACCCAGATCTTTTGTGTTTCCAATTTTCTTTAAGTTCAAAAATAAAAAATTTTGTTTAGAAATAAAGATAAATATATTTTTTCAATGTATCATCATTACATGACATTTTCTACTAAGTGTCATAATCGAGTGTTAGTTTATGCCTCATCAATTGTTAGATTACTAATGTTAACCAAAAGGACCAAAGTACATGATGAATGAACTTTAAGTATCTAATTGCCATTTTTTATTCTTTAAGTATCAGTGGTATATTTAGGGGGGAAATGAATATTTAACCTCTATTTATTTTATCTTTTGCACACTATTAATAATTTGTTTGTATTTCAGGTTTATGTCATTGGCGGGGAAGGCATAGTACAGGAGTTGCAACTTGCTGGATTTACCGCTCTTGGTGGCCCAGTACTTTCTTAGTCTTTTCAATTTTGTTTTCCAGTTCATGACTTTGGATTAGGAATACATCCTCTTCTCCATCTCTCTAACAACTGACATGCTGTTTGTGTGCTGGACTGCTATTCTTGCCTTTGCTTGTTGCCTTGCTAGGGTGTCTTTGGTTGTTTTTCATTGTAATCTTTTCCTTGATTCTACCGTGCTTGTTTTTCTTGCATCATAATCTCTTGCTTTAATGAATTTTAAGTGCTTAGAGGAAATATTGTTGCAGGAAGATGCAGAAAAAAGGGCTCAGTGGAAATCAAATTGTCTCTTTGAGCATGATAAATATGTAATGTAACATCTTGCCTACAATTTCTCTGAGTGTGTCACTTGGTTCTTTTTCCATGATTTTCATAACTTCTACCTTCAGGTTGGAGCAGTTGTTGTTGGATTAGATCCAGATATTAACTATTACAAACTTCAGTAAGTTAAAAATTCCATCTTCACTTTTTGATGATGTTATGAATATTTGAGATTAGGACGTCTTCTATGCTTGCTTCTCGAGTATGTTTGTGCAAGTGCACTGAGAATGTAGGGTTTGAACCACGTAGTAAGTGGATGGCTACTCGCTTGGTCTTTGGTTTTGAGGGAAAAAAATAGCACGTCTTCTAAACTTTTGGTTGTCTCTGAAATTTGTCCCCTAAAATAACTTAGAACCAGTTTCTATTCCCCATAGATTTCGTTGCTGAGCAATTTATATTTTGTTTTTGGTCATGAAAACATGGAAAAGTTCTGAATCACATACACTAATAACAGTCTTATTAGATATTTCACTACCTTGATCAGTAGCACATGTTCCCAAGTTTCGTGTTATATTTAACTCTAAAAAGTATTTTGACTGTATATGCATCTACGTTATTGATCTCAGCACATTGTTAGACTTAAAATATGATTTCTTTGCTCCTAAAATATATCTGAGGGGTCATTTTTAGTTAAATACTAGTTAACTTAGGGGCACCAAGGAAATTTTAGGTTACAATGTTTGGCTAGATGAGTAGAAAATGCTAATAATTGCCTTCTATTAAACGTATAAAGCCTAGTTTAAACAAACTATTATCAGATCTGAACTTGTAAGATATGGCAGCGCTTTTTGGAGTCTTTGATCTTTCTTTAAAATATTTGCAACTGGCAGGTATGCGACCCTTTGCATCCGTGAGAACCCAGGTTGTCTTTTTATTGCTACGAACCGTGATTCAGTTGGACACATGACTGATCTGCAAGAGTGGCCTGGTAAAGAAATTAGATTACTGCTCAGTTTGATTGAGAGTTCCACTTCATTCATTTCTTAGTTCATATTTGCAGGTGCGGGATGCATGGTTGCTGCCGTTTGTGGGTCAACGGAACAAGAGCCTATTGTAGTTGGAAAACCTTCAACCTTCATGATGGACTTTTTACTGCAGAAGTAAGTTATTTTAATGCACTAGTTCTGTATATATACCAACCAGCAATGAAAATTTGTGTAATTTGCATTTATATGGACTTAAATGTCTGGAGTTTACTTCTGAAGTGATTAGCATCAGGTAGTATTATATACTGCATGTGAAGATTGAGAATGTCTGTTGCTCAATTATGAATGAATCTGACTGGTAGTGGTGGTAGGCTCTTAAAATTCATGTCGCTTGCACCTCACTAAAATGAAAATGGCATTTTCACAGTTTGGGAACAAACGTGGTAGAAAACCCTGCTATGTTAAGTGCTTCTTAGCGAGCTGAACCGAGATCAAGTTTTGAGAAGCTAGAGCTTGACTTGAAATTTTAGGCTCGAAACCCAGCTTGAACTTGATGAAGTTTCACTGTTAAAGCTTAACTAGATTCGGGATAAAAATCGAATTTCTTAGCTCTCTCAATTAGGGTGTTAGTCTCGATTAAAAGCTTGTTTATATAGTAAAAACATGGATTTAATTTTCATGCTCACTTCAAACTCAACTATGACACTCGAGCTTGTGTCTGAGTTCAAATTGAGATTTTCTAATACTAATTTGGAGAAACTTTTGAACTGACCTATATACCCTTCATTGTTCATTATATTACTAATTTTTTAATTTTAAATATATTTTTATTATTTATAAAGATTTATCACAATTATAAATAAAAATTCGCTACTCGAGTCAAGCATTAGAATACTTGAATTTGGCTCGTTTGATATCTCAAGTTGCTTGAGCTTGATTGAACAATGATCAAACCTGATACTGATTCTTTGGTGCATAATACTGATGAACACTTACCTTACTCTACTTATTCTGATAATCTCTTTTTTTCCCTGCTGTGTTGTGCTTTGCAGATTTAATGTAAGTACATCTAGAATGTGCATGGTGGGTGATAGACTAGATACTGACATTTTATTTGGACAAAATGCTGGTTGCAAAACCCTGCTTGTTCTATCAGGTTTATTGCTATCTCTTGTTCTTAAGACCATTAAACTAAGAATCTTCTTAGGTTTTCTTATATTTTCTAATGTTTGCAATGCCTAAAATTTCAGGAGTAACAACACAGTCCACTCTTGATGACCCCTCAAACAGCATCAAACCAGATTATTACACCAACAAGGTATCTGATATTCTCAGTTTATTGGGAGAATGATCTGATTGTTTCATTTTCACCATTTTACTCCTTATTCTTGCCTGTTTGGCAGTGTTGTTTGCAAATTTATACTCAAAAGAATTATTTCCGCGATTTACTGTACCCGGAAAATGTTGAAATATTCTCGCATTATCAGGAAACTGGCCAGATTGTTTCATGGCCTATCCTTGTTCTGAAAACAAATGAATAAATTAAAGCTCAAAGCATATTTATATATATAGATATATAGTTTTTAATCTTTTTGTTCTTTGAACAAAATGGAGGCAAAGCACTATCTTGATTATCATATTTGTTTGCATGATATAAAAGGAGCATATATGATGTTGCAATTTACATTTGGGATCGTCTTCCTCTCCTCGGTAAAGTTAAATAGTTAAATTTACTCCGTGAAATTAGGTTCGATAATTTTAAATACGATATGATTATAACACTAAAAAATTACATGAGCACGATATGAGTATACAAATGTGTCAAAATTGGGTTAAAGTGCAAATTTACCATCATACTATAAGTGATAATTGAAATTTGTTACTATATTTTTATTGATGTTTGTCATTATATTTTGAAAATATGAGTACATTTGCCATTAAACTCTTATGTGATTGATTTTACTATTAAATTTGTCACTCAATATTAATTTTGATGATTTGAAAACATAATTTAAAAAGAAAAATTCTTTCAATTTTTTATTTTAATAGTTACCAATAACTTAACTTATAAATATTGAAAATTAATAAATTAAAATCTAATTTCTATTTAATGAAATAAAAACTTGAAAAATAAAATACATATATCATAAAAGAAAAAAAATTAAGTTTATTTTTATAAAACAACCATTTTATTTATTTTTAATATTATATTAATTAGCTTGTTGTGAATGTTAAAGTAGAACATAAAAATATATTTTTATTAAATTTGTCTTCAAATTAATTTAAATTAAAATTGAATAACATAATTCAATAAAAATCTAGTTTTAGTGGCAAAGTAAAACCACAAATTTCAATATAAAGTTAAAGTGATAAATTTATGTTTAGTTCATAAAATACGATAACAAATTTACATATTAACCCGTCAAAATTTTATATACGACAGGGTTTATATGTTCTAGTATGTTTAAAGCAAGCAGGAAAATTTCATTGAAAAACAGGGCAACCTTCAACTTGTATTCCAGGAGCAGTAGGGCAACTAGCAAGGGGGCAATGATCATCTAACTGAGCACCCCACCACTTAGGTCCATTAACATTCCACATTTGCAATGTGAAGTAACAAAGAATAGCCATAAAAGCTACACCAGCATCTAACCCAGCTGACAATATATAGTTATGACGAGCCCACCAACCTTTATATCTCCTATACACAAAAACATTGAACAACACCCCAACACTACCCCAACACCAGTAGTTCACAACCCTGGCTGCTGGCAATGCCCCCGCACCTCCGATAATCAACGGCATGTGAACGAGCTTAATCCACTTTTTCTCAGGGAACATACGGGACAGTATCCACACGGGCAACGGTGCAACAATCCCGATAAGAAAGAAGTAGTTCATCTTAGAATACAAACCGAGCCGACCAAACATTCGAACTGGTCCAACTACACCCCAAATGATGGAAGCATTATAGAATATGTCATCACCAGGACATGTCCAAGGACTTCCTTTTGTCAATTTAGATGGGTCACATATATGTTCCACTGTTGTTAAGAGCCACCAAGCTGTCCCAAAATAGACACTAGTAGCCACCACCGTTCCTACCAACTTTGACATTCCGGGTATTTTCAGACAACTATATCGATATAAAAGTATCGAATCCATTAAGAAAATTTACCTGGACAACAAACATCGACTTTGGAGGAACTTTCATATAATGGCCTAGTTTGAAGTCTTGTAGAAACATAACCGCCTGCGCCGCGCTTATATAACCGTATGTCTTGAAAACAACATTTGCCAACGGTTTTCCCGGATAAATGTAACCGATAATCAGCTCGGCGATGATATTTAGTCCCAGTTGCTGCACATGTATATAAAGTGAATATAACAAAGTAACATATGAACAAGCTGCGTATGGAAAATATACCTGGTTTGTGGTAGCCATAATCACACCTACTGGGAGAGTAAAGAACAAGGCCAAGCCAATTGCCAAAAGGACTCCCCAGTAAGGGAGTTGAAACTGCTTGCCAAAGCCTTGAGAAATAAGCACAGCGAGTCCGACTACGATGCTCGACAGCATATAAAACCACCATTGCGGTACTGCTTCATAGCTTTTCTTCATTATTCTATAATGAACATCACTAAACTTATCCCGAAATGTCGATTTCGTTTGTTGCCATATCGTGCTACAAACACGAATCAAACAACAGCCGTTATTCGTTACCCAATATGCGTCCGCTATCTTGTCAAGCTAAAGGGTAAACTACACTCAAGGTCACTATTGTATGTTTATGTTTTGATCACTCAACTTTAACTTAAATAAAGACTTTTGATTAGTTCAGTGACCATTTTATAACTTTTAAAGTTGAATAACCAAAACATGAACTTCCTAATAGTTCAGCCATTGAGTTTAGTTTACCCTAAACTAAAAGGTAAGTACCTTACCTTCCATGGAAAAACACAACATGTGACACAGTAGCAACCAATGTAGCAAAGCTAAGACCATAAGAATATGCAAAGAACACACTCAAGTTAATTTTGCTATAGCCATCATATCCTCGTTGATTGAATTCGTAGGTCGTGAAATTCAAAATTCTCGAAACATCGTATTTCTCGCCGTCGTCGGTGAACACATGCGACGAGATGATCGGAAATCTCCTCGCTTCGTAGGAGTTAGTCCAGTAAGCTACAGGGGTTAATATATAAACTACAATGACAAACCCCAACATTATGTTGATTATAGCAAATGCAGGGGTGGCTAATGGTGATTGTAAAAAGCTAGCCACAGTTGACCAATCCAGTGCAAACGATCCTACCCCGAGACCGTCTCGACCGGCTCCAATGATTTGGGCCGTCACCGAATCCTTCCATATCCAACAAACCAAGGATAAAGCCGTAATGGACGGAAAAAGATAGTTTGGAACGATATAATACGCCAAACTCGATATGAACACCATGAGGAAGAATTGCAACCTTGTTAGGCCACCTTTTTGCCTAACCTCATCATCATGCAACGCCCTACAATTACAATTTAGGTAAACTATCACCCAACTATATGTTTTTTTTTCTTTTTGGCCAAAGTTACTAAATCACCAAACTTTTTTTTTTTCACCCAACTATGAAAAGTTTAACTATTTAATTTTGTCTTTTTTGGTCACCTAATTATCTTGGGTTTTTTAGTATTTCCATTTTCACGTTAGCTAATTGGTGACAAAAAAAGATAAAATTAAATAGGGAGATGACTATTTTGTAACTTTTCATAGTTAAGTGACTACTATTGTAGTTTACCCTACGATTTAATGAGTTGGAAACTATAAAATATGGGCTAAATTATTAGTCACTTCACTTTATGAAAGTTATGGATTTAATTTCGTACTTTAATTTGGTCATTTTTAGTTTATGTATTTTTTGAATTTTAAAATTCTAGTCCGGATACAAAAAAAACATATTATCATATTTGTAATGTCATATCATCTTGTTAATTTCATATATTATATTCACTAAAACATCAATTAATGAATTAACAAGCATTATGTCAAATTTTGAAAAATATTGGGACTTAAAATAGTCCAGTTAAAGAATATGAGTTAAATCCACAACCGTGCACATAGTACATGACCGTAATTGATTTTAACCAAATAGATTTAATTGTTACTATTTGGGTTAGGACTATAATCTTAAATTTTAAAAAATATAAGGACTAAAGCCACAACTTTCATAAAAATAGAAGGAATAATAGCATAATTTAACCTAAAAATATGTATAGGAAAATGGGTAAAATTAATAAGAGACGGCACCTAAAGAGGGAGACCTGCACTAGGTTATTAGGCCACCACATATACGGTGAATCAACAAGAAACTTTCTGTAAATCCCAGCCCATCCATACCCAAGCATCTGAATATTCCAAAAAGAAACAATCATAATCCATAATATAAATATGAGGTATTTTATGGTAAAATTACTGTGGAGGTCCTTGTACTAATAGCGAATTGTATTTGTCTCTTTCATTTAAAAATGAGTAAATTAACCCTTGTAGATTAAATAAAAGAAAACTAGTCATTTTAATTTATTAAAATTTTATCTATTTCTATAGTTAAAAATTGATGTAGTTGACGGAATAACCAGACATTTATATGTGGTGTGCCACAAGTTTTTAATAGTAAAACTTGATAGAACTTTTAGCAGAAAAACTAATTTACTATTTGATATATAACGTAGACGACAAGTATAAAATCCTGCGTAGTACTTTTACCGATACTTTCCAATATACCCGGAAAAAAACTGACCTGGGTAGTATGAGCTAACAACAAAGCAGCGAAAGGGTGTATCTGACCATGATAAAATGCTTTAACTATGGTGATAATGTTGACTGCATAAACATTGGTAGAACCAGAATTTGCAAATATGGTAATAAGAACATGTTCCTTAATGTTAAAAGGGCCTGGATTCAATGAGAAGGACCATTTGGTTGAAGGAAACAACACAAGTGTTCTGTTAGGTAGATATGTTGCCATCAGGTTTCCAAGTGGAAGAACAAGGATTTGTGCTGTGAGTGAAGAAATGTGGAGTGAATTTTGACGGTAATGGAAGAACTGGTTCAAGAAAGACAAGACAGCACACGAGGTTATCCCTAAAACCCATGTTCTAAATGTCAAACATGGTAATGTCGGATCATCGACAATTGGAACAGTGAGTCGGACTTGTTCTATTGGAGAATCATTTACTTCATCATCTGCAAAACAGCTTAAACCTGTTACAAGACATATGTTCCATTTCATGCAAAGAAACTGAAGAAGAAAAATGAAGTTTACCAGAGGTTTCGTGGATGTCGATGTTCTTGGTCTGGTAAGACAAAGTAATCAGTTTAGAGTCTTGATGTTCCATGCCTCTGACAGACTGAATTAGCAACAGAAATGGGTACCTAACCCAAGGTTTAATATATATATATATGTCTGTATTATTGTGATGGTATCGTTTCCATAATCGGCGGAGGAAACAGATTTACATGTCCTATGGCTATAATTATAAATGAAGACAATTATGCATGCATGCCAAATGCAAAAGGATGGTCGCGGCCGCCTGCCTTGTACTCTCTTTGTTTTACTATCCCATCTCATAATACATGTTGTATTAATGTTTAGGGCAAATTACACCCGATTTAAGTTTACGCTTTAGTCCTTCAATTTCAAAGGTTACAAAATAATCACAAAAGTTTTTATTTAAATTATTAAATTATTTGAAAATTTTTAATTAAGTCATTGAGCTGTTAATTTTTTTTTTAAAAAAAGTCTAGCTAGAGAGTACCAAGCGACAATTCGACAATCGATACAGTGAATCAATACCTATTGACAAGTAGAACATACTTTAAATCCAAGTCAACCTGGGGGCTAATATTAAAGATAAGATAAGAAAATTGTTTAGATTTTGGTTTATAGATTCGTAATGATCAAAATTATTTCACGAAAAGAAATAAAAACGAATGAGAATTTTCAATTTATGTGGACAATAGGTTCACTTTCACAACTTCGACAATAATTTAATCCGAATTTATTTAAGAAAAGAAGTGGGCATCATATATTTAATAAAATAGTAGAGAGATGGGGATGTTATTCACATAAATCTAACTTATTATGGCTCATATTGCATTTGTAATGAATTCATTACCAACTTCCTTCTTATACCTCTCAATTGGTATAAGTATTATTGTTAATGGAGGAGGACGTGAGTTCGAGTGCATTGAAGCGTATTATCCTCCTATTTATGGGTTGGGAGGGGCCGTGGTTAATTCTAGACATTGTGTCAAAAAGAGACATATATGATCAGAACCTATAATTAGATTGTTAAAAAAAAACATGTTTTACCCAAAACAATATAAGAAAAGAATAGTACCAACAAGTTCTAGAAGAATTAGATTCCAAAAATAAATTGCCCGCATAGTTTCCTTTTCAGTACTAAGTAATAGATTAAAATATATCATATAAGTCCCTATACTCTTTGAAAGTTTGAAATTTAATCTCTATATTTTTATTTCATTGTAATATCCTTAATCATGTTTACGACCTCAATAGTATCTCTACAAACCTTTTAAAGCCACACTAGCATTTCCATGAAAGTTTTAATTTAATACAAATAATAAAAATCTAGAAAATAAGAATTAATTGATACCCTTATTCGGCTATTTATTTTATATTTTATATTTTAAAAATTGGTATCAAAGTAAATTTCACAAGTTTCTATAGTATTAATCTAGGACACTTTTAAGGGTATGAAACTCGATTTGAAGATATTACTAATTTGGTTTAGAAATCTTGAGGAAGCATGTAATGATCTACCTTTTTTGGTGTTATTATGTTTTTAATTTGTTATTACATTCTATTAAATGATAATTTTCTCTATTTCTCATACATATTAGTTTCTCAATAACAACATTTTGAGATTTTTAGAATTTTTATATACTAATTTTTAAATAAATAATTTTGAGTTTTTTTTATAATTTATATATAGAACCTGAATCAAATTACCAAGAAAATATAATAGTTGATGACTAAAATTGTTATTATACCAACTAAAAAGTGTCACTTAACAACCAGTGACCAAAAAATAATTTTAAAAAGTTTAGTGATCAAATTGTAACTTTTTTAATTAAGTGATCAAAACGAAAACTTACCTATAATGGTATAGTTTATCCAAAAACTTAACAGCCTAGTAACTTAAATAAAAACTTTTGAATAGTTCAGTGACTTAAATGAAAATTTTTGAATAATTCAGCGACCATTTTGTAACTTTTTGAAGCTGAGTGACCAAAACGTCAACTTATTAATAGTTTAGTGACTTTAAGTGTAGTTTACCCTTAAAAATAACTTTCCATTAATAAATTGACCAATCTGTAAACACTGATCTTTCGAGGTAGATAGCTGACCTTTAGGCACTCACTATTTTGCTGATGAAACTATAGCATTAGCTAAAAGTAGTGTTCTTCTATAGCATTTGCTAAAAGTAGTGTTCTTAGTTGCGTAACCTTCTTCTCTAGGAATATTTTACCATTCCTGTACTTTTTTTATCTTTATAGGAACTACTCTTTTCTTTATGGGTGGGTAGGATTTCAAAAGGGTTGTAACATTAGTTGTTGATGCGTTGATGGAACAAGTATCAATGGAGGCTACTAATCCGAATCCGAGTTCAATGAGCGGCGTCGCTGCTGCTTCCGCCGCCGAGCTTCTATGCTGTGCGAACGCGAGAGCACTGTTGGATTCCGTCGACGCATTTCTATTTGATTGCGATGGTTCCATTTCCACGCACTTTTCTACTCCTATTTTGTCTTTCATTGGATTTTGCAGTGAATAAAAGGTAACGATGCGATTGCAGGTGTTATTTGGAAAGGCGACAAGCTGATCGATGGAGTCCCACAGACGTTAGATATGCTTCGATCCAAGGTCTCTCTCTCACTCTTTCTTTGCTTTCCATTTGATTATTGAATCTATGGTTCATCCTTGTGCAATGATCGATAATATTATTATCTGATTAATAGGGGAAGAAACTGGTATTTGTGACCAACAACTCTACCAAGTCCAGAATCCAATATGCTAACAAGTTTCAGTCTCTTGGACTTTCTGTCAATCAGGTTCTTCAAATGTTATTAAATTTTACAAAGAAAAGAAAAGAAACAACTCTTTTTTTTTTCCTGATTGTTCTACTGTATTTTTAGGATGAGATATTTTCGTCTTCTTTTGCTGCTGCTATGTACTTGAAGGTCAACCAGTTTCCTCCTCACAAGAAGGTTACTATTCTTGTTTTCTCTTTTTTCACTCCTTAAACATTTTAAGGCATTTAAGTAGCGGCTATGCGTTTTCACTGGCATTGTGTTTATTGTTGTTGCAAACCTAATGAATGTTACTGCAGCTAGTTACTATAAATATCGGCTATGGAAACTAGTTGAAACTGATAAATAGTGATTCTTAACACAGTGTTGTGGCTGCTATTTGAATCTCTTTATAATTTCTTAGTGCTATTCTCTCTTGACTGTATGCTTGGCTGCTAAATCCTGCTTACCCTGTTCTTGGTACCTTCTATCCAAATGGAATATTCATGTTACTGCAGTCAATTGCTTTAAATATCGGCTATGGAAAGAGTTGAAATTGAAAATTTATGACTCTTAACACAGTGTTGTGGTTGCTATTTGAGTCTCTCTATAATTCTTATTGCTATTCTCTCTTGACTGTATGTTTGGCTGCTAAATCCTGCTTACCCTGTTCTTGTTACCTTCTATCCAAATGGAATATGCAATTTTTGCCTCATGTATATTTTCCTTTTCTTGCAACATAACTTTTCTTCCAGCATATTTGTTGGCCAGAATATGCAGTTGTCCTTGAACAATACCACTCTTTTCTAATAGAATAGAAATTCACAGTTAAATACCTAAAGTTCAATTTCATTTCAAACTGTACGGTTAAGTGTCAGACTATCAGTATATGTATATCTCCAGCTAACTATCCCCCTTCCCTGTTTCATGCTCTGTCTTTTTTTTTTGATCTTTGATTGTTGAAAATGAAATTGTCAAGGTTAGGTTCCTAGTCATTGAGGCTAAGAGTCCTGCACTCTACCAACAAACCACACAAGAGTTCTGCACTGCGCTTCCCCAGCCTCCTCTCCTCTCTTCCCATTTTGTCACCCAGATCTTTTGTGTTTCCAATTTTCTTTAAGTTCAAAAATAAAAATTTTGTTTAGAAATAAAGATAAATATATTTTTCAATGTATCATCATTACATGACATTTTCTACTAAGTGTCATAATCGAGTGTTAGTTTATGCCTCATCAATTGTTAGATTACTAATGTTAACCAAAAGGACCAAAGTACATGATGAATGAACTTTAAGTATCTAATTGCCATTTTTTATTCTTTAAGTATCAGTGGTATATTTAGGGGGGAAATGAATATTTAACCTCTATTTATTTTATCTTTTGCACACTATTAATAATTTGTTTGTATTTCAGGTTTATGTCATTGGCGGGGAAGGCATAGTACAGGAGTTGCAACTTGCTGGATTTACCGCTCTTGGTGGCCCAGTACTTTCTTAGTCTTTTCAATTTTGTTTTCCAGTTCATGACTTTGGATTAGGAATACATCCTCTTCTCCATCTCTCTAACAACTGACATGCTGTTTGTGTGCTGGACTGCTATTCTTGCCTTTGCTTGTTGCCTTGCTAGGGTGTCTTTGGTTGTTTTTCATTGTAATCTTTTCCTTGATTCTACCGTGCTTGTTTTTCTTGCATCATAATCTCTTGCTTTAATGAATTTTAAGTGCTTAGAGGAAATATTGTTGCAGGAAGATGCAGAAAAAAGGGCTCAGTGGAAATCAAATTGTCTCTTTGAGCATGATAAATATGTAATGTAACATCTTGCCTACAATTTCTCTGAGTGTGTCACTTGGTTCTTTTCCATGATTTTCATAACTTCTACCTTCAGGTTGGAGCAGTTGTTGTTGGATTAGATCCAGATATTAACTATTACAAACTTCAGTAAGTTAAAAATTCCATCTTCACTTTTTGATGATGTTATGAATATTTGAGATTAGGACGTCTTCTATGCTTGCTTCTCGAGTATGTTTGTGCAAGTGCACTGAGAATGTAGGGTTTGAACCACGTAGTAAGTGGATGGCTACTCGCTTGGTCTTTGGTTTTGAGGGAAAAAAATAGCACGTCTTCTAAACTTTTGGTTGTCTCTGAAATTTGTCCCCTAAAATAACTTAGAACCAGTTTCTATTCCCCATAGATTTCGTTGCTGAGCAATTTATATTTTGTTTTTGGTCATGAAAACATGGAAAAGTTCTGAATCACATACACTAATAACAGTCTTATTAGATATTTCACTACCTTGATCAGTAGCACATGTTCCCAAGTTTCGTGTTATATTTAACTCTAAAAAGTATTTTGACTGTATATGCATCTACGTTATTGATCTCAGCACATTGTTAGACTTAAAATATGATTTCTTTGCTCCTAAAATATATCTGAGGGGTCATTTTTAGTTAAATACTAGTTAACTTAGGGGCACCAAGGAAATTTTAGGTTACAATGTTTGGCTAGATGAGTAGAAAATGCTAATAATTGCCTTCTATTAAACGTATAAAGCCTAGTTTAAACAAACTATTATCAGATCTGAACTTGTAAGATATGGCAGCGCTTTTTGGAGTCTTTGATCTTTCTTTAAAATATTTGCAACTGGCAGGTATGCGACCCTTTGCATCCGTGAGAACCCAGGTTGTCTTTTTATTGCTACGAACCGTGATTCAGTTGGACACATGACTGATCTGCAAGAGTGGCCTGGTAAAGAAATTAGATTACTGCTCAGTTTGATTGAGAGTTCCACTTCATTCATTTCTTAGTTCATATTTGCAGGTGCGGGATGCATGGTTGCTGCCGTTTGTGGGTCAACGGAACAAGAGCCTATTGTAGTTGGAAAACCTTCAACCTTCATGATGGACTTTTTACTGCAGAAGTAAGTTATTTTAATGCACTAGTTCTGTATATATACCAACCAGCAATGAAAATTTGTGTAATTTGCATTTATATGGACTTAAATGTCTGGAGTTTACTTCTGAAGTGATTAGCATCAGGTAGTATTATATACTGCATGTGAAGATTGAGAATGTCTGTTGCTCAATTATGAATGAATCTGACTGGTAGTGGTGGTAGGCTCTTAAAATTCATGTCGCTTGCACCTCACTAAAATGAAAATGGCATTTTCACAGTTTGGGAACAAACGTGGTAGAAAACCCTGCTATGTTAAGTGCTTCTTAGCGAGCTGAACCGAGATCAAGTTTTGAGAAGCTAGAGCTTGACTTGAAATTTTAGGCTCGAAACCCAGCTTGAACTTGATGAAGTTTCACTGTTAAAGCTTAACTAGATTCGGGATAAAATCGAATTTCTTAGCTCTCTCAATTAGGGTGTTAGTCTCGATTAAAAGCTTGTTTATATAGTAAAAACATGGATTTAATTTTCATGCTCACTTCAAACTCAACTATGACACTCGAGCTTGTGTCTGAGTTCAAATTGAGATTTTCTAATACTAATTTGGAGAAACTTTTGAACTGACCTATATACCCTTCATTGTTCATTATATTACTAATTTTTAATTTTAAATATATTTTATTATTTATAAAGATTTATCACAATTATAAATAAAAATTCGCTACTCGAGTCAAGCATTAGAATACTTGAATTTGGCTCGTTTGATATCTCAAGTTGCTTGAGCTTGATTGAACAATGATCAAACCTGATACTGATTCTTTGGTGCATAATACTGATGAACACTTACCTTACTCTACTTATTCTGATAATCTCTTTTTTTCCCTGCTGTGTTGTGCTTTGCAGATTTAATGTAAGTACATCTAGAATGTGCATGGTGGGTGATAGACTAGATACTGACATTTTATTTGGACAAAATGCTGGTTGCAAAACCCTGCTTGTTCTATCAGGTTTATTGCTATCTCTTGTTCTTAAGACCATTAAACTAAGAATCTTCTTAGGTTTTCTTATATTTTCTAATGTTTGCAATGCCTAAAATTTCAGGAGTAACAACACAGTCCACTCTTGATGACCCCTCAAACAGCATCAAACCAGATTATTACACCAACAAGGTATCTGATATTCTCAGTTTATTGGGAGAATGATCTGATTGTTTCATTTTCACCATTTTACTCCTTATTCTTGCCTGTTTGGCAGTGTTGTTTGCAAATTTATACTCAAAAGAATTATTTCCGCGATTTACTGTACCCGGAAAATGTTGAAATATTCTCGCATTATCAGGAAACTGGCCAGATTGTTTCATGGCCTATCCTTGTTCTGAAAACAAATGAATAAATTAAAGCTCAAAGCATATTTATATATATAGATATATAGTTTTTAATCTTTTTGTTCTTTGAACAAAATGGAGGCAAAGCACTATCTTGATTATCATATTTGTTTGCATGATATAAAAGGAGCATATATGATGTTGCAATTTACATTTGGGATCGTCTTCCCTCTCCTCAGGTAAAGTTAAATAGTTAAATTTACTCCCGTGAAATTAGGTTCGATAATTTTAAATACGATATGATTATAACACTAAAAAATTACATGAGCACGATATGAGTATACAAATGTGTCAAAATTGGGTTAAAGTGCAAATTTACCATCATACTATAAGTGATAATTGAAATTTGTTACTATATTTTTTATTGATGTTTGTCATTATATTTTGAAAATATGAGTACATTTGCCATTAAACTCTTATGTGATTGATTTTTACTATTAAATTTGTCACTCAATATTAATTTTGATGATTTGAAAACATAATTTAAAAGAAAAATTCTTTCAATTTTTTATTTTAATAGTTACCAATAACTTAACTTATAAATATTGAAAATTAATAAATTAAAATCTAATTTCTATTTAATGAAATAAAAACTTGAAAAATAAAAATACATATATCATAAAAGAAAAAAATTAAGTTTATTTTTATAAAACAACCATTTTATTTATTTTTAATATTATATTAATTAGCTTGTTGTGAATGTTAAAGTAGAACATAAAAATATATTTTTATTAAATTTGTCTTCAAATTAATTTAAATTAAAATTGAATAACATAATTCAATAAAAATCTAGTTTTAGTGGCAAAGTAAAACCACAAATTTCAATATAAAGTTAAAGTGATAAATTTATGTTTAGTTCATAAAATACGATAACAAATTTACATATTAACCCGTCAAAATTTTATATACGACAGGGTTTATATGTTCTAGTATGTTTAAAGCAAGCAGGAAAATTTCATTGAAAAACAGGGCAACCTTCAACTTGTATTCCAGGAGCAGTAGGGCAACTAGCAAGGGGGCAATGATCATCTAACTGAGCACCCCACCACTTAGGTCCATTAACATTCCACATTTGCAATGTGAAGTAACAAAGAATAGCCATAAAAGCTACACCAGCATCTAACCCAGCTGACAATATATAGTTATGACGAGCCCACCAACCTTTATATCTCCTATACACAAAAACATTGAACAACACCCCAACACTACCCCAACACCAGTAGTTCACAACCCTGGCTGCTGGCAATGCCCCCGCACCTCCGATAATCAACGGCATGTGAACGAGCTTAATCCACTTTTCTCAGGGAACATACGGGACAGTATCCACACGGGCAACGGTGCAACAATCCCGATAAGAAAGAAGTAGTTCATCTTAGAATACAAACCGAGCCGACCAAACATTCGAACTGGTCCAACTACACCCCAAATGATGGAAGCATTATAGAATATGTCATCACCAGGACATGTCCAAGGACTTCCTTTGTCAATTTAGATGGGTCACATATATGTTCCACTGTTGTTAAGAGCCACCAAGCTGTCCCAAAATAGACACTAGTAGCCACCACCGTTCCTACCAACTTTGACATTCCGGGTATTTTCAGACAACTATATCGATATAAAAGTATCGAATCCATTAAGAAAATTTACCTGGACAACAAACATCGACTTTGGAGGAACTTTCATATAATGGCCTAGTTTGAAGTCTTGTAGAAACATAACCGCCTGCGCCGCGCTTATATAACCGTATGTCTTGAAAACAACATTTGCCAACGGTTTTCCCGGATAAATGTAACCGATAATCAGCTCGGCGATGATATTTAGTCCCAGTTGCTGCACATGTATATAAAGTGAATATAACAAAGTAACATATGAACAAGCTGCGTATCGAAAATATACCTGGTTTGTGGTAGCCATAATCACACCTACTGGGAGAGTAAAGAACAAGGCCAAGCCAATTGCCAAAAGGACTCCCCAGTAAGGAGTTGAAACTGCTTGCCAAAGCCTTGAGAAATAAGCACAGCGAGTCCGACTACGATGCTCGACAGCATATAAAACCACCATTGCGGTACTGCTTCATAGCTTTTCTTCATTATTCTATAATGAACATCACTAAACTTATCCCGAAATGTCGATTTCGTTTGTTGCCATATCGTGCTACAAACACGAATCAAACAACAGCCGTTATTCGTTACCCAATATGCGTCCGCTATCTTGTCAAGCTAAAGGGTAAACTACACTCAAGGTCACTATTGTATGTTTATGTTTTGATCACTCAACTTTAACTTAAATAAAGACTTTTGATTAGTTCAGTGACCATTTTATAACTTTTTAAAGTTGAATAACCAAAACATGAACTTCCTAATAGTTCAGCCATTGAGTTTAGTTTACCCTAAACTAAAAGGTAAGTACCTTACCTTCCATGGAAAAACACAACATGTGACACAGTAGCAACCAATGTAGCAAAGCTAAGACCATAAGAATATGCAAAGAACACACTCAAGTTAATTTTGCTATAGCCATCATATCCTCGTTGATTGAATTCGTAGGTCGTGAAATTCAAAATTCTCGAAACATCGTATTTCTCGCCGTCGTCGGTGAACACATGCGACGAGATGATCGGAAATCTCCTCGCTTCGTAGGAGTTAGTCCAGTAAGCTACAGGGGTTAATATATAAACTACAATGACAAACCCCAACATTATGTTGATTATAGCAAATGCAGGGGTGGCTAATGGTGATTGTAAAAAGCTAGCCACAGTTGACCAATCCAGTGCAAACGATCCTACCCCGAGACCGTCTCGACCGGCTCCAATGATTTGGGCCGTCACCGAATCCTTCCATATCCAACAAACCAAGGATAAAGCCGTAATGGACGGAAAAAGATAGTTTGGAACGATATAATACGCCAAACTCGATATGAACACCATGAGGAAGAATTGCAACCTTGTTAGGCCACCTTTTTGCCTAACCTCATCATCATGCAACGCCCTACAATTACAATTTAGGTAAACTATCACCCAACTATATGTTTTTTTCTCTTTTTGGCCAAAGTTACTAAATCACCAAACTTTTTTTTTTTCACCCAACTATGAAAAGTTTAACTATTTAATTTTGTCTTTTTTGGTCACCTAATTATCTTGGGTTTTTTAGTATTTCCATTTTCACGTTAGCTAATTGGTGACAAAAAAAGATAAAATTAAATAGGGAGATGACTATTTTGTAACTTTTCATAGTTAAGTGACTACTATTGTAGTTTACCCTACGATTTAATGAGTTGGAAACTATAAAAATATGGGCTAAATTATTAGTCACTTCACTTTGCGAAAGTTATGGATTTAATTTCTGTACTTTAATTTGGTCATTTTTAGTTTATGTATTTTTTGAATTTTAAAATTCTAGTCCGGATACAAAAAAAACATATTATCATATTTGTAATGTCATATCATCTTGTTAATTTCATATATTATATTCACTAAAACATCAATTAATGAATTAACAAGCATTATGTCAAATTTTGAAAAATATTGGGACTTAAAATAGTCCAGTTAAAGAATATGAGTTAAATCCACAACCGTGCACATAGTACATGACCGTAATTGATTTTAACCAAATAGATTTAATTGTTACTATTTGGGTTAGGACTATAATCTTAAATTTTAAAAAATATAAGGACTAAAGCCACAACTTTCATAAAAATAGAAGGAATAATAGCATAATTTAACCTAAAAATATGTATAGGAAAATGGGTAAAATTAATAAGAGACGGCACCTAAAGAGGGAGACCTGCACTAGGTTATTAGGCCACCACATATACGGTGAATCAACAAGAAACTTTCTGTAAATCCCAGCCCATCCATACCCAAGCATCTGAATATTCCAAAAAGAAACAATCATAATCCATAATATAAATATGAGGTATTTTATGGTAAAATTACTGTGGAGGTCCTTGTACTAATAGCCGAATTGTATTTGTCTCTTTCATTTAAAAAATGAGTAAATTAACCCTTGTAGATTAAATAAAAAGAAAACTAGTCATTTTAATTTATTAAAAATTTTATCTATTTCTATAGTTAAAAATTGATGTAGTTGACGGAATAACCAGACATTTATATGTGGTGTGCCACAAGTTTTTAATAGTAAAACTTGATAGAACTTTTAGCAGAAAAACTAATTTACTATTTGATATATAACGTAGACGACAAGTATAAAATCCTGCGTAGTACTTTTACCGATACTTTCCAATATACCCGGAAAAAAAAACTGACCTGGGTAGTATGAGCTAACAACAAAGCAGCGAAAGGGTGTATCTGACCATGATAAAATGCTTTAACTATGGTGATAATGTTGACTGCATAAACATTGGTAGAACCAGAATTTGCAAATATGGTAATAAGAACATGTTCCTTAATGTTAAAAGGGCCTGGATTCAATGAGAAGGACCATTTGGTTGAAGGAAACAACACAAGTGTTCTGTTAGGTAGATATGTTGCCATCAGGTTTCCAAGTGGAAGAACAAGGATTTGTGCTGTGAGTGAAGAAATGTGGAGTGAATTTTGACGGTAATGGAAGAACTGGTTCAAGAAAGACAAGACAGCACACGAGGTTATCCCTAAAACCCATGTTCTAAATGTCAAACATGGTAATGTCGGATCATCGACAATTGGAACAGTGAGTCGGACTTGTTCTATTGGAGAATCATTTACTTCATCATCTGCAAAACAGCTTAAACCTGTTACAAGACATATGTTCCATTTCATGCAAAGAAACTGAAGAAGAAAAATGAAGTTTACCAGAGGTTTCGTGGATGTCGATGTTCTTGGTCTGGTAAGACAAAGTAATCAGTTTAGAGTCTTGATGTTCCATGCCTCTGACAGACTGAATTAGCAACAGAAATGGGTACCTAACCCAAGGTTTAATATATATATATATGTCTGTATTATTGTGATGGTATCGTTTCCATAATCGGCGGAGGAAACAGATTTACATGTCCTATGGCTATAATTATAAATGAAGACAATTATGCATGCATGCCAAATGCAAAGGATGGTCGCGGCCGCCTGCCTTGTACTCTCTTTGTTTTACTATCCCATCTCATAATACATGTTGTATTAATGTTTAGGCAAATTACACCCGATTTAAGTTTACGCTTTAGTCCTTCAATTTCAAAGGTTACAAAATAATCACAAAAGTTTTTATTTAAATTATTAAATTATTTGAAAATTTTAATTAAGTCATTGAGCTGTTAATTTTTTTTTTAAAAAAAGTCTAGCTAGAGAGTACCAAGCGACAATTCGACAATCGATACAGTGAATCAATACCTATTGACAAGTAGAACATACTTTAAATCCAAGTCAACACTGGGGCTAATATTAAAGATAAGATAAGAAAATTGTTTAGATTTTGGTTTATAGATTCAGTAATGATCAAAATTATTTCACGAAAAGAAATAAAAGCGAATGAGAATTTTCAATTTATGTGGACAATAGGTTCACTTTCACAACCGACAATAATTTAATCCGAATTTATTTAAGAAAAGAAGTGGGCATCATATATTTAATAAAATAGTAGAGAGATGGGGATGTTATTCACATAAATCTAACTTATTATGGCTCATATTGCATTTGTAATGAATTCATTACCAACTTCCTTCTTATATAATAAATAAGATTTTCCTTTGGGACCTCCAACCAATTCCAACTATTCTCCCCTCTATCTTATCTTAACATCTTTTTTAAGAAATTACTACCAATTTAATAAATCTATAATTTTAGAATTTAATTTTATATTTTATTCTTGTTAAAATTATTTTACTAAATTTAGATTCATTACGTAATTTTTAAATTACGTTGCCACAAAGTGAATTTTTATTATCATTTCAAAATGTCACACCAACAAATTTAATAAAAAAATTAACAATGTTGATAATTGCAATTGAAATTTAAAATTTAAAAAGTAGATAAATTAAATTCTTGAAAATAAAAATACATGAATTAAATTCCAAATATCTGAAGAAGACAAGGACGTTGCCATATTTTAACTTTAATTTTATCGTTATAATTTATAAAATAAATATTTATATTTATTTGTATTTATTATTAATTTATTCTTTTCTTTTCTTTTCTTTTTCTTTTAAATATTTTAGGAAATTTCAATTTTAAAATAACGATATGATTGATAAAATTAACATAAAATATCAAAATGGAAAACCCTTTCTTAATTTATCACTAAATCTAAGATTTAAAAATATCTAAACCTATTTAAAAAATCTCAGCTACAATCCAACATATATCGTTTTGCATCAATCAAAATCTTTGGTTTTTGTGATTCAAATCATATGCTTGGCCGCATCAATCAAAGCTAAAAGGGTAAATTGCATTACTAGTCATCCAACTATTAACAATTTTTTGGTTATTTAATTATGAAAAGTTATAAAATGTCACCCAATTATTACTTTTTTTTATTACCTAACTATGAAAAGTTACAAAATGGTCACCAAACTATTTTATTTTATCACCAGTTGGCTAAAGCACTGATAACTTTTAACAGTTGGTATAATAGCAACTTTAATCCTCAACACTTATAAATTATTTCAATTTATTCTTGAATCCAATAAAAAATTTAACCCTTAACATTTACACATGCATTTTTTTTGCTTTTCTTTGTGACATTGAAGATTACTTTTAAAAGAACGAGAAAAATAAAATTTATTATCTTGGATTTTTGGTGTTTCTATTTTTGTTTGTACATTTTCAATCAAATTTAACTGATAATTTTTTTACCTTTTTACGTGAAAGGGTCACAGAGAAAAACAAAACTGTAAAAAAATTTTCAAATTATCCAATCTATAAATGTTGAGGGTTAGATTTTTCAGAATCAAAACTAAATTGATGCAATGTATAAATGTTGAGGGTTAAAGTTGCTACTAAGCTAATTTTAAAAGTTGTCACCATTACTCGGCCAGTGACAAAAAACAAAATTTAAAAATTTAGGTGATGATTTTATAAATTTTTATAATTAAGTGACCAAATTTAAATTGTGTAGAGTTATTAATGAAGTTATATATGTAAATATATAATATTTATGAATTGAGTGTTGAGGATTGGTAGATATATTTAGGATGAGAAGAAAAAAGTATTATTATTTATACTTTTCTTCATAAATATATGGAAAACCCTACCTACCACTACTATTGCCTCCCTAAATCAATGGATCACCTTCACTTCTAATTTCTATGGCTCAACCCAAATTTTAAATTACATTATAGGGGTAGCATTGAACTTTAAATTTAAAGTGTCACATTAAATTAATTTAAAATTTTGTAATTTAAAAAAAGATAAATATTGAAGTTTGATGTAATATGTAATTTAATATATGAACTTTGGTTTTGTGTAATTATACACGTTAAGTTTTGATTTTGATTCAATTGTATATATTTAAAGAATGAATATATCAATTTATTTTTTATAGTGGATAAATATAAATATTTGTGTATGTAATATGTAAACATAAAATGATGTTTTATCGATAATGATGTTAGTTGTTTTATAAAAATTGAATAAATCAAAATGGTTTGTGTAAAGTTGCACAAAATCAAAGTTTATATATAACATTATGTCACGGGCTGTGGATCAAAGCTCGTGACTATTGCGCACAAAATACTCTATAGAGGTCAACTTATTAAATGGGGTTCATTTGACCCACATGAACTGACCCGGTTTGTTGAGCCTATGGAGAAACCCATCTACTTGAAACATTGGTAGCCCGGTGAAACACTTCAGTCAAACTAGAGTTACCAGGGCAAAAAGGGCAAATCAATTGTAGATAGGCTCTAATATTGACCGTGATGTAACTCAATTTATACTGTCGATTTTGGGAGAACTCAACTATAAATAGAGGCTTCTCCCTTCATTTGTAATCATCCCATTATATCCAATTATTATTGAGTTAATAATATATTGAGAGCATTTACTCAAACACTTTGTGTGCATTGCTTTCTTGTGGTTTTTCAACACTTTTGTTGCTCTTTTCGTTTCGAGTTACTTCCGCTATATTTTTTTGTGCCTTAGAAAATTTCCAAGAGAATTCTCAAATTTGAGGGTTAAGTTGACTTAGGCAGATTTGAAGCTAAGAAATCGCATAAGGTCGTACAATTTGCAAGACTAAAGGTCTAGCCCCGTGACACATTGAACCAAAGTTCATGTATGGTTTTAAGATTTATCTCATTTTTAAAAGAGATAAATATCAAAATTATACATGAACTTGATCCAATGTGTAATATCATACACAAACTTTTATTTTGTTAGATTTTATACATGAAATTCTGATTTGATTCAATTTTCACAAATCACTATCAACGTTATCGAATTAGCACAATTTTATGTTGATATATTTTATACTCAAACAATTATATTAATCCGATATGAAAGTAAATGTATAAAGTTATTTTCTTGAATGTGTACAATTGAATTAAAATTAAAGTTTCATGTATATATATATACATGAACCACAATTCAAATTTCAATCAAACAAAAATTTATATCTCAAATTACACATTGAACCAAAATTCATATATAAATTTAATATTTATCTAATTTTTTTAAAAAATTAAATAAAAATCATTTTGACTCTTACCTACCCTTAACTTGTACTAATTAATTGATTTTCATATCTACTTTTCTTTTATTAATTTGCATGGTTTTACTCTTAATAAAATACCCAATTTAGGGGATCAATCAGGGGTGTGCAAATTTCGGGTAAAATCAAATTAATTCAGTTAACCGATCGAATTCGATTAATCGGTTGGTTAACCGAATTAATTCGGTCGGGGGTTGGTTAATAATTTTTTGGAAGTTCAGTTAACGGTTAATTTGATTCGAAATTGGTCAGTTAACCGAATTAATCAAATTTAATAAATAATTTAGTCGGTTTGGTTAATTTTTTGGAAATATAAATTAATCGGTCCAAAAATAAAAAAATATAAATTTCGGTTAATTCCGTTAACCGACCAAATTAACCGAAAAAATTTAGTTCGATTAATTTTTTAAAAAAATTAGTTTAATTAACGATTAAGGGTTTAAAAGAGTTGATTAATTCAATTAATGATAATTTAGGTCTCTTAACCGATTGAACACTCCTAGGATCAACAATCTTCAATGTCACCATAAATATCAATTTATATTTGAAAAGGTGGGAGAGTAAATTAATTAAAATTTTTCTCATTTATGCTTAATTAATTTCTTACCAGATCATTAATTTATGTGTTGGTGGCTGCCAATCATATTTTGTTTATTTTGGTCCTACATATGAGATTATTATTTTTATGTATTAAAATTTCCAAAATCATAAAATAATACATATTTTATCTTACTTTTTTAAAAGAAGTTTTCAATAATTTATATTCATCATTACATACCATGATTGAGCTTATTAATTGAAAAAAAACATTTATATGAAGTTTGCTAAGCTTTTATTTTAAAAAAATTGAGGTAATGATGATACAATTTTATTTTATAGCATGTAAAATTATATATTTAAATTAAATTTCAGTATTTTTTATATATCTTGATATTAATTTACTTGAATAATAATATCACTTAAAAAAATTCAACCATCTTATCAAAATTCTTTAGCATTTTATAATTATTAGGGCAAGCTACGCTTAATGTCACTAAACTATTAGTAAATTTATGTTTTGGTCATTCGATTTCAAAAAGTTACAAAATGATCATTGAATTATTCGAAAAATTTTATTTAAGTCACTAAGCCATTAAAATTATTGTTGTGTGGGGTTCTTTGTTCGAACCGCCTCCACCAACAAAAAGTTATCATTCCTCTTAGTTTCTACAATTTAGTTTTTTCTTGAAACAACTTTGAATGTCATGGATCTACGAAACTAAGACTGAAACAATTTTCTACTTCGATTTTTGACATTGGCTTTAGATTGACTTGAACCTAAGATATGTTTTTCTACCGGTTGATGGGTACTAATCCATCATACCAATTGACAAACCGTTGCTTAGAACTCACTAGTCGGACTTTCAAAAAAGGGTAAACTACCTTGAATTTTTGGGTGTTTCTATTTTTACATTAGCTAAGTAGTGACCAAAAAAAATAAAATTGAATAGTTGGGGGACCATTTTGTAACTTTTTATAGTTGAGTAACAAAAAAAAAGTTGGATGAATTCTATTATAGTTTACCCTTAAAAAAGCTTAACAACCTAATCACTTAAATAAAAACTTTCGAATAATTTAGTGACTATTTTATAACTTTTTAAAGTTACAGGACCAAAACGTAAACATATTGATAGTTTGATGACCCTATAGTTATTAATAGGTTTTGTATCCAATGAAGGCCGGTCCATTTGGAATTTGTAAACACTCATAAGAAAAACACCCTTTCTCTCACTATATATCTCAAGCTTCCATTTTGTTATGTTCTCTCTCTTTATAAAAGGCCAAACTCAACTCAACTGAGTGGTGGTGGGTGCGGCTGTAACTGTTTAAGAAGCTACCCAAACATCTCTCTTTCTTCTTCTACAGTCCTTTGCTTTCTCCTTTAACCCAAATCTCTCGTTCCCTTAACCTTCCCAATTCCACGGTCATCTCATAATTTCATTTCATTGGTACTCTCTTTCTCTCTCTCTCTCTTCTCTTACCTTTTTTTTAGCTTTAATGGCGTTTTTACTGATCTTTGCTTAATACTAGTAGTTTCTCTCCTATTATCTTGGTTTTCAGTGATTGGGTTTTTCTTTTTAGCTTTGGATCTGTCTTGGGTTTTTACTTAAAACTCTTACTCTTTTTTATCATTGATGGAGATCTGGTTTCACTCAAATGTTTCACTGTTTTGGGATATCTCTTTTGGGGGGAAAGTTTGTATTTTTTTTTGAATAAAAATTTGCATATGTAAATGGAAGAACCTTGCATGCTGTTTTATGATTGATTCTTTTGTATTTACTGGGATTTCTCCATCTGACACACGCAAAAAAAGTGTTCTAATGGCTAATTTTCTCTCTTTAGGTGAGAAATTTGTTTCAATTTTTAAGATATTTCTAGTATTTGTAATTCAAATATGCTTCTAGGATTCTTTTCCCATTGTAGTTCAGCTAGTTATAGGTAAAAGTACATAGAGGCCCTTGTATTGCATTTTGCTTCCTTTACCCAATAAAAATTGGACAAATTAGTCTCAAACTAGTCATTTGTGGTCAAAGTTTTATCTATTTTTAGTGCTAAAAACTAGCGTGGCTGAATGAAATTTTAAATGATGTATCAATTTTCTCTTTACTTTAATGTACAAGGATCAATATGCCCATTTTTTTAGTAGAGGGGGCAAAATGCAATCTCACTCCTAGCACAAGGGCCTCCATGGTACTTTTACCACTAGTTATATTAGCTGACCTCAGACCTCAGTGAATCATGATGAGTTGTTCTTATGATAATTTTGTCTGCTTTGTATGATTAGCTTTTGGTTGGAGTTAGAGGAAGCAGCTATGTTGGACTTCAGATGGAGATATGGTGCTGTTTGTAATGATTTTTGGACTATGTATTTGTGAGATTTGAACCTCGTTGCTAATGGCCTCAAAGGTTTCCAAGACAAGCAAATCCGAGCTGGCTACTCTCGAATCGGTAGGGACTACATCGAAACAAGTTGTGGGAGAGGCTTCCGAAAAGAAAAGGTCACTGATTTTAGATCAAAATGGTTCTGTTGAATCTTTAACTAATAAGTTGGAATCAAGTTCATTGGTTTCATGTCTTAAAAAAGCATCGAGTGGAGTAGATTCATCCATTTACGAGACTAGAGATTCACCCGAAATCTCTGTTGATCAAGAAAAGAAAACATCGGAATATGGAAGTGTTAAAAGCAGCTTGGTGTCTGCCAAAGTTAGCGACGGGACTAGTAGTCTTGCCAAGATCAGTGACCGTCTTGATTATGTTGAGAGTGGCAAGAGCAGCATATGTAGAGGCAGTACAAGCAGTGATGTGAGCGATGAAAGCTCGTGTAGCAGCTTTAGTAGTAGTATCAATAAGCCTCATAAAGCGAACGATTTGAGATGGGAAGCTATCCAAGCTGTTAGGGCAAAAGATGGGATTCTTGGTTTAAGCCATTTTAGACTACTAAAGAGGTTAGGTTGTGGCGACATTGGGAGTGTCTATCTATCAGAGTTGAGTGGAACAAAGTGTTATTTTGCAATGAAAGTTATGGACAAAGCATCTTTAGCAAGTCGTAAAAAGCTGCTTCGAGCTCAAACAGAAAGAGAGATACTGCAATCTCTTGATCATCCGTTCCTTCCTACGCTTTACACGCATTTTGAAACGGAGAAGTTCTCGTGTTTGGTAATGGAGTTCTGTCCCGGTGGAGATTTGCACACCCTTAGGCAGAAGCAACCAGGGAAACATTTTCCGGAACAAGCAGTAAAGTATAACAAATAAACCGAAAATGCCACAGTTTCTGATTTTTTGAAACATATATGCTGATATTTGAAACTCTTGTATGCTATTTTGCAGGTTTTATGTAGCAGAGGTCTTGCTAGCACTAGAATATCTTCACATGCTTGGGATTATCTATCGTGACCTTAAACCCGAAAATGTTCTTGTAAGAGAAGATGGTCATATAATGCTTTCTGATTTCGATCTTTCCCTTCGTTGTACTGTTAGTCCGACTCTTGTCAAAACGTCCTCTCTCGAATCAGAGCCGTTAAGGAAGAACCCTGTTTATTGTGTTCAGCCTGCTTGCATCGAACCTTCATGCATTCAACCAGCTTGTGTTGTTCCAACAACATGCTTTTCTCCCCGTCTCTTTTCTAGCAAGTCCAGGAAAGACCGGAAGCTGAAAAACGAAGTCGGAAACCAAGTGAGTCCTTTACCTGAGCTAATAGCAGAGCCAACTGATGCACGTTCAATGTCATTTGTTGGGACACACGAGTACTTGGCTCCAGAGATCATCAAAGGTGAAGGCCATGGAAGTGCTGTTGATTGGTGGACTTTTGGAATCTTCCTCTATGAACTCTTGTTTGGTAAAACTCCTTTCAAGGGATCCGGGAACCGAGCAACATTGTTCAATGTCGTAGGACAACCTCTTCGGTTTCCAGAATCACCCATTGTGAGTTTCGCAGCAAGGGACCTCATACGAGGACTACTCGTAAAGGAACCACAACATAGATTGGCTTATAAGCGAGGTGCAACCGAGATTAAACAACATCCTTTCTTCGAAGGTGTGAATTGGGCATTGATTCGTTGTGCTACTCCACCTGAGATTCCAAAGCCAGTCGAGCTTGAACGAGTTCCAGCTTCACCGGCATCAACAAGTGAAAAGGTTGCTGTCAATGCAGCTGCTTATAATCAGAAAGGTTCAGACAATTATCTCGAGTTTGATTTCTTTTAGCGGTTGTCGGTATTAAATCGCAGAACCGAATTTGTTTCTTTTTAACAGGAAGAATTATTATGAACATCTCAATGGTTGTCAGTAATCCGAGGCTGAAAGTTTCTTCTTGATGGAAACATTACATGGAGAAAATTATGTCTGTTGTTGCTACCTATTTAACAAATTTGAATCTGCATTTCGTAATTATTTCATGAATTAATATATGATTTCAAACAGAGAGCAATGTAGCACGACAGACCAGAACATTCATGTATGAACTCCAAAACCATATCTGGTAATAAAATTGTAACAATCATGAGAGAAATAATGGGACATACAGTGGAGCTTGTTTAGTACTGTGTTTCATAATGCTAATGAAGAAATTCTTAGAACTTGGTGGGTCTGAAACACATGCACGCAAACGAATCATTACGGCGATCATCATCAGCTTCCGGCAACACCTTGAACTGGTCTTCATTGGCTGCTGGAGATTGTGAGGGCAATGGTGAGGGCAACGGCAATTCGAGCATTTGGGCAGTCGCGTCTTTTCCTTCACATATGACCTTGACCTGGCAAGTATTTGGTGCAGTCTCTAATATTTGATGAGCTATCCGAACACCTCTCCTTGACTTTACTTTCCTAAAACACCCCATCAAAACAAGACAACGATAAAGACAGAGAAACAGAACATAGAAAAGGGTTCTAAGAATATATAGAAGTGTGTGTGTGTGAGATTACCTTGAAGTTGTGAAGTTGGAGTTGGAGGCTCCAACCACTAGCTTTGTAATGTTTAGAATAGGTATTAGATCTAATATGGCTTTTGCAACCATATCACTTTCAACAAGCATCGTATCTACCTTAACCTGTTATAAATAAAATCAATTGGTCTATAATCTGTTAGGTTTTGGTTAAATTCTGCTATTACTCCCTGTACTTTACAGAAATCATAGATTTAGTCTTATACTTTAATTTGATCAAATTTTGTCCCTATATTTTTCAAAATTTAAAATTCACTAAATGATAATTGTTAAATTAACTAATTTAAGTTCCGCTATTTCCAAAATCTGACACGCTAAACAAATTATCATATGTATAATGTCCTGTCAGTTTATTATTTCTACATATTACTTTTTACAAATTCAGTTAATGGATTGACAATAGTCATTTGCATTAAGATTAAAATTTCAAAATTCGAAAAGTATAGGGGCTTTTGAATGATCCGATTAGAGAATATGAATCAAATCTACGATTGTACGCATAGAACATGACTAGTAATTGAATTTAATTGCTTATGTTTGAGTTGGCAGGGGTGAATCAAAAAATTCTTTTAAGGGAGACGAAATTTAGTATAAATTTTTGAGAGATTAAAAAGTAATTTTATCATTTATTAATTTATAATTTTAGCCTTTTTAAGGGACTAAAAAGGATTTTTTTTTCATTTGTGAGACAGTCAATTTTTACCATATATTAATTTATATTTTTATTATTTTAGAGAGGACTAAACAGATAATTTTTCATTGGAGGGGCCAAGGTCCCTGCCGGCCTCTTAAATTCACCCTATAGGTTTGGACTAAAACTTCAAAATTCAAAAAGTCATTGGAGGGGCCAAACTCCCTGCCGGCCTCTTAAATTCACCCTATAGGTTTGGACTAAAACTTCAAAATTCAAAAAGTAAAGGATTAAGAATTGACACAGGGACTATAATCGACCATTTCAAAAAGTACAGGGACTAATAGAAAATTTTAACCGTCAAAATTTCCTTCGAAAAAATCAATGCAACTAAATAGTAAATAACGTTTACGGTACCTTAGAAGCAGAGCAGATATCAATATATTTTTGAAGCAGTTGGCGTCTCTTCCCTCTTTCTTCCGCCATATAACTCTCCACTTGTGATGCCGATACTTGACTCTTCGGCAGCTTTCCTACTATCATCAAAAACCAAAGTTATGCATTAATTGACGATCCGACTCGACCCTTCGAACCGAGTCGGATTGAAAAAAAAATTATGGTGAATGAATTTAAATTTAATTACATGGAGAAGGAATGTAGTGAATCTCGGGAAACACGTGGATGAGATAAACAGTAGTGGAAGAACCATTGATAAAATGAGAGATCGTCCATGACAGTGCATCGATACTTGATTGGCTCTTCCCTACCGCTACGTATATATTATCTTCATCGTCATCTCTTGCCGCTACGTCAAAAGAAAATAAACTGTTGATCTCTTCTTCTTTGATCGACGATAAGGGTTCCCCGTCGTGAATTTCAAATAATTCACTCCCTTCTTCTTCTTCTTCTTCTTCTATTTCTCTTATACTGCTGGAGAAGGTGTAATTGTGAGCTGATTCCGTCGGCGGTATCGACATTTTCTTGGGAAAAATTGATGAGCTTGACGGTTACCTATAGAAACTAAGCTTCATTGATGCATTATGAAATTAAGAAAGGAAATGAATTAAGTTATAGGTTTATATATAGCGTTCAAAGTCCAACTCTTTGCCTTTTAATTCGACTTTTCTGAAACGTTAATGAAAGCGATTGCATTTTTCAGTAAATTACATATAAGGTTATTAAATTAATAGTAAGTTGATGATTTGGTCATTCAATTTTAAAAAGTTACAAAATGATCACTGAACTATTCGAAAATTTTTATTTAAGTTTTTGGGCTGTTAAAATTATTGTTGTTTGTCCTCCTCTATCCGCACTACTTGTACCATTCAAAAACTATTATTCCTCTTCTCTTTTACATTTCATTTTTTTAAAACAACTTTGAATGTCACAAATCTACAAACCAAAATCTAAATAGCTTTCTTCTTTGATCCTTAACATTGGTCGTCAAATCAATTTGGATCTATGGTATGTGCTTCTACTTGTTGGCAGCTACTAATCCACTGTACTGATCATCGAATCGTCGCTCGAAACTTGCTAGTCGTACTTTTAAAAAAAAAAACTTAACAACCAATGACTTAAATAAAAAATTTCGAATAGTTCAGTGACCATTTTATAACTTTTTAAAGTTGAAAGACCAAAATGTAAATTTGTTAATTATTTAGTGACTGAATGTTTAGAAAATTGAATTAATGTGAAATTCATAAAATTTGAGCTTCAAGTTTGGCTCTCTTTTAATTTAGATTTTATTTTAAATCTTATGTACTATGTCTAAATATATTTTAATTATTATAAATATTAATGATATAATTTTATTGGAGAAATGATTGTATAAAAGATATATTATTCATTCTCAATAGTTTAATGCCGCATCAACAATTTTATCTTGAATTTTAGGATTTTCATATAATCTTTTCTCGGTTCTACTAATAACCTAAAAATTGAGATTAACACTAATATAAATTTAACAAGTTAAAAAATTTTAATTATCACTACTTATAATAATTCTCTTTAAAATTACATTATTAAAAGTGTCATCCACAAATTTTTAAAAAGAATAATGATGGGAAAGATAATTTAATATTAAAATAAATAAATTTTAATTAATTTGTCAACAATTATTGGAGGTATAATAGAAATGGATATTCGATTAGTTGTTACTATTTTATATGTTCATACGCTTGCGCTTTCTTTGAAACTATGCAACGCTAATCTCACATTTATCAACTACAATACGGAAACCTTAAGTCAAATAGCATAACATATAGGCTTTCTTCACAAATTTCATCATTCAACTATAAAGATTTTTATCGATTGAGTATTAGCTTGATTGATATAAATATTGTTGTTAATATAAGAATATGTGAATTGAATATCTTGAAATATATTGTCCTCCTATATATTGATAGAGGAGGAATTATGAATAATTTAAAAAAAACTATACTCATTTTTATTCATTTTTGTCTGTCATTTTAGGTCGGAAAGTTAACCACATTAAAAAAATTAAAAGAACTCGTCACACAGACCTACCAAAATATTTTATATAACTCGATCTGGAACAAAATTATAATGCAAAATATAAGTCTTGAACTGGAACATTTTGTCTCATTTACTAACAATAGTTATTATATGTTAGATCAAAGAGCAAATTAGTAACTTCTTAACAGAAAGAACCGATTTGCTCTTAAATCAAACATACAGGAACCAATTTACTAATTTTTTAATAAAAAAACAATATGCAATCTGATTCCTAACCCGAGTAATTTTGAAATGCTTTTACCTTAAAAAAAAACACATATAAAAAAAAGAAAGGATATTCGCATATGCTGCTGATTGATTCAGTTTGTATTTTAGTCAACAGGGCGGGGTTGATTAATTATCCAGAAATTGATGTACCGGCTACATTTTTTAATTGTCATAAATATTATATACTTATTTATATTTTAATAACATTACATTAAAATTATACTTTTATTCATTCTTACATGTTTGTTCTATCTCATATTTTATTTATTTTAACTATTAAATCCAAAGCAAAGCGTTTAGCAATGCCATTATCATCAATTAAGTCTTAACTCGATTGGCATCAGTCTTATTGTTAGTGCGAAGAACGTGCGTTCAAATGTGTTGAAACACATTATTCTCTTATCCTAAGGATTAGAGAAGAGCTATAGGTAATTTTAAACCTTGTATCAAAAAGAATAAATATGATAAAAACTTATAATGAAATTAATATTTAAACCAAAACACAAATCTATCTTAACTCACCAAATCTGTATTCATATATATAAATTTTGGTAACATCATATTTATGTATTTCAATTTTGTTATAAACATATTTAAAATATATTTTATATATAAATAATTTAGATTATATGAATTTAAAAATATTTGTAGGTTCATACAGCGCTTGTATGATTATTTCTTCTTCTTTTTTATATCTAGTTGATATCATATTACTAACGGATACAATTAGAGATGTTCATGAGCCGGGCTTAAACATGATATTAATATTTTTTATACTTATTTAAACTCGGTCTAACTTGAAATATGACCCTAAAAATTTGTTCAAGCCTACCCATATTTATAGAACACTAATCCAAACTCATTTTAGGTCTGCCCATATTTCTTTAAAAATATTTATATCATATTTAATAATTTTATATATTTTTCTATTTATTGAAATTTTTTATATAGCCATTTTAAAATTATTTTAATGTTTACATTAGAGTAGTATTATATATTTAGTATAAGTTTAGTTTTTTTAATGTGTTATAAGTTACATAATATATAAAAATAACATAATATAAATTATTATAAACTTAAAAATGGGCTGGACTTGAACTTTGAATATTTGAGTCTGAGTTCGGCCCATATTTTAAATGGGCTTAATTGTTTTGTTCAAACCCATTTTTTAGGTTTAATATTTGCCCAAAAAAAGTCTACATACAATTTTATTTGCCTAAAAAAGATTCACACGGTGTTTTTAAAACTAGACCAAGTCAATTGGTTAAATCAAAAACCTGTTGAAGTACTAGTTTGGAGACGACTTAACACATAATTTGGTACTTGAGTTTAACACTTTTTTTCTAATTTGGTACCCGTGTTATTTTTTAATCCAATGTAACACCTGTATTTGACAAAAATTATACATTTTGGTACCTGAAGATAATAGTGTTTATTTTTAATATTTAGTTTGAGTTTTAGAGTTGATTTAATAAAAATTCATAATTAACTAGTAGTATTAGCAATTAACTTTCTTCAAATCAATCCTAAAACACGAAATAAATCTCATCCAAGAGACTATATTTGACAAATTAAACACAAAATTAAACAAATTCACAATTAAAACTAAATTTATTCTATTAGCAAAAATTATGAAAATTTTAAACCTAATAATATTAGTAATTAGCTTTCATCAAATTAACTCTAAAATCCTAATTAAACACTAAAAATATATATATAACTTTTGTCAAATATAAGTACTAGATTGAAACAAAAATTACATTACCTTTAACTTTGGGCACCAAAATATAAACTTTTTCAAATACAAAATTGCACCAAAAATAATACAAGGATCACATTAAATAAAAATATTAAACTCAAGTACCAAATAGTATACTAAACCTCGACAAAAAAATTGAACCAATTAACCCGTAAACCAATAACAAATCGTTTAAACCAAAATAAAACATCAATTGAACCAATTTTTCTTTTAATTCTCAATAAACTTTTAAATAATTTAATTGATCGAACCGAATAAACCGATAATTCGACTTTTGAAAAAGAAAGTGAGGGCATAAAGGAAGTACAACATTAAGGTTTTTTTTTTGGATGAAATACAACACTAAGCTTTTGTTAATGAAAGTTTGACTACTTTGTATACAATTTATGGAGCGATTCAACCTATAAGAAAATAGGAGGTCCCGACATGGATTCGTCTTTATTCTGCTGACTGAATGCTCTCAACACCAATACCTATCTACCTCCATAAAACCTGTTATAATATTTATTTTCTATTCAACTTTGGGGGTTTAATAAAACCCCGGCAAATTCCGCAACATAACAGCATGTATATCAGCTTCATAACGATGATCGTCGCACTTTGGCATCCGATTCTGGCCTGCAAAATGCAAGATTCATCACCACCACCATAGCTAACAGTTATACATACAAATTATTGCAGGCCATGTGATAGTCTAGAGATCTTCTCAAGGAATCTACGAGCTCCTACGATGAGAACTCTGACTCCGTCAACACTTTTTACAAACATGGAGGGATCATTGTTTTTAACCAATGATGCCACGGCCTATATTGTTCCGAACATGAGGCCCTCCAAGTATATTGCAAAACCAGGAAAGAATAGAATACCTTCATGTTGGACACATAACTCATATCCGACATTCAGACCTAGAGTCCAAGTTATTACGTATAACAGCATATACATTACCACGAATTTTATGGAGGGCTTACATGAGCTCGACAACAAGGGCAGATGCTCCACCACCTCCATTGCAGATGCCGCCAACCCCGAACTTCCCTTTCTTATGTCTAAGCACCTGCAATACGTAAAATACGAAATGCTCTAAGCCAAAGAAAAAGTTGCACCATAAAATTTCTTTGATGTATTATCCTATTACTCAAATTTAGGTGCAACCATGCGAGTGTTAGATAATGTTCAATACAAGTATGAACAGCTTTTTTTCCTGGAAATATGTCAACAGATATTGGACATTGATACTTCAAGAAAAATTGAAAAGTCGAAGTAACATAGATAATTAAATCCGATGAATTACCCCCAACAATGTAACTAATATGCGAGCTCCACTACATCCTAGTGGATGTCCTAAAGATACAGCTCCTCCATGAACATTAAGCTTTTCCTGCATTTAAGAAAAATATGAACTAAGACATTGAAAAATCATATAATGCGTATAGTGAAGCTTAAAAAGTACTATGAACAAGCCAATAGAAACCAGGGAAAAAGAAAGAGTCAATAATGGATTTCGTGGATTGAAGACTTACAGGATTAAGGTGAAGCAGTTTTTGATTGGCGAGAGCCACAACCTGCGAAAAAGATTAAAATACGTACTTGTTATGCACCACTGCAAAAAAAAAGATTAAAACACGGACTTGTTACACACCAAAAGTATTAGCCTATTTTTTTACCGAAAAAGCTTCATTTATTTCATAGTAATCAATTTGAGAAGCATCCAAACCAGCAGCTGAAATGGCTTTTGGTATGGCTAGGGCCGGAGCTGTAGTGAACCATTCAGGTGCCTACCGAGACAAGCTCCATAAGCATTAGTTATCTAAAAGTAAGCTAATACAAAGGCAAATGCAAACAGCTATTATTTCCAGTACCTGAGCAGCATCGGCATATCCTCGGATCTTAGCAACCACTTGCAAACCAAGCTCAACTGCCTTCTTCCCACTTACTAGAACCAATGCCGCTGCACCATCACTGCCCAACATAACAAAACAGCCCATAACTAAAACCAAAATGTAAAAGTTATATGCAGCAGCCATTTTATCATCGGAAGACGAATATTTTTGTAAAAAGACAAAATCTTGATCAAATTATTACAAAGAACACGGGAGGGAATGCAACAGCAATCACATTCCTAAAGCATTGCAACTATAAGAACATATTAAAAATGGAAGGGAAGATATTGAGAGGAGATACCTAATGCTAGAAGCATTGCCAGCCGTAACAGTTCCTCCATTGGCCTTAAAGCTTGGTCTAAGCTTCCTAAATTTAGCAGCATCAAACTAGAAGACGTAGACATAAAAAAGAGAAAGGTAAACTTAGGACAAGAATTGTTAAAATTGCAGCACAGAACATATGTTCCGTGAAATGTAAAATCTGAAGCACAATATTCCTTATACCATTCTTAAACCTTCATCCTTATCTACAACTACAGACGGTTTCCCTCTTCCCCTAGAAACTTCAACCTGCATGTAGAAGTTTGAGAATATTATGTTGACAGAATAATGTAAGTTATCGATTTTAATTAAGTTTAGAGTGAGAATAGAAACTGCACTGGAACTATTTCCCAAGCCAAGTGGCCGTTTTTTTGAGCAGCAATTCCACGCTCAAAGCTTCGAATAGCATAAGCATCCTGCAAAAGAAAGTAGGTAGAGTGTATGAAGAGCATTAACACACGTAAAACTCTGAACAACAATAATCAGCTCTAATTTGGATCACAAGGAAACAGAACCTGTTCTTCTCGTGTAATCTTGTACTGGTCAGCACATAACTCTCCACAGACTCCCATACCAAAATCATTATATACATCCCATAACCCATCTTTGAGCATGCCATCAATAACCGTATCATGTCCCATTCGAGATCCGTTTCTGCACATAAAAATCCAAGATTGAACTTTCAATAGCTTGTGACAACATAGGATAAAAATACCATGGAAGCCCTTGTAGTAGGAGTTGGATTGCCCTTCTACTAAAAAAATGGGCATATTAGTCCTTGTATGTTAGAGTTAGGAGCAAACTGGTCGTTCTATTAAAAATATCATCCATTTTTGCAGTTAAAAATTGATCAATGCACGTTAGCATGAGGTACACATGGCATACTACGTGTCACTATCTAGTTATTCTGTCAGCCATGTCAGTTTTTAACAGTATAAATGGATAAAATTTTTAACAGAAAGGATTTGTTTTTTGATTTAATATACATGGCCTAATTTTCCTATTCTTTGAGCAAAGTGGGCAAAAATGCAATCTGACTCCTAGTACAAGGACCTCCATAACACTTTTACCGACAACATAGAGATTACAAAATAAAACAAAATACTGTAGTAAATTAATCTAGTTCATTATGAACTGCAATAAGCAGCAAATTGTTTAATGCAAAGGCAACAAAACATATCAAAAACACCATCAATCTAAGCTTCATGAAAACAACTCTCCAAGCTAAAATTGACTAAGGAAGTAGCTAATGACCTTAGCAGGTACAGGCTCTCCATTTTCAGTTCAATGTGTATCAAAGAATACTCTTTAAACCGCAAAGAAAATCATTGTTAAATTCATTAAATGTCATCAATGAGATCACAAAAAAGAACAGCATGAATGAAACAATTTAATACTGAACAAAAACATGGATACAGACCTTGCCTGTGCCAAATACTTGGGTGCATTTGACATGCTTTCCATACCACCAGCAACCACAACATCATTGATACCTAACTCGATAGTTTGCGATGCAAGCATCACCGCTGCAATAACAACGAATAAACGATAAGATATCAAAGAATCAAACATACTTCAGTCCAGAAATTGGATTTAGTTTACTTTTACCTTTCATTCCAGATGAACAAACTTTATTGACAGTGGTACAAATGACAGAATTGGGGATACCAGCACCTAATGCAGCCTGCCTAGCAGGAGCTTGACCTAAATTTGCACTAAGAACATTCCCAAAGAACACCTCTTGCACAAGTGATGGATCAAGGTTTGCCCTTTGAAGGGCAGCTGCATATTTGTGTTAACACAAAAAGGTATAAATTGGAACCAAATATATTTACAAGGAGTTAAAAAAAATGGGGTTTAGGAGGGGTAAAAGTATCATAAAAGTCATGGTACTAAGAGTTGAATTGAATTTTACCCTCTCTACTTAGAAAATGTCAAGTTAACACTTATACTTTAGATAAAAGGAGTAACTTGTCTAAGTAAAAGTGGCAAAATGCTGACTCGGGACCTCCATGATATTTTTACCGTTTAGGAGTTTACCTTTAATGGCTAAAGATCCAAGATGGGTAGCAGAGGAAGAGGAAAGGGAACCAAGGAAACCACCCATTGGTGTACGTGCAACGCCAACAATACAAGCATCTGTAACAAACAGAGCTATATATAGTTAAAACAAGCAAATCCCATTCAATAAAAACAAATAAAAAAGTAGCTCAAGCTCTAATGGCGTTAATTAAATCAAAATAACCTCTTGGTTTGATCATAGAATCTGGAGGAGCCATTCGCTAAAAAGAAGCTGAAAACACACAATCAAACAACGTTTATTTAAATCAAAAGCGTAAATAATTCTGGTTGAATTAAATTTCGAGAAAAAAACAAATGAAAAACAGCGTGAAGGGGTATAGATTAATACCCAAGATTTAAACAAGATAAGAAGAAATGGGATTGGGTTGAATCACGAGGGGAAGTATTAAAATTTGATTTGATTGTATGTTGGGGAAGGATTGGAATGAAGAAAAGAAGAACTTTTTTTACTAAAGACGAGAGCTTTTCTTCGTTATATAGATAAAACCAAGCAAATGATCGAAGTGGCAAAGGTAGCAAACATTGGAATGCGTAAATGCACACGTCTTTAATGCAAATGGATAAATTCCGGTCCAAATAATATTGAGATAAAAAAATTTCGGAAATTAGATTTATAAAATATTAAAAGAGTGTAGCTCGATACATAACAGACGATCATGATTATCAATAAATTGTCAAGGTGCACCGACTGAGTGCGAATTTAATTGACATTAGCATTGCTGCCTATGTTTAGAAGATTTTGATTAAGAGTTGAGTAGGAAATATAAATAGTCCTAAACATTTATATTCAAAATAATAATAATTAGAAGATAAAATACTATCGGAGGCGGAATTTAATTTAAATGTTTATTTATTGTCATTTCTTTTAACTTTTTCTCAGAATTAACAAAATTGACAAGCAATTTCGGAAGATTTGACTAATATCATGTAAAAGTATAATAAAATATTTAAAAACACATAATAATTTTTAAAAATGCTTGTGGAATAAAAAAATTTACACTCTCAACGTACCAAATATTAACACTTATTTTAAATGAGAGCATATTATATAAGATTAATTAAATATATATTTTATGCAAAGTTTTTGCTTTTTTAATAAATGGTTTAATATTTGAGTTTAATTATAATGTTCAATTTGGTACTTACAATTTTTTCATTTTGATTTCAATGTTTAATTTGACATTCAAACCAAACATACGTGGCTGAAGAAATGTTGGAACCGTATGATCTTGTTAAATATATGTAATTGGATTAAAAAATATTCAGATACTAAATTACACAATCAAACTAAATTCAATTACTAAATTGAAAAAAACATAGATAAGTTAACATTTAAACTAAACTTTTTATTATTATTATAAAAGATGAAGACCATAACCAAGACTTATGAAAGGCTTCATTCATCTGCAATTACCTTCAAAAATCATTTTTACTAAAAGAATCTACAATCATCATTTAATATGCACCATAATTTGACAGGTCACCATCCATAATATAATTACTAATACAACCCCCTGAAGTTCACATACACTTGTCTTTTTCCTAATGGATAGCAAAACAGTTGAACTTAGGAGGGAGCCTTGCATGAGGACCTTATTTCTCCTGGTTTTAGTAGGATGATTAAGCTGTAGTTCTTTGTGTTTCTTTCTTCTTTATCAATATATAAATTCTTAACATTTATATCCCATACCTATATACATTACTTAAAAAGCAGGGTCTACTTTATTAAATAGCTATTTCCCTTGAATCCTGCCTTAATGTGAGATTAGTTCAAATTGTGTATTATAATCCTGCAGAAGGGTTATACATTATGCACTAAATACATCGATTATGTACTAAAATTCGACCCTCTTATCTCTAAGTCATTAAAACCAATTGCTCAAAACACATATACTACAACAACATTCAGTTCAGGATGCATATATTTAAGGTCCAGTATTGGCTGCCATTGCCATCCTGAAAGGTACAAATCAAAGATTCAAACCAACCTATTTTATGCCTGGACCTAATGTACACTAGAAACAGCCAAGGGAAACTACACTTTTCCACACATTCAACTACCACCTATTTTATCTTAAGTTGCCTTAAGGGAAACAGCTAAGGGAAACTACACTTTTCCACACATTCAACTACATATTCCCGAGCTCACCTTAATTTGCGGCCTTGCGGGAATCACCTGAACTTGAGCTCCCAAACACTTATCTCATCAGCGGATATAGCTCAACTACCTTGAAGGTCCATCGCGTGTCTCAATTAACCTGACCTTTAGCTCTATCTCCCCGGACTCAACTGCGCAAAGCCTTAACCAGACACTTTGAACCACTTCACCATTTATCAAACTAATAGAACTCTCTCTAACAAGACAATTATCAGTGTCGGGTACAACCTTCCTCAATGTCATCTCACCAGAAGAAACTCGAAGAGCATGGCTTAATCTAGCAGCTGAGACAAGTGGTTGAAGGTTCAGATAAGCATGTCCCATCTTGTCATCGGCCTTGAAACGATCTTTGTCGAATACTTCCTGCAAAAAGAAAAGCGTTTTTCATCAATTCTTCATAAAATCTAACTTTTATCAACAATTTTATTAGCATCTTCTAAAGTTTTTCATCAACCATAATAACTATAAGGGTAAACTACACCCAAGGGTCACTAAATTATTAGTAAGTTTACATTTTGGTCACAAAACTTCAAAAATTTAGAAAATAGTCACTGAACTATTCGAAAATTTCATTTAAGTCACTGGGATTTTAAATAGCTGCTGTATGGCTTATATAAAAACTTTCGAATAGTTTAGTGACTTAAATGAAAACTTTTGAATAATTGAGACCATTTTATAACTTTTGAAAATTGAGTGACCAAATCATAAATTTACTAATAGTTTAGTGACCTTGGGTGTAGTTTACCCTAATTATAATTGCTCTCTTTTCAAAGAAGAAGACAATAAGCTACAAGTCATGAGTTAGGGCAGAAAATCAGTTCTACTTAACGGATGAAGCCTAAAACAATTGGATATTGTTGCCTGCTTCACATCAAAACTGAGAAAACAGTTGAAAACTATATAGAGGAAACTGAAGGTATCAAATTTCTGAAATCTGTATCTTCCGGCATAATAACATTTCAACTCGCAAACATTCGGCAAATACAGATATAACTCCAACAAACGCAGGCAAATAGATAAATTTAGGTGTAGATGAACCAAAACCATATGCTTCAAAACAAAAGGAAAGGTAAATGCATGGTATGCAACTATAAGGATTCTAATGATCTAATCAACTAGCTTGAATTAGATAAGGGATAAATATCAAATTTATATATGAACTTAGGTCAAACGTGCAATTTGATACATGAACTTTGATTTCTGCAATTATACACATGAAACTTGAATTGTGGTTCATATGTATGCATGAAACTTTGATTTTGATTCAATTGTACACATTTAAAAAATCAATACATACATTTATCTTCATATCTGATTAATATAATTGTTTGTGTTTGCAATATTTCAGCGTAAATGGTGTTAATTTGATAATGTTGTTAGTGATTTGTGAAAATTGAATCAAATCAAAATTTCATGTATAATAAAATTGCACAAAACCAAAGTTCATGTAAGACATTGTACATTGGATCAAAATTCATGTATAGTTTTGATATTTATCCCAATAGGATAACTATGAATCAGAAATTTTAAAAGCCGGACGGGTCAGAACGAAGAAAAAATTCAATAGAAATATGGTTCCTATACTAAAGAAAAAAAGTAATAATTCCTAACTTTCTATAACAGGTTAAAATAATTGATAAGATACGAAATCAAACATGTTGATCAAGATACTTTTGGAGTCCAAATATCATAAACTTACCAAATTTAGAACTCCAACAGGTTCGGTGAGGGAGAAAGTGAGCTCTTCATTCCATACTGGATTGAGGCAACTGTTGATAACCTTAGTCTTTGCTACCTAGAAATGGAAGACATTAAGTTGGTTCAAAATATTCAATTGCGAGAATGAAAAAATAAATAGGAAACTTGTACAAGCAAATCAAAACCAAATAGAGAAAAAAAAAGATAAAGGGAATACAAAGGCTCACTGCCAACAGTTGCTAAGCCTACAACAAATTGTCAGCACTAAAAACAATAGAGAATCCAACAATCTTATGATTGACCGATAAACATCCAAAAGTTTTCGGAATTGTAGTTCGTGTGGTAACAGGAATTAAGTTAGTTAAATTCCAGAAAACGAGCACCACAAAACCATGAAAGAAAAGAGCAAACCAAATGGAGTTCTGTGCTCTCTACATTTTGCTTTTAACATCAATTGGACATAAAGTGATAAAAGTACAATGGAGGCCCCTGTACTAGGATTTGAATTGCATTTTGCCCCCTCAACTCAAAAAAGGGGCAAATTAATCCTTGTATGTTAGATCAAAGAACAAACTGGCTGTTCTATTAAAACTTTCATCCAACTACTACCCTTAAAAAACTGATCCCTCTTTATCAGCATGAGGTACATATGACACTTCACGTGTCACTGCAGGTTATTTCATCAGACACACTAGTTTTTAACCTTACAAATAGATGAAGTTTTTGCTCTTTGATCTAACATATAGGGACTAAGTTGCCAATTTCTTTTAATAGAGAGGACAAAATTCAAACTGACTACTGATACAGGAAGCTCCATGCTACTTTTACCAACATAATGTACATAGAAGGAGACAAAACAGTAACTTTTGATACAAGATAGTGAGAGGAACTAAAGAAACATAGAATTGCCAATGCAAAACATGAGTTATTCAAATTCTTTGAAATGGCAGAATATCATCAATTTCTATAAGACACAAAATACTGAAACAAAGGGGAAACAACAAAATTAAATGATAAATACCCAAAGTTCCACAAACCTGATCACCGAGCTTGGCTATAACATAAGGATCGCTGCTCTTAAAATCCCGGATAACCAACCTTTTACCTTGCACAACCACCACTTTTAGCAGTCCCAACAACTCCCCCATTGTTTCAATTCTATATTAACCAAATCACTGCAAAGAACCCAAATTCCAATAATTTAAAAAAAGAAGTGAAAACCCAGAAGCAAGGAATCCATAATTTGTAGAGAAAATAAAAAGAGGATATAATAAACAAAAAAAAAATCATCAAAGATAAAGGCAATAGCCAAACAGATCCATAAACAAAGAGAATGATTATACCAGTATAGCTGCAGCTTGACTTCAACTTGAAATCGAAGAAACCAGTGACCAGATTAGAGGGTGAGAGAGGCGGAGGAGAGAGAGTGTTTTAGAGCAGCGTGGGATTGGAAATACCAAAAAGCTAAAAGAAAAAGTTGAACCCCACTTTAAACACGTATATACAATTTTAGGATTACAAGCATTAAATATAGGAAATTCTATGCTTAAACGTGGAAAATGCTGGATTAGATTAGTACAACATTGAATGATTTGTTTATGTTTCAAAGTTCTTTTTGTTTTCCAAAATATTCAAAAGAATTTGAGTTGAAAATATTTTAATTCAAAACTTAGACTTGAAATCGACCAGACTAACATAAACACATCTATGACTGTTTTTTTTTTTTTGAGTTTAATAAAATTTAGGTGAAAGGAATATATTTACATTATTATAAATTTTAACCAACTAAAGCATGATGATTTATTCGAGTTTCTAATTTATAAAAATTATTTTAGCCTTTTATTTAATTTTTCAGTTTTTCATTTTCAAATTTATGTCTTTTGTCAAATTATTCAAAATGAATAAAAATTTATTTTAAAATTAAAAAATATTTTTAAACAAAGTTAATAAATATGAACTTTTCAATTAATTTGACAAAAAATATAAGATCAAAAATTTAAAAAAACAAAAAAATTAAATAAAATACTAAAACAATTTTTTTTGGTAAAATTACGAATGGATATGTTAATATATTTAAGTCTTAATTTTTATATATATTTAAAGAAATGAAACTAAATCTGAACACAATAATAAAAATTGTTAGCATCGTGTTTAGACTTAGCCAAAAACCTGCCGCTGCGGCTGGCTCTTCCACTTTGACTCTTGGCTCTTTTTCCAATTCCTTTCTGGTCATAATGCACTGCTTCTACTTAATACCACTAATTAAATTGTTTTACGTGCTTCGCTGTGTATGGTACTGGTTTAATTTTTATTTTAGTCCCTCTATCAAATTTTATTGGGTCAATTTCATCCTCTAGTTGATAGTAGATTCAAATCGACAAAAACCTTTAGTTGTTGCTTAGCTTTTTTTTTTCTTTTTTTTGAGGATTGTTGTTGCTATTATTTTTTACTTTTAATTCACAAGACCAAATGAAAATATAATTAACCATAATCAATATTAAATTATTTTTTAGATTTTTGGGTGTTTCATTTTTAACTGCTGACCAAAAAAAGACAATTGAATAATGTAACTTTTCATAGACCAAAAAAATTACCAATACTAGTCTAGTATACCCTAGAGAAAAGAACTAAATCTCAAAATCCATAGGCCACAACCAGAATTATACCGACTAACATGCGTTAGCTTAGCTCCGATCAGATGCACTGCCCCAATTTCAGCAAGTTAAAGAGGCCTGATAGTGGTCGCTGCTATCATATAGTGATGACAAAATAAACCCAAAAAAGAAAAACATAAAAACATTATAAAATAAATGGAATCAAAATCAGTCCAAAATTATCCATTGACACTACAAAACTATTGGGACGCGTTTATGACCGAGCATTCACACAAATACTTCCATTTGCAGAATATTTGATTCACACAATAATTCGAACAGCTTGTGTTCCCACCGCAGCCAATGGTAGGCTGAGCAGTGTGCAGACGACGATGGTGAAACAATGATCAATTTGATATGGATGTTTTAAAGTCAAATAAAGTTGTAAAACAATCCCCCAAAATACAATTAAACTATACAAATGTACCCTATCAATTTCATGCAAACTATCTCTAATCATCTACCACCCTACACCATCCATGCACTACAGTTCCCCCCCCCCCTACAGTTATTTTACAGTACATTCTCTACAAGGTTCTAGTCTACCGTTATAGCTACGGCTAGGGCAAGGACAATTACTCGGACATTTATTACTGTGTTTACATAAAAGTCAGATGACCATCGTCTTGTTAGGTTCTTTCGTACCACTTCAACAGACACAGCACCACTTGCTTCCCGCTCAAGTTCATCTTCAACCCCTTACTGCAGTTTCTTGGAACCGGATTTTCCGACCTTATGCTTCCACTTGCTCTGCATTTAATAAAAGAAAAGAAAATCATTTCAAATTAATATATAAGACGAACATGAAAGTTGCTGAGGACATTGCTAGATGTAAAATTACAAGGGGCTCATCATCAGAAATCCCGGAATCTGCAACATCCGAAGTTGAGGAAGACCCTTTCGATGTTTTTTTCGAGATTGGAGTTTTACTCTCAACATGATCACTTTCTTCAGCCTCTTCAGGTTCTGATGCAGTTGCTTTACTAGCAGGTTCTCTAGATTCTTCACTTAATTCATCAGCTGCTTTCTCTTCCTCGTCCACCTTTCGAGCATTTTCTGAAGTGCTATCTATATGCCCGGAAAGATTCCCGTCAGCATCAGATTTAACTTCATCCGACTCCTCAGCATTATTTGGGCTTCCCTTTGTATCTTCTGAACATCTTCCTTGGGAAACTGAAGCCGTTTTCTTCCCAGATTCTTCCCTATCTGTTAGGTTCTCGTCTACCATTTCGGTGTCTGATCCTTCAGATTCATCTGGGAAAAAGGAAAGAAACATTCAAAGACATGAAATGAGAGGGGAAAGAGAAATAATGACCCAAGATCCCATATCATATTTGTTCCACAAGTTTCAAAGTAATATGTCCGACATATTACCAAAATTTTGTGGCTTTCAATGATGTTCAAAGTGCAATATTTGATCTAAATGACATTAGTTCTGGTTGCATCACCAAAACTAATAAAGCAAGCTAACTTTATAGCACAATGTACATTCGACAGAAATTAAAACAGCCTAAAGAAAATTTATGAAAATAAATACACAATACCTGAGTTCATTTTAGGAATTTTTTTTGCGGCAGTGGACTTGGATTCTGACACACCAGCATTCTCTTCATCATCTTTCAACATGCTCCTTTGAGCATGCTTCAAGTTTTTCTTTGGAGTTCTTTTCCCCTTAAGTCTGCAAATCAAATATCAATTAAACTCACAAACCAATTTAAGGCAAATAGCTTCATGTCGGATAGCGATTACTCACGTCTTTACTGAACTGATATTCTGACGTGAAGCACCAGAGCTCTTACTTTTCTGCCCAGGAGACCTGTCAATTGTACAACAATCAAGTTATGAAGCAACATGAGAAGTTAGTTACTAGATGTAAAAACAAGTCACCCTCAAAACAATTGCCATCTTTTTCTTTTTTCTTTTCTTTTCCTTTTTTTTTTTTTTTTTTTTTGAGGACATGAGACGCACAGAACTACAACAAGTTGAGATTCACAACAGAATTATCTAAAAACTGCATTAGTTGATAGCACGTACACTTCCTTCAGAGGGCTGTTGCTGACTTTCGATGAATTTGACTTCTGCAAAAAGTGCAAGCAAAGTGATAAAGAGCAAGCTCAAACAAATATTTAACTGATTTCAGCCTAGAGAAATGCAAGATGTGAAGCCTTAACCTTTCCAGACTTGCGGCCTGTGCCAATGAGCTCCCAACGCTCTCTATCCAGACGAAGCACTTCCACATCTCCATCGTCATATAATACCTAATAAGAATATATGAGTAACAGTTGGTTCCATGTGGCACAAGCGTTAACATATACATTCAAGCAGGAAAAAAAAGTGCAGCTTACCACATGCTTCTTCTTTATGGCGTCATAAGACTTGATTGTACCTTCATAAAACCTGTCATTTCCAGCAGTAAGATATAATCAGTGGAGAACCTTCATAATTGGATCTTTTCTTGAGAAATATATTTTCTTCAAACAATGTTAAACCCTTGATAGGTTCATAATAACATTGCTACACAAGCACAGAACCATAAAGACTGATGTTATGCAAAATGAAATTGCACCTGTTCAAATAGAATAATACTAACATGTATAACAATGTGGAGAATATAAAAAAAACACTTTATAGTAGAAACAAATTAATACCCACAGGGAAACTGTTAAATTGACCAGAAAAGCACTATGGTTTAAATACAATACTAAACCTAAAATTAAAGCCTTAAAGACTGCCGTAAGACTAGATCAGCACAGAGCCATAAGGACTGCTGTAAGACCAGAATCTTGAATAAATTTTCGTCCTCATTAAAACAAGAAAAAGTGGATGAATATGCAAATCAGATAAGGAGAAAGTCGAAATGGTCATTTCAGATCTACAAAAAGCACAAACTCATTTGCAGAATTTCAACTGTAACCAAATGAAGCCTAGTGTGAATTCTCAAACACGTGAATGCAACCTAAATAACATGTGAAATGCAACTGAGATACAGACTGACAATCAATCTATTTCACAGAATGATTCACAGTAAACTTTTGGACTCTGTTGCAAAGAACAGCAAAGTTATGGGACTCACTGCTTATCCAAGGGCCACCACACTTTTATTCTGTAACCAATCAAATCTGCAACATCAATTTTATCTTCCTTGGTTGAGCTCTGCGCAAAGGAAACAAAGAAGATTAAATAATGAACAAAGAGCTCAAAACTTTGAGACAATGGGAGGATTAGAACAGAGAAATAGAAGCCATTTCATAATGTGTTAGAACACTTATAGGGCAACAATGGTAAGAAAAAACTAGAAACGCACGAGGTAGAATATAGATGGTATGCATCCCTGCTAAATCTCAACTACAGAGAGAATGAGAGAGAAGCAAGGCAGGTCCTCGGTGCACTTTAAAATATTGAAACATGAGAATTTCTAGCAAAAGCATTAAAAATAGCATACAAGCAACACCAAGACAGAAAAGGGGGAGGAAAAAAAGGGCGGGATTCCAGAGGCAGGGAGGTGTTCTCAAAGGAAACCACCACATAAATGCCACCAGGATTTATCTTTCTAACCCTTCTAAGTTGTGAATACTAATGGATTAGTCATTTTTCAAGTTTCATACAACAGCACCAACTTGAAACCTTCATAGTGCTAATTAAAAAGATGTGAAGTGAAAACAAGGACCTTCGCTAATCCTGCAATGCTCCTCTTCTGCTTTTTGCTAGATCCAGCTGCAGACTTGGGGGTGTCTAACTTCTGCATGGAAATATAAAACAGATATTCACAACAGTGAACCATGAGAGCATTAAATGCATGCATCCCTGATGGCAATTTAATCAAGTCAAAGAAAACACACCTCAAGATTTTCATCATCAGCTTCATCTTCATCTGCCTCATCACTATCAGAGCCTTTGCCTTTAGCTTTCAATGGGACGCTTCTTCTCTTCCGACTGCATGACACCAAGTGGTCCAACTCATTATTCTCATTCCGTTTTCGATTTGTGGGCTTTTTGTCTTTAGAATCATAGAATTTATCAATGTCCATTTTCATAGGTAGAAATGAGGAATCTTTAACTTCATGCCAGTCATGTCCTGAAGGGACCTTAGAAACACTTCGTGAAAGCTTGAAAGCACTATGTGCAGGTAACGACCTCTTGCGTTTTGGCACTGGGACAGAAGCTGCAACACTTAATTTTCTCTTATTACCTTTCTGATGCTCCTGCTCCACTTTTTCTTTCTTGGTAGGGAAATGTTTATGACCATTGGTTGACTCAAACTTACTGGACCTCTCTAGACTGTCCAAATTTATTTCCCTCACCATTTTCAAAATATCAACATCATTTTCAGCATCTTTTGCTTCTACAGGGAGAGACTTGTTCTTTTTAGCCTTCCCACCCTTGGGTTCTTTAGATTTTAACTGCTTAATCATTTTTCTGAGAGGCACTTCATTTCTATCAGTTTCACTGTCTTTAAAAGCCTCCTTGACAATCTCTGCATGAACCTAATGTGTGATAAAAGAGGAGCAGGAAAAGTTAGTGAACAATGTAACACTAAATACCAGAGTATTTCAACATACTAGTTTGAGTCTATCCGGATGTTTCAATTTTTTCATAGATATTTATAGCCGATTTTCAAGTTCTCTAAAAAAATATATTATATACATAAAATATAAATTACATACATCTATAAGTTTATATGCAAAATTGCAAATATAAATTTTCAAATTTGTAAATATTTAATATCCAAAATTTTAACATCAAATAGATGAATGAAAGGGAGCCCTTCCAGATAAACCATATAGTACCCCATAGATGAATGAAAGAGAGCATATAGTACCATTCTATCACATTCCAACTTTACGGATTCGAAGTGGGACAAGATACTCTCATCAGCTAACCATGTTTGCCTTCCTCCAGCCTATCAAAAATAAGAAAGAGCATAATCAATAACATTGTACTAAAAATATAGCCCAAATAAGATGCAAATGAAGAAATAAATGAATGAATGTCAATAGCACAATGTGATTGCATGGTTGAAGCATAACAACTGTTTGCACAAATTATTGACAAGTGAGTTAGCTACATATAAAACTGCGTTATGCACATTACTTAAAAAATAGCTCACATCCAGTCTCTGAAGTAATAGTTGTACAGAGTTTTTTCCTATCACTGCCTGATTGCAGTTAGAAAGCTTCAGGTAATTTAAAATCTTACCTGGGAATCTTCACCTTCTTTTCTTTCATATGGTTTGTATAAGATTGGAGGCAGAGAGACTGACTGTATAAGACCTGCATCCTCCTTATAACCTAAGAGCTTCATGATGGAAAGTCCAAGGTCACAGATAGCATGCGAATTCTGAAAAAAAAAAAAAAGAATAAATAAATTATCAGACCAATTAGCTTCTTTGTTCTTAAGGAGGGCTTTTTAACTTATCATCAGAAGGCCCCAAACTGATAGCCTATCAACTAGTTATACAATATAATAGGGGGAAAAAATGGATAATAGTAATTACTAGTATAAAAAACAAACTTCTCACTGAACCTTTGATTTTGTTGCATCAACAATGTCTTCAGAGTGCTTGATACTCTTAAAGATAGAGAATATCATAGAAATATTCTCCTTCTCCTTGTTGGCATCAGCTTCTGACTTGGCATCTTCATCTTTATTCACCAACATAGAAATAGTCAAGTACAATTGCCTGAAAGATACAGAACAGACAAGTTCAATGAGTAAAAAGTTCTCAATTAAATACAAATTACCAAGTACTTATTTCTACCTATAGCAAGAACCTAATCATTAAGAATAGTGAACCCCGTCAGTACAAAATCTATGATATCAGACTGCAGCAATAAAAAGTAATAACATATGGAAGGCTGCTGAAAAACACTAGCGACTGGCAAGAAGTAAAATTTAGTATTGAGGATTCACAGAAACAGGCAATATAAAGTCATCTAATCCATTAGAATATAGATAAAAAGTTGATTATCTTTTTTATTTCTAAACTTCGTAGTTTAATTCAAGTGTTTGTAACTACAGCAGTTAAATTTGAGGTTTTCTATGACTTAATGTTCAGGTTGGGCCTCATAACCTGTTGCCAATCTGCTTAACATAGGATCTCTTAGCAGAGTAAAGATCTCAAGTTGTTAGGGATCCCTCGGTTCATAGTTAGATGCTATAGTCAAAGAGGCTTCTCTTCAACTTAAGGTCCACATGGCCTCCAAAATTAACCAATGTGAGACAACAGTCTACTCAATTTATATCTAAACCATATATCTGAGACAGATTAAAGGAGATGCATATACCGGAATATTAATTCAAATGCTTTGACATCTTTGCATTCATCTGTGTTGGGACATGAATGATGAGCAAGAGCATGAACCAAATAGGCCAGGATGTATTCAGGATATGATGTTGAAGAATTTGTATCAGATTGTATAGCAACCTGCCGAACTTTTGCCTGCTGATACATTTGGAAGATGTCGGCTAAATTCTGTTTATCCTGCTATTTCAAACACAAAAGAAAATAACAACAAATTCACAAATCTTGCCATAACAGAACAACAAAATGAGTTCAGCAAAAAACTACACAAAAATTCAAGTTCAGCATAAAAACCTCCTCAAACTGAAGTGGTTTGGATCCAGGTATATTAAATAAGAAAGCACAAGCATATTTGGCATCCAAGAGCCGGTCCTTTATATATTGATGAACTTTGTTGAGGAATTGTTTCCTAGCCTGAGGGAAAGAGATCTAGAAACCCAGAAAAGAACATAAGAGAAAAGGAAAAGTGAACAAGAAAACAAGATCAATGTTGCATATTATACAAATGCTTCACCTCAGCAGTCCTCAAGGTTAAATAGAAGACATCAACAGGAACCTTATGATCCCAGTAACGGGACAGACGAACAACTGCCTTGGCTGCAGCAAGCCTTAAATGAGCCTTATCAACTAAGCTGTAAGATAAGAAAAACTTGTCTGTGAAATGTGGGCCTCGACAGGCAACAGGTTCCCATAAATTGAGGGAAACCAACAGAGATATTCAACAGCCACACACAAAATATTATTAAGTAAAGAAAACAGTGAGTGAACCAGAGACAAACTTCCAGATGTCAACTATAGTACCTTGATTTTATATCTTCAGATATTTCACCAAAAGAAAGTATGTTTCTAAGGAGTCCTAGAAGGTCATCAATAGCAGGCCGAAGATGAGCATCTTTGACAGGCAAATAGCTTTTGACCAATGTCTTTATCCCAAATACCTGTGGTACAAAAACAATATTAGAGGCTGAGAGATCCATCATAGAAAAGTTACAAAAAAAAAAAAAAGCTTGAAAATAAAAACCGGAAACCTGAACTCATGTTCCAAGAGACAGATAATAAAAATGAAATTGTTTTTACAAAAAGAAAAAACAACAATCCACAACCTTCAACATGCAAAGTTCGCTTTTGTCATCCCAACATCCATTTGCACTGCCATCTGCATCCTGAAGTAACAAAGAAGGTTTATGCATGAAAATTTAATCAATATGTCAGAGATAGAAAATAATTGAAGGATACAATGTTTCTCACAAGACTTACATTATTGCATCTCAAAATTTTAGTTTTAATAAATTCTTCTATTTCACCCTCTCTAGTTTCAAAAACAGGCATTGCAGTCTGAGCTATACACCCCAAAGACTGGAGCACCGCTGGTAGATGCGTCTTTTCTTCTAGCATGTCCACAAGGCTCTGCAAATAGAGCAAAGAAACAGTAAGTTACGCAAATAAATTAAGAAACTAACGAGCATGACATTTTGTGTAACCTTATATAAAACAGAGAGAGACTTGAGCCCATCATCCTTTGTTATCGCTGCCAGTGCATGCACTGCATACTTGGCTTGTCTCCGGCTGCCTTCTAAACAAAGCCTCTCCAGTATAAGATCGACTGAACTGCAAACAACCATTACGAAGATGGTAAGAATAAGGGTAACGAACTAACTCTAACAAGTCAAGCATTCCAAAGTTGCACCTTGATGACACTGCAAGTTGTTCCCGTATGGTACTACCAGCCTTAGCCAAAACATGCAAAATGCCTTCTTTTATAATTTCATTGTCATCTTCCAGAAAAGTAATCAGTTCTTCTTCAGCTCCACCCAGAAGCGATGGACTAAATCGCGCAAGAATCTGGAAAGCAGCTAAGAGACATTATAAAACAAAACTTGAATGTGTTTCTAAGAAAAAGAGGGGAGAGGTGGGGGGGGGGGGCATAAACAACTTTATAGGACCTATGTTGAAGGCACCAAAATTGCAAATTCTTAATAACATTGTGAATTGAAGCATAGGAAAGAGAGATGCACACAAAAGCAAAGGCCAACGAAATTGCACAACAGCACTCATTCACGCCCAGAAAAACAAGTTTCATAGAGATACAAATTATTACCACGAGTATATTCATGCAAGATTGGATGTATAATGTGTTTCCAGCAGACTTCTGTACGGTAACCTCCAGAAGGATTTCTTTCACATGCTCCTTGTTAAAAAGTAGATAAGAACACTTCAGTGAGAGTGTACTCAGAAAATCATAGAGTTCGTGCCCCTCAGCAAGCATTTTAAGTAATTCATCCTGCAAATACAGACATATATCACAGATATATCATACAATGGAAAAACTTTAAAAAGATAAAAACTTAGATTCCATGGGTCAAACTACTCATCATAATACATTTTTCCCCCAAAATCAAAGAGAAGTTCACCTATGAGCAACATCCCCTTCAATTTGCATTTGTCAATATCTTTAACTTTAACTCAAAAAAAACAAAAGAGTCAATATCTTATAACCTACCCGACCACTAGAAGCTTGATGGAAGCTGGTATTGGGATCCAGTAGATTCGATAAAATCTTCCAAATATTAGCATCTTTCAACTGATCAAGAATCTGAAAACTCTCTTCTGCCTTCACAGGATCAGAAAAAGTGCGAGACATGTTTTGGAAGCTATATAAAACTTTCTTTTGTATTTCAGGAGCATCACTATCCTGCATGGGAGAAAGTACCGATTTTTCAATTTAACAGTTAATAGAAGTATAAATTCTGAGCTTTAGGATACTATATCATCATTCAAAGCTTCAAACCTGATGCATCTGCCTTAGAGAGAGATACCTCTGCATCTCTAGCTGTAACCTGTAATCCAACAGGAAATCCCCAAAAAATCAGTGTAGAAACCATTAAATACACACATGAAGGGAAGTTAATCAAAAGCCATCTAGGAAAGCATTTACAATATACCTCTGCTTCTGCTCCAGCATCCGCTCAAGTGCCTTGACCTCAATTTTGTCAAACCCAGAGAAGACTCTTATCCAACATTTAACTTTATCTCTGATTGAGAATTCAGTAGGAAAGAGGGATTCACATAAAATAGATTCAATCGTATCTGACCTGCAAGGAAGATCAGGATCTACATATTACAAATGCTACAATTGTGCACAACACACACCCAACATAAAATCGTAGCAGAAAGCTCTTTAAATCTTTTACTTAGCATTTTACTAATAGGAAAACAGTTTTCACTAACGTACTAATTAACAGATTACTAATTCATCCTAATAACTACTTGCATACATGCTCAGGGAAAAATAAATAAATAATCATGAGAAGGAAATTTAAACAAACAGGATTTTCATTTTCTTTTGCATGGATCAAATTGAAGATATTATTTAGCAAAAATTAATGAAAGGTTGAAAATATAGCATAACTCCAAACCTAAGCTTATAATATCCCTTCTTACATCTACCGAACTTCCCTAATAAGAGATCCAAATGCATTAACTAAATAACCCCTAAACTTCGTATAATAAGGAAAAACAAAGATAAATAATGCGATATATTTTAAACAAGTGCAAAATTAGTCCGTGCTTGCAAGTATCCCAAATGACTTGCCTAAAATCTTTGTCATAAAAACATCTAAAAATCTTCCCAGGTATCCAATCAAATTCATTCTGATTGATCGAGCCATCAGAGCAGCCAGCACAATAAACTCTGAATATCTCAGCCACTCTTTCCATGGTATATTTTTTAACAAGCAGCTGTACATTCCAAACAAAAGAAAAAGTTATATGCAGTATATAATGATCACTGGATACAGAAGGGGTAGCAAAGCAGTCCAAGAAGTACAGGAAAATTAACATACAGATTTGTCCCGAATACGCTCTGCAACTAGTTTTACAGCCCGAACAGGAATGGAAACAAGAGAATGACAAGCAACATCACAAATTACATCCACAACTTGCTTTCGAACATTTTCATCATAGTCTAAAAGCCGATCACATAGGGCAGCTAGAAAATTTAGAACAATGTCAAAATTAGCGAACTAACATAAATAACTATATATTTTGAGAAAAGAAAAATCAAAAGAAACTCACAGATTATTTGATGAACCTCAGGTCTAGAGGGATCTGACAACAGACAGATCTTAACATGTTCGAGGATAGACATTCTAACATCGACAACTCTATCAGTCAACCTCTTCAAAAATTCTGAAAATATTGGCTGAAATGCTTCACATATGTTAGCACCAGGCAGAGCAAAAAGGGACCCAACCAATCTCACAGCTCTCAAACGAGTGTCTAATTGATCAGCCTGCATATATTGGAATTTATAATTTATAAACCTCAGAAACTGTCAACCAACTCCAACCATCTTTGAACTTATTTTCCGAACTTAAGACTAAACTATGACAAATCCATAATAGGAAGGAAAGAAAAGGAAAAAGTCCCCATTTTCGCAAAGGCTGAACCTAAACTCTCCAGAACCACAAACATTTCATCCTCGAAAAGATTATAAGAATTATTTTAGAATATACAAAAATTCTCAAAAACAACAAATAAATATGTCTTCACATGGACGATAAAATCTTAAAGCAGTTAAGTAATTAGTAGAAATGAAAAAGAATTTTTGTGTTCATACCAACAGCTCTCCTGTGAGGTATGGGACAACTCCTGACAGTATCTGAGGAGCACAATGATAAATGCCATAGATAACTTCATGATAGTCAATTTCACTTTTTATTAATTGATTATCTCCAGACATCACTGAAATAAGAATCTGTTTTATGCCAGCTTCAAGTTTTTCTGAACACTGCTCTATGACATTCATAGCAAGTCTCCTGGCAGCTTGAGTAACACCCTGAGATTATAGATTCCAGAAATCAATTTCCTTCAGAATTATAATTCCTGGGGGATAAATATAAGCAGCCATACAATTTGTAAGCAATAAGCCAATAGCAAATATGAAATTCTTACACTTTTATTACGACCTAATGCAGACAATATAACAAGTAAAAGATCATCTCGAACATCTTCACTCTCTTCTAACACCACAATGATGATTGTTTGCATGGATGATAAAACACTTTCTGGATGATCATCCCTGCAATATGTAGTTAACATCAGTCCTCCAGTCCAAGATAATTCAAAGCATACAGGAAAAGGATTTAAACAACCTGCAGATTCTTACTACAAAAGCAACTTATGGGAAGATGGAACTTTCAAGTACCAACCCAACCACAAGACAGACATGCACATACAAATAGATATGCTCAATATACATACAATGAACAAAAAGAGGTTGCAGGCATATCTTAGCCACTGCACTAAAGTGAAATACTAAGACCAATATCATATTGTACCATAAAGCCATTTCAAAATTCTACATTCAACAAAAACAAAAGCACTCATGTTACATGAAACGCATACTTTTTGGTAAACAGAACCGATTAGTAAACGGTTCTTGACATTAAATAAATAATGGAATAAAACATACCTTACGACAGAAAAAAATGTACTGAACATTTCATTAACCAAATCATCACATTCAAGATCCAACATCACAACACACGATCTATATTTCGCAAGAGTCTCCAAAATTACAACTATCCTTCTAAATGATGGACCATCGGTATCGCTCAAACCATTGAAAGTGCCAACAATCAAGTTAAAAATATCCTGAAAGCATGGCACATATCAATCACCAGAAGTTCAGTTGAAAATGTATTAGTGCATAAGAAAATGAAGACCAAAAACAGTAAACAGTAAACCTTCAGAAAGAAAATCACCTTTAGAACATCATCACTGTAAGGCGCTTCAGGCGCAGTTATCCGAGTTATCTCACAAATACAGGTTGCAACTAGAAGTTTTGCATCCTTATCTTGATGCTTCAGCAGTTCAGGCTTGACAATTGCATTAAGCAGAGGCTGCATTGATTCCATTATTGATGATGTTGGAGACTGATCAAGCTCAGAAAGACATGTAGCAGCTTGCTGCAGATTAGAGGAGAAAATATTAACGATATATACCAAATAACATGAAGCAGTACATATTATCACAGACCCATCTGTCTTGGCACATAGGCCCAATGCCAGATGTGTGAATTTCCGAAACGGAAGAAGTGAGGGAAAGTCAGCAACAAGATAAAGAATGATATGTGAAATATCAAAAGAAATAGGCAAGAATGAAAAAATATATATGGAGGGGGGGGGAAGCTTTACAACCATTGAGAAATATCAACCAATGCTACAGTCATAAACATGCATAAGAAGATACCTCTTCAGGTCATAAAAAAATAACAAGTGTATTAGAGATTCCAAGCAACATGTGACATGAAAACAAAACCAATGCATATTCGACAAAATCACTTTGCCCTATGTTCGGATAAGACATGAATTCTTCACTGAGGCATTTGTTTTATCGATGTAAATTTAATCATTTGTAAACAAAAGGAACGACATATTTGATTGTTTAGTCAAGTGCAAAGTAGAGCAATGGATTTTCGAGTATGCAAAAGTAATCCAATGTACAAAAAAATGGAACGAGGGAGCGTAAAACAACATTTTACATGGATTGACATTGATAAAGATTAGTTAGCTTCTTTTGAGCATTTTAAGGATAGAACCCACAACCTAACAGAAGGAAGAAAATTTTATTAATGCAGCCAACCCGAACTAATTTCGAATCTAGGTTGAATTCTTTTCAAGGCTGATAATGTTTACCCCAATACCCCTTAAAGCCCTTCTCAAACCACAATGACAATTCCAAACTATAACTAGGTCCATAGTATGCATTTTTTGTCATGTTATGCAATGGTGGGTGGTGTAATTCATGAAGTGCAGCCGAAAACAAAGATTTCTGGCATATTAATGTTATTAAAGTACAAAGGTTATCAATCATTCAAACTTGAGGGGAAAAAGTCAAACAAGGTCCAGCTCTCAAGGCATAGCACATTGCAGCTAACTCAGATCCTGATGCACTACCTAGAAGAACCATAACATGTTTGAAGACACAACCACTTGAGACAAGAACAATAAAAGAGCGAAAAATACAAGTGGGAACTGCAGGAAATAAGTAGAAAAAAATGTAACTAAGGAAAAACCTCGTGAATTATAGAAACAACCCTAATTCAACCAAATTTCTCCACAAATCCAATTAAGAACAAACTTCAAGTAATAAATCTAATTCAAGTAAACAGTCTATTACAGCCTTAAAACCTAAAATACTAAAGAAAAGAAAAAAGGTTAAGCTTGAATTAACCCTAGGGAAACTATGAAAGCTCGGTAGAATTAAGTAATTAAGTTGAAGAATGAATGCGTACCTCTAAGAGCTTAAGAAGAGCGTCCTTGGTGGTTGGAGGAGGGTCCAGCTTGGATCCCAGCTCCTTGAGCTGTTCTTCCAGCTTATCCGCCATTATTATCCGTAATTTCTACTCACAGGGCAAAGCAGCAGCTTCGTCTCCTTCTCTATAGCTCCCAGTCTCAGCTCAATGAGTCGCACAGTGGATACAAAGATACTTGAGAATATGAACAAAAGAACGAAAAGGGGTTTGGGTTTTTCAGGCTATGGCTCGCGCTCGCTCGCTACGCCTCTGAGTTTCGGGATTCGAGGCTTTTTTCGAATCTAACACATAGACCACCCCAAATGAGCTCTAAATGCAACTTAAATTCCCCTCCAAATGCCTGATTTCTTTTCTTTCTTTCTTTTTTAATAAGATAATTGCTGATGTCATATTTTTCGTTTCTTCCTTGTCCTTTAGTTTATTATAAGATTTTTATTTATTTTTAATCCTTAAAATTCAGTTAATTAATTAATGATTATGATTAAAATTTTAAATTTTAAAAATATAGAGACTTGATCTAATTCAAAATTTCACTCTAATATTATTAAATTATTAATAAATTTATATTTTAGTCATTTTACTTTAAAAATTATAAAATAGTCACTTAATTAATTAAAATGTTCATTTAAGTCACTAGATTATTATATAACTTTCATTGTTCACACTACAAACACCAATTAAAAGTTCACATATAATTTTTTTTATGAAACAACTTTGAACGTCACAAATCTATAAATCAAAATCCCAACAACTTTCTTCTATGATCTCTGATATTTACCGTCAAATCAACAAAGATTTAAAATATATTCTTATACTCATCGGTAGGTATTAACCCACCATACCAATTGTCAAATCGTTGTTTGTAACTAATTAACTATTTTAAAAAAAAAAAGTCTTAACAACTCAGTGACGTAAATAAACATTCCAAATAATTCAGGGACTTAAATAGAAGCTTTCAAATTATTCAGTGATTTAAACTAAAATATTCAAACAATCTAATGACCAAAACGTAAACTTATTAATAATTTACTAAACTTAAATGTAATTTACCCTTATCATAATGTATAATGTTTTGATACAACATTATTTATGTGCATTACGTATTTTTCATTTTCGTTAAATAAATTGCCAAAAACATAATTAAAACTAGAAACTAAATTAGGCATGCATGCATTTTCAAAGAAGTTAATCATGAGTGATTAAGACAAATATTGTCATCGAGGATTCATAATTACTCACCATAATTATTAGGGTTAATCTGTCATCTTATAACATCACATTTTTTTTGTTGATATTTATAATTATATTTTAAAACTATGAAAAATTCGTCATTCAATTATCATGATTAAATTTTACCACCAATTTAACTTTTAAATTAAATTTAAAATTCAATATTTAATTAAAAATTATTTCAAAATAAGAAAAGTTCAAATTTATCATAAATCCCTATACTATTCATAATTTTAAAATTCAATCACTGTACTTTTATTTTTAAAATTTAATCCTCTACTTTATAAAAGTCTAATTGTTAACGCTATTAAAATTATCTTGTTAAATTCAAGCCTATTACACCGTCATTTTAAAATTTTTAAATTAAATTGCTACTAAATGAGTTTCTTTAATTTCAAATGTTACGTCAACAAATTTAATAACAACAAAAAAATTAACAATTAAACTTAAATTTTGAAATCTGAAAATAAAAGATCAAATTCCTAAAATAAAAGGATTAAATTCTAAATTTGTGAAAAGTACAGTGACTTATAGCATATTTAAAGAAAAAACATATCACACACAACTGACAAGATGCAAATCAACTTCGGTTCCCAACTGATATCCTCTGTTTCTTACGGGACAATGAACACAACAAGAGGTAAAATATCAATGACTAAGGAAAACAAAAACAAAAATGGACAAAAGAAACAGATTCCATGCCCAAATTACAAACAATGTTCACGTGACTACCTCATAATCAGGTTTTGAGGCCCTTCATTCATAAGAGTTTCTCAATATTTTCTGCTTTTCATGCTCTCAAGGTCCCTGCAAAGTCACAGCCAGTAAAATCCCAAATCCTAATTTTATTAACCTTCATTACCTTTCAAGCTTTCACCGTTGTCCATGTTATCGACTTTGATACAGTTGATATGGTTCACTGGATTACCGAATCCATTCTTGTACAGCACATCCAAATCATGAAAATACGCACATCTCTTGCTGTTTTCGTGATGCTTCTTACCACTCCCCATGGATTTTCTGAAGTATTTATTGATATTTTCCCATTTCTCTTTACACTTCTTTGCGCTTCGGGAGTAACCCATATTATACATCCCAGCCGATATCTCGTCCCATATGGAGCACTTAGAGCCCGTGATGTGGAACTTGTGTTCCAAAGTGCTTCGAAGCATTACCAGCGCTTGTACTTCTGCATCTGGCCATCTCCTATTATTTGGATCACAGCTGACACCGCCTTCATGATTTTCGGCCCCGTTAGCTTGCATCATCCCTTCTTGCCATCTATTCGTTGGACCAATTGGATTAACCGTGTCCTTTTGAATATGATCTTCACTTGCATCTTTAAACCCATTTTCCTCCATGCATGACATTGTCGATATGGGTATTTCAATTTCATGGCCTAAAGCGTTTTGGATAAAGGAAATGAGAGCTATGCTACGAGACATCTCTTGTGCTCTTGCTTCCTCGTCTCTTTTTACCCTTTCCATCTCTTGCCGTTTCCATGCTTCTTCTCTAATCAGTCTCTCCTTTTCCCTCTTCTCAATCATCTCCATTAATTGCTTATGCATCTGCTCCTGCTTATCCATCACTTTCATCACCAATTTTTCCAAGAAAAGTTTGATCTTTTTCCTGCTTTTTCGCTTCCTCTTCTTTAAAGGTTCGTTCCCAGTTGCTGACAGATCATCATCACTATCCGAAGATGAGCTACTGAAACAAGGAAAATATCACAATACATTCGATTGGATTACTGGTTACAGACACGAATTTGCTGAAATAAGCTTCAGACCATATGGCATGTCGATACAATAAACTCGATCAACTTTTCACGGTATAAGTATAATGGAAGCCCCTGTACTAGGAGTCAAATTTCGTTTTGCCGCCTCTACTAAAAAAATAGGTAAATTAGTCATTGTACATTAGATCAAAGAGCAAATTGATCATTTTTATTAAAAATTTTATCCATTTGTACTGTTAAAAACTGACATGGTTGACAGAATAACCCGACAATGACTAGTGGCATGTCACATGTACCTCATGCTAACAGATATGAACCAATTTTTAATAGTAGAAATGAATGAATTTTTTAACAGAAAGACCAGTTTGCTCTTTGATCTAATGCACATAGAGTCATTTGTCCATTTTTTGAGTAGAGGGGACAAAATTCAATCCAACTTTTACTACAAGGGCCTCCATGGTATTGTTAGCACTTTTCACCTTTTATAAAGTATTATTATGTCTTCACACACAATTTCGAAATGCACATTCAAAAAGTCGAACAAGAATGCCATGCGGAACTATGAAAAGCAGGAATTGACAAAAATAGCAAGTAATGACAAATCAATTAATCAGCCTGTAAAGTTAGCCATACTACTTTCGAAGACAAGAGGACTCACTCCCATTTTATTTTCACCCGAATTCGGCAAAACCCCAATAAACTCTTACCTCCATTAGAAAACTAGGAAGTTGAACACAACGGGACTCATTGTACATAAAACATAAATTTGATGATGCTTTGTATTGTACATCCCTTTCTCCCATGTGATCTACTAAAAAATAAATGCCATAAACACTGACATGGCCGTCCGATCTACTAAAATGGAAGAAAGGAAAGGAAGAGATGAAAAAAGTTTTGCTAATAAATTCACTTAGGGCACATCACCTTTTAGGTTTAACAAATAATAATGTTCTTTAAAATGCAAAAAGTTCAAGTTGGCAACATTTTTCATCATTCCCACTGAAATAGGCAAAGATATTATACATTGGAAAATCCAAAGAAATATCAACATTTCAACAAATTAGCTTACACTAGTTATTGTCCAAGGTATTATTTATAGACTAAATGCTCAAACTAGGTCCTAAATCTTTAAGGGATGCTCACGTAAGAGCCAAACCTTTTAAAACAATCGGTAAAAGTACCCTGGAGGCCCCTATACTAGAAGTTGGATTGCCTTTTGCCTCTTCTACTTAAAATATGGGCAAATTAGTCCCTGTATGTTAAATTAAAGAGCAAACCAGTTCTGTTAAAAAATCCATCCATTTCTACTGTTAATCTAATGTACAAGGACTAAATTGCTTATCTTTTAATAAAGGGAGCAAAATGCAATATGATTCCATGGTACTTTTATCTAAAATGGTCATACAAGAGTTAAACATATATGAAAGTGCTTAAATGAAAGCCAAACCTTTTAAAATGGTAAAATAAAGGCTAAACATTCTCGAAAGTGCTCAAATAAGGCTTTTCAAATGCTGTATATCATGTTCCAGATTATGTTTTATTTTTTCTCTCTTCTTTTCAAGTATCATTTGATTCAACTATAATGTGTTCTATTCTAAACCCGTAAGCATTCCCGTAATTTTTACTACAAACTAGATCGAAATGCGTGAAAAGCCTTTGTTTGAACCCCTATATGAGCAACCTTTGGACTCTCATTTTAGCATTTAGCTTTATTTATACTTTTGTTCCAAACATTTGCATAAAAAAGAAAACAGGCTTTACCATGAAAAAGATGTACCGACATAAACAAGAAAGTACTCAAAAACTCAAATTAAAGGATATTAAAAGAACCCAACCTAACATTTACTTAAGGCAGCCATTACTATTTGCTCAAATGAACTTAACCAAGATGCACCAAATTACTAGTTTTTTTGGGGGAAATTTTAACATTTCAACTTCAAATTTCAAAAAAAAAAAAGAAAAAAAGAAGAAAGATCTACCTAATCTAATCTAATAAGGGGTGGAAGTATATTAATATATTAGTATAGTTTATTGAATAAATATCTGTTCTGAGATGATAAGGAACATACATACACACGAATAAAGTAGATAGATTTTAACCAATATAAGGTTATGTAGTGGAAGGAGTAATAAACATACATACGTACCCAGAAGGCTCTCCTCTCTGCTCCGAGCTAGGCGGTCCTTCTACTCCGCTGCCGCCTCCGCCGACAGTAGCCGTCACGTCACCAACTTCAGCTTTAATAGGAGGTGTCAAGTAGTCAAAGGAACTTCCATTTATCGCGCACACCTCATCACCGACAAGTTCAACCGCCTCAGCAAACTCCGAGTGATCCTCCGCTTGTGAGCTCGCCGGTGACCTCCCGTTGTACCTAATCGGACGCAGCTTTCGCGGTGGCAGAGTAGGTCGATGATCACTCATCATCAAGTCCTCCGCCGGTTCCATAATCGCCGTTAAATCAGGAAATGGCGTCACGTGTTGAGGGAAAGCTTCCCGGCCGCCGGTGAAAAGCTCCATTTCACTCTTTACACGGTAAAAAACCCAACAGAAATTACTACCGGTAAATTATAACTACTACTGCTAATAATTCGAATAAATTATTACTCCCACTTAAAAAAAAAATCAAAAATGGGGCGGCGGTGGCGTGAGGGTTTAGGTTTGGAACTTGGGTGAAAATGTGAAATAGTAAATAGAAGTAAAAAAAAAGGGCAAAGCTAGAGCCTGCAAAAATTACGGCTTTGACCTATCGTTTGAAGATAATTACGGTTTTATTCTATTGCCACGTGTCATCCGCTTAGATCTTTCATTCCCCTTCCTTTTCCAAAAAAAAAAAATAAAATATGCTTATATAAGTAACAGTAATTTTTTTATATTTGAAATTTAGTTTTTATAATTTTATTTTAAAAATTTTTAATTTTTTAATTTTTAAAATTTTAAAATTTAAGTCCAATTAACATGATTAAGATTATTTTGATAATTTTAAGTTTATTACAATAAGAGGAAAAGTCATAATTTTTTTATGAGAGTCGAGATGAAATTATATATTTTATGAGAGATAAAATGCAATTCACCCTTATATTAAATTATATATTTATAGTTTTCAAAAGATTAAATCAAAATTTTAGCAGTTTTTAAAAGTCAAACTATAATTTCATCATATATTAACTTAAGATTTTATAAACTTTGGGGACTAAAGCAAAATTTTCAATTTTAAGGGCTTGCCATGCTCCTTCGTCCTTGATTAGAATTGTTACTTTTAATTACATTTCTAACAAGTGAGTATTTTATTTCATTTCAAAATAATACACCAACAAATTTATCAAGTATTGACAATTAAACGTAAATTTTAAAATCTGAAAAATAAATAGACTAAATTATAAGAAATAAATATATAAAGACTAAATCCTAAATTTTGAAGAGTATAAAGACTTATGATATATTTTAACCATTAAAAACATGAAATTTCATATACGGGTTGAGTTTTTACATGGATAATACAAAAAATTTGCTATAATGGGACATGCTTTAAATTATTTACGTAAATAGTATGATTTCTACAGTAAACTTAGTTGTTACCAATTTATCAAGCAGCACCGATCTCAAAAATAGCCCATCATAAGACACTCATTTTAGATAAAACAAAAAAAAAATATTTTTTAAGTGATGTCGCCAAATTGTTAAGTGATACTAGCTCTAAATGTTATATTTTTTTGTGGTTTTGAAGATTAGAAAATATTGAATAAATACAAAAAAAATTTTAAGTTGGGTTGCTTAACAGGTTGGCGATATCGGTTTAATTTTTTTTAAGAAAAAAACTGGTATAATGTGTAAGGGTGTGTGTCGGCTTCATTTTTATTCTATTTTTTTATTTTTATTTTGAACCGGTCGTTAATTAAGCAAAATAACTTTAATTTTTTATTTTTATAATTTTTCGATATTGTATAATATTTAAAGAAAATATAAATGATTTTTGATGTAGTCTAACAAAATGGCAGAAGCACCTTAAAAATATTATTTTTTTCCTAATTGGGCGGCTTTTCGAGCTGTTGCCGCCTAACACATTAACCAGACCTAAGTTTAGTTTTTTATTCATGTAAAAGACCCACAGCGGATTCCATTACATCAGTTGTGTCGTCCCTGTGGTTCCTTTTAGGTGGTTTTTAATTTTAAGTTTATAAACGATAGCTGCCCACCTCATTGCCGGCGCCATGTGTGGCTTAGCCATGGCCATTTCACAAATCACCCAATCTGAAACCAAAATAAAACGCTATTAAAATAATATTTATTTGATTGTTTTATATTACTAAAATGCCAGCTTATAGCCCGTAATAATTGAATCAAAAAACATGTTGAGAAGACCCGCAGCATTGCTAAGCTTTTCAATCACAGCCAGAAATCTTTGGTCTTTATTGGGATTCCGATTTGCCCCAAAGTTGGCCTCTTGTACGACACTTCAACTGTCTTCATCTTCAACTGGTATGTATCTAAAATGAAAAAAGCTTCATCAAGTTTTAAACTTTTTTTTATGTGAGTACAGAAAAAAAGGTTATAAATTCTGGGTTTGAAATCAATTAGATTTTTTAATGTTTATGTTTGATTTTGTGGCAGCTAGCTATAGAACCAGAACCAGATTCAGGGCCATGTCAACATCAGTGAATTCAACGCCCGTAAATGAAAAAGATGAACAAGTATTTCAAGATTTTAAATTACTTAATGCAGTCGATGATAGATATGGAGGAGTAATTGTTGAAGTGAGAGAAGCTATGGATTCTGCCCTCTTTGGTTCAGTGCTTAGAGCTTCAATAGCACAGTGGCGACACCAGGTTTTCTTTATTACCCTCTTATTGTTTCTAAGCCAGGAATTTGAAAAGCTTGGGGGGCCGAAGTTTAAAAAAATGTTTAAATTTTGATTAAATTAATTGTTTTAGAACTATAAAGCACTAACAGTGATAATATATCACTGAGCTAAGGGGCCATGGCCACTGCCTGTCCCCTCTAGCTACACCCTTGGCAACAGCCCACCGCTCGCACAAAATTTCTAGATACTGTTATATTACTGTTTGGTGAAGGGAAACTACGGGTTTGGTGGTCAATGGCGGTTTCACTCGACGGGCTTGTGTTGAGAAAATCCCTCTTTTATATCATAAGGGGTGGTTTATATAGCTCCAAAGTCCAAAGTCCTATGGGACAAGTGTGGGGCATTTTGGGCCACGTGTAGATAACGTTTTGTCCACGTGTCTGTAGTCATGTAGCACTTTGGCGAGGCCTTCTGTGCGTGATGGTTGACCTGGCAATGTCTTCCAAGCATGATAGAGACGTACAACACTTCTTTTTCATTGCTAGTGTCTTTACATTGGGCCTTTCCTTCATCATTCTTAGTAGGTTAACTTTGGATTCTATAATGAAATTAAGATACTTGAGTTGTTAGCACCTCCTGTTTTACATTTTGATATTTGGTTTCTACAAAATCACTCCTGGTTTAACAGCGGTAAGAACATGTCTTGCAGGGTAAAAAGGGTGTGTGGATCAAATTGCCTATTCAGCATGTCAATCTTGTTGAAGCTGCTGTCAAGGTGATTTTTTTCATCCTTTACAACCAAATCGAGCTGATTTCTCGAAAGCCCTTGTGAATGCTAACTTGATAGCTGCCACTTTTATTATTCTTTTTCATTCGTCTGTCGTATATCTTACGTTACTGCTGTATTGCTGCACAGGAAGGATTTTGGTTTCACCATGCTGAGCCAAATTACTTGATGCTTTGTTATTGGATTCCTGAAGGTACACATACTCTTCCTGCAAATGCTTCACACCGGATAGGCATCGGTGCATTTGTCATGAACGAAAAGAGAGAGGTAAATTCCCCAATTCCATGCAGCTTGCCATTTATTTATGGCTTCGATCGGTATCCAGTTCGCATAAAATATTTCATTTATCACTAGAATGAGAAATCTCCTACAATTTGACAGTTTTTATTGCACAATACTTTTTAATGCCAGGGATCTTCATTTATGCTTCACTATGTATACCCATACATTGTGCATTTTCTTCATTTGAGGACGTTCATAGTTCCTCGACTCATTTAGCAGTTTTTAGCTTTTCTCCGCTTCGTATACTGCACCACCTCGCAGTTGTGACCTAACGATTTAACCCTTGGTTGAATATACACAATTTTAGATGTGAATCATATATGGATAAATACGATACCCCTTGTTCTTTCATGTTGAAGATGGTTTCATATATGCTCAAATCAGCCTGCAACTTTTCAGTGTATAATCCATGTTGAAGCGAGTGGAAAAAAGGCACACCGAGACTCTCTTTGACACGTCGAGTTCCTAAAGAACTTGTGGCTGCAGTCCCTCCCCCGTTCTGTACTATCCAATATCCATCATCATCTTCAGTATTTAACTAATTTTAACACTGCAACTGCTGCTAATAATTTCTCGAATGCTCACTCACTCACTCGTTCACTTTTACATCTCACTTGCTGATACTTGCTTATCCATGCCGCTGCTGGACTTGAAACATGGTTATAATTTTCAACTTTCTGGGTTTTCATATCTCGATCATAGGTTTTAGTGGTTCAAGAGAGCACTGGACGGTTTCGAGGTACGGGTGTGTGGAAGTTCCCTACAGGAGTTGTGAATGAGGTATGTGTGTCGGGATTCTATATATAATACAATGGCATGTATTTTCCCTTCTTGAACTATTTTATCTCCAGGGAGAAGATATCTGCGCAGCTGCGGTTCGAGAAGTCAAAGAAGAGACAGCAGTGAGTAACAATTTTTCGATATACACACATATATGACAAGATGGTGAATCATGTTTGTTAATGATTCTGAGGATCTTCGGTCGTTTTTTGACTCAGGTTGATACCAAATTTATCGAAATACTGGCATTCAGGTATGTAATCTGTTTAAGCATAACTACTTAAAATGAAAACACAAGCATGTATCTTACGGTTCTAAGTTTAAGGTTTAGGGTTTATCGACCTTTCTAAATCATACTTGGGCATGACGTGAAAACACAATCATCTTTCATGCGTGTTATAACAATCTTAAGGAGTACAATATGTAGGATGCATTTCTTTAATGGGTTTTTTATCATGAACCGAAAACCCGACTCCTTCAACTATTTGCAGACAAAGTCACAAAGCATTCTTCGATAAGTCGGATATATTCTTCCTATGCCTGCTCGAGCCACTTTCTTCAGAAGTTCAGAAGCAGGAAACCGAGTTAGAGGCAGCCAAGGTAAATTCACAGCCACTTTCTTTTTATAGTTACAAGGATGTGTCATTTCGCAACAACATCAGAAAACTATCGACGCAGTTCGGAATCAGTCTGCATTCGATGAAACCTTTCATGGTTAATTCTATGTTTTCTGCAGTGGATGCCATTTGAAGAATACGAGGCGCAGCCATTCGTCCAGAAACACGAACTCTTGAAATACATTGTTGATATATGCTTGGCAAAGAAAGATAGAAACTATTCCGGGTTTTCTCCGGTGCCTACCACATCGGTATTCTCAGACGAAAAGAACTACATGTACTTCAACACTACTGACCTCAATGGGCAGTAAATCCTGGATTATGGCGCCTAACATTATACATGGGGCAAGGATTCAACTTCTAAAATTCATAAATAAATTCTTTTGATTTATACAAATGATGCTACCTGTTGCACAACATTGAATAAAATGAATGATTCATTCAAAGTTTAGATTTGAATATCCTTGTCTTCTCTAATTATATTGAATTTGATCGAAATTTAAGCATATTACACAGCAGAGGTGGTCGAGTCCATGTTGGCCGGTGGGGCGCTGGTTTTTAGTTGTATATTTTTATGGGAGCTAAAATGCAATTTTACCATTTTAATAGTTTATCTTCATAATTTTTTAAAAGCCAAAATGTAATTTTACAAGTACAAAAATGCACATTTTCATTTTCTGGCACCACCCCTGGACGAGGGTGAGCCTCTTGGTTGCCATCACTTTGGACCACCATGAGCTCGTTGCACCGTTAGTCTCTCTAGCTTTTAAATTTCAAATTTTAGGTTCAACTATTAACATTGTTAAATTTATCGATAAGACATTTTGAAATAAAAATACTCACTTAAAATATTTTAATCATTTTCCTATATTTGTTTCTAGAAAATAAATTCCGTCCATCTCAATATTTTTACAAGTCAACCTAAATTTTCTATTTTCCTGGTAGAAGAACATTTTCAAAAGCTTCTTGTATTTCTAAATAGGAGCGAAACCGAATAATTTTTAGGGGCGAATGAAATTTTAATTTTTATAATCTAAATCTTTATCATTTTAAAGGATTAAATCAATTTTTTAATTTTAAGAAATTAAAGTGTAATTTTATATTTACTAATTTAAAATTTAAAAAATTTAAATGACTTAAATAACAATTTTTCATTTTAGGGCCCATTCTCCTCTGTTTCTAAACCCAAAAGAAAACCAATTATTGCTTCTTCCTTTTTTTATGCATTATCAATTTTATGTAATTTGATTTTTTTTCCAAACCATTTGCCTTTCTTTCATTTTTATATTATTATAATAAAAATCATTTTAAATAAATTTTATTTATTAATTTTATTAATAAATAATCAAACTTCGTTGTCTAGATCAATTATGAAAATTTCTCGAAAATAATTTTTGAAAAAATAATTTTAAAAAATATTTTACACTGGAAAAATAATATAAATGAAAAAAATACATAAAATGAACCATGTTGCTACTGCGTTTCAATCAATCCATTAGAATAAATAAATAAATATTAATAGCAAAATAAATTGGCAATACATTCGCTTTACTCTTTCCATCAAATTAAATAAATATTAATGGCAAAATAAAGTTGCGATGCTGTTTTTCTTTTCTTAATTTGATTTTTTAATATAAATAAAATTTCGAGCATCCTTAATTTATAAATAAATTTATTTATGAATTATTTATTTGTTTTATTTATTTACAATATAGATTTTAATATTTATATTTTATTATTTTATATCTAAATAATAATAAATATATTTATTGGTGTTTGTTTATTGTTGAACATGTGTGAGTATTATAGTTGACAACCATAATGTTTAATATTTGTAAACATGTTGAATATGTTTCATTTAATTTAAATGAATAACTACAAACATACATAATTTTAAATAAAATAAATAATAATATTTTTAAAATTAAATAGATGAATATATATACAAAGGTTAAATCGTTTAAGCTCAGATTCGAGTTAACATCCATCTCGAAATAAATTACAATGTAAAACTCAATACAAATATGGAACAAATAAATAAAAATAGTTAATTGTATCGATATTCTCAAATTTTAATAAAATAGAACATTGCCGCATTACCTTTAAAAGTAAAAAACTAAAACTATAAAAATAAAATAGTGAAAGATAAAATTTCGTAAAAGCTTCGAAAACCTCGAAATTATAATTAATTTGCTCTTTGATCTCACGTACAATAACTATTTTACCAATTTTTTAAATAAATATGTCAAACTGTAGTCTGATTTCTAGTACAGGGCCTTCACAATCCTTGTATCATTTATACATTATCTTAAAATATTAGAAACATAATTAAAGTTGTATTATGGATATATAAGGGTAAAAATACTATGGAGGCTCTTGTATTAGGAGTAAGATTGCATCTTACCACTTTTCTCAAGAAATGGATAATTTCATCCCTGTACGTTAAATAGAAAAGCAAGTTGGTCATTTTGTTAAAAACTTCATTCATTTCTATTGTTCAAAAATGGTCCATATGTGTCATAATGAAGTACAATTGCACACCACGCGTAACTTTCTGGTTATCATGTTAGTCATACCAGTTTTAAACAGTAGAAATAAATGAATTTTTAACAGAAAGTACCGGTTTGCTAATTGGTTAAACGTACAAGGACTAACTCATAATACAAGAGCCTCCATGATACTTTTATCAAAAAAAGTTATTGGTTAAATTATAAGTCAGAAAATAAATTTATACATCATCTTTGTTCTTTTTGACACTTCAACACACTCGAACCTATATCCTCCTGCATTGATAACACTACCTATACCAATCAAACTGAGACTCAATCATAAATATTCTAAAAGCATAATTAAATTACAATGAAAAGAGTAATGTAATAGAAAATAGAAAATAGGACAACCAATCTTTCTCTAATGCAGATAATATGTCAGGTTACCAACTCCATCTCCTGTTTTATACACTTCACCTTACCCTCTTTTTTCACGATTTCGCAATTCCCTAAATTCCCACTTATATATATATATATAATACATTAGCAATCCCCTAAGTAAGAGCTAATGTGGCAACTAATTTGTGACAAACCTATTTAATTAATTAAAAAATACTCTTTCTTTAGGTATCCCGATATATTCATCTGTACGAGCCCAGTAATTAATTTTTCGTATTCTATAAGCCTATTAAAGGGGTAGATGTTGATCACGAGTTTTAAAACTGCTTTATATCAAAGATAAAGATCGAACCCTCGATCATTAGTTAAGATAAGAAAGACCGTTACCATCTCACTTAACTCTCGTGGTTTAAAAAAAATCTCTATGCTTGAAATAGCAAAAAAGAAAAAAAAATGTAGATAGGTGATTGTTGGGGCAGGCTTGAATATTATGAACTTGTTCTTCCCGCCCAAGTCTCCTTTTTATAAAAATAATTTAGTTATATATATATATATATATATATATATAATCATTCTCTATGAAATTTATATAAAATTTTGATATAAATATAATATCAATTTAGAGTTTTTTTATATACGAATAAATGTGATTATATTTCGAATCGATCATCCTCTTTGTGTGTCTCTAATCTATATATAAAATATGTGTATATATATTGATTAAATTAAAAGGTTGGATAAAGGCTTTTAAAAAATCTATATTATAGGTCAAATTATGGTTTCGTCCTTATATTATATTTAAATTCAGTTTTAATCCTTCTACTTCAATGTGGTATAATTTGATCCTTCTATTTTTATAATATTATTAATTAGTTCAAACAGTTAAACACCATTAATTATTCCAATTTAAAATTATGATCACTCCCAACATGAAATTAAAAGTAAAAGATTATGTAAGCATGATAGTTGAAATATTAAGTTTCAGGGACCTAATCAAAATTTTAAAAAATTTAGGAACGGGATTTAATTAAAAATGAGAATGCTTTAAACTTTCAAAACTTTTGGAGGCTTAATTAGAAATTATAAAAATTATAGGGAGCTAGTTAAAATTTTCAAAAATTTTCCAAAACGTTAAGGAAACCAAGGCCCCCATTGGCTCCAACAATGTTCCGCTCCTAGTCAGCGAAAAAAGGATTAAATCTCAAATATGAACATGAGAAAAGGACCAAAAGCATAATTTGACCTATATTATGTGATAGGAGTAGGCAACCAACCAACAGTTAAACTTCCTTCCGGCCTATACCAACTTTACAGTTGATCTGCCTTTTTTTAAGAAGAAGAAGAAAAAAAAAAAAGGGTTCCAAATCCAATATCTACGTCTCTCATTTTGACCCACATTTTGTCTTATTTTACCAAAACCACCCTTCTAATTTATCCATTTTATAATCATTGGTAATATGCAGCCAACATTTTTCATCAAAAAACGTTTAATAAATATTCCATAATAAAAAATTTAATTATTTGGAGAGTCTAATTTTTTAATATTCCCGAATGCAATTTTATTGTGTTTAATATTTACACCATTTGACCATCCCCCTTCTTGTTTGTACTTTGTAGGTCAACAAATAAGGGCAGTGTCGTAAAAAAGGAAAAGAAAAATTGTACGAAATATAAAGGTCAAATTCTTCTATTAGACTTTATATTTTGCATAAGTTGTTGATTTAGTACCTATACTTTAATTTGATCAATTTTAGTCATTTGCTTTTTGAATTGGCCCATGTTTGTCAACCATAGTATGGCATTGAATTTAATAGCTGTCAATTTTTTCAGGACTAAAATTTTAAAATTCTAAAAGTACAGGGACTGAGAATGACCAAATTAAAGTACAAGGACTAAATCCATAATTTATGCATAGTGCAGGTACTAATAGAATAATTTAACCTAATATAAAACGGCGGCATATTTGGCGCTCTCTCTTTCTATTAATCTGTCATTTGGCCCTGAGCTGAAACACTCGATAGTTTTTTTAAAAACAAAGGTATATGCAGATCAAAATTCAGAGTAAAAGTTCGACGATGAGCAGCTTTTGCTCGGCGATGGCAATGACGATGACGATCGTCTTCTTCTTCTTGTTCCTTCAGCAAACTCCATTAATGGCGGTGGCGGCGAAACTCGAAGAAGATCATTTCATCATTAAGAATAAGCCAACGCTGTACGAGTTTTCAAGCAGAGATGAGATGGTGCATTTGGCAGGATACGGCGAAGAGAAGCTCTCGACCGTTCTCGTCACCGGAACTGTTCTTTGTGAAGCTTGCCACCAACGCCGCCGCCGCGATCCACAACCTGAACTTCGTTCATGGCCTATATCAGGTATTTTCCATTCCGCCATTTCATATATATATATCATTTATTCTTCATCGTGATTCTCTGGTTTTGATTATCTTGATGCTTGATTTTGTTGTTTGTTGAAAGATATTTAGCGTAGATTAATTCCAAAATCCCAAATCCTTCGTAAATTAATCAATAATATGTTGAATCATGGAATCTTCGTTTCTTTCTAAAACTTCATTTTTGTTTGTTTGTATAAACTTAGGATTGCTATATTGCTCCAACACCCTTTGAGTCACCCAATAAAAGTATATATCTTCATTTCCTTAGGTTTCATTCCCTAGGATTTTCGATTTTTTATATTAATATTTTATTTTGAAATTTCTGTCTAAAATTAATTATAGTTACTCTACAGCTCATAAAAAAGCTCTCGAATCTACGTCTCCTACATTGGTAATAATGTTCATTAAAGTCAAATTTAGGCTGGCACGGGCCTCGACTCCCTAAAATATAAAATTACTATTTAGGCCCTTTAGAAAATTTTAAAATTTCAAATTAATAAAAATAAAATTATTTTTGGTCCCCCTAAAATTACAAAAATTTGATCTAATCTTTTAAAAATTATAAAGATATAGACTATTAAAAATTAAAATTTCATTTCAACCCCTAAAAAGATTTTCTGATTTCGCCCTTAATGCCCATGCCAATAGAATTAAGACTCAACCTGCTTATATTTAAAAAAACAAGATTTATTTTATATCTTTATTGACACCATTAATGATTTTCACCATATATGTTTGTTGAGTTGAAAATTATTTCCTTATGATTGCATGTGTTGTGATTTTTAAATGAGAAAATTTAAAATTAAAAAAACACACACTAAATTTAGGGTTGCCTTGGACCTAAAACAAAGAAACGTTGATAGTCACATAAAAGAGTTGTTTAAGACGTTGCTTTGTATGTATCATACAAAACTTGCGATTAAAGAAATTTGGACGTCATCGGGTGACAAGTCGCCACAATATTGTTGCAAAATGAAGCAATATGAAATTGAACATTTATCCTTTTTTTTATTTATTTATAAATTATTTATTTATTGGATGTCATCTCAGGTTTAATTACGATAAATATATACTTTAACGTAAAGAAAGTGAAAAATAAAATTTTAATTAATATTTATTGGATTAAATAGTAAAGGGCAATCATTATTTTCTAAATTCATGAAGATATAAACCTCTGGGGTCCACAGAAAATGCAATGTCACTGTTAGGCATAATTGCATTAGTCCCTTTAATTTAAATTAATTAATGAGGACTAAAATGCATCACACATTTATTGCATGTATTCATTTCTAAAAGAAAAAAAAGTATGGGACAATTTAATTGTATTAATTAGTCCATAAATAATCAAATTGGTATTGATAATAATATACCGTTATTATTTTTCTTGTCTGTGATCAATTATTTGTCAAAGCTCTTACTTTAATTTAAGGTAAAATTATAATTTTAGTCCTTTTGTTATGTAAAATGTTAATTGTAATTTATGTACATTAATTTGCTATAATTTAGTTTTCCTATATTTATAATGTTATTAGTTAATCGAAACATTGTTAAGTATTCTCACTAAGGTGCTATCAGCAATTTAATAAGAATAATTAACGGTATTAACAATTTATAGGATAGGACTAAATTATAAACTGTAGCATAGTAAAGAGATCAAAACCATAATTTAACCATCAAAGATAATAAAATTATAGATATATGATCCGTTGTCACCTTTATACACAGGGGCTTTGGTGTCTGTTAAATGTGAAACTCCTTGTAAGACCAAATCAGGTACAACACCAGCTACAACCGATGAATACGGAGATTTCATGATCGATCTTCCATCCCACCTTCACGGAGTTGCCGATTTGCAAAAGATATGTACCGTTAAAGTCATTGGAATACCGAAAGAGTCGATGTGCCGACCGGCGTTCGTGAAGAAACACGAGCACCTGAGACTTTCATCGGTCGGGAACGGAATTCGTACCTACACGGCTGGAAGGATTCGGTTCCAAGACATCATGTCTAAACCTTCAAAATCATGCATCACAAGGGCTACCAATACCAATAAACAAATAGCGTCTTGATTGGGATATGATGTGTGTATGTGTGGATGTATATGACAATTTTATGGGCTCATTTAGATGGCGCTTCAGTCACATTATTGAGTTTACAAGCTGCATTTAATCATCTCCCTCCATTACATATGTAACAATATATATACATATATACATTGCCATGTATATAACAATGTTTTGTATTGTATCTTGCTTTTGAGCCAAGAGAACCAAATACACTTGCATGTTTTAAACTATTTATTTTCAGGGGTTAAATTGAAAATAACCCAAAACATGATAAACACTCAATGCTTAAAATGGATTTAACATTGGAGTGTTTTTATATTTATTTATTTATTTATTTGTCTTTTAAGGTATTTCTATATTTTGTTTTGTTTAATATAGACTTTGATATATATATTTAATATTTTTTATTTCTTTTTAGAATTTGTGGCCAAAGCATTTATTAGGGCAAACACAAAGGTCAACAGCGACTTTCACCCTTAAAAATGGTAGATTTGTCATTTAGTATCTTAAGATTTCATGAAATCGTATATTACTATAATAGTAACATTGTACTTTGCCCACCAAAATTTATGGTTCGTCTTTAGCCCCTCCTAACTTCTAAAGCAATTTAATTGCTTCACCCTTGAACATTATATCAAGGGTTAATATACTTGTTGATGCATGATATCAACGAGGACGGAGGAGAGAGGTGGTGTCAAGGAAGGCCGGTTCACTCATTCTAGGACCAAATGCCGGAAAAGTAAATGGACTCAATATAAATGCATAATGTATTAAGGTTTTGAGTGGAAAAAAGTACGGGTATTTATAGGTAAATAAGAGTTCATATCCAATTATTCCTCTCAATGGGCTTTGAGTGGCCCAAAAAAGGGCCCAACTTAATCCCAATTGAGGTAGGGATATAACAATAATCTCCTAATCGAGAGGTAGGTTATAAAGTAACTATACTTCTAGACCATCCGTAAGTTTCCCTAGCAGGTGATAGCTGTCATAGATAAAATAATGGTTGTCGATTTGGAATATACGTGGGCTGTATATTTAAAATTTTAAAATTTTAGTTTTTATTTCCATTATAAAAAAATAAATTAGATTTCTTTTTCAAGATGTTGATTGTCAAATTTAACTAAAATATAAAAATTAAATTTAAAAAATAAACATTAAATTTGATCTTATGTAAATTTTAAAATTCAAATTGAGCCAACCAAAATTTTAAAATTCAAATTGAGCCAACCAAAATCCTTTCGAATCTTTCATTTAGGAGAAGAAGCAATAAACCGAAGCATTGTACCAAAATAAGAATGGCTGTTGAAAATGTATAAATTAGCACTGAATTGCTGCTATGACTAGGAAAGGCAACAAATATAATTCAATGCTTTGTTTTATGATGCATAAATGGGGCTTTTCTCCTATGTCATCAGATACGGCTCATGGGGGCTATTCGGGTAGGCCATCTACGTGTTTGATGTATTGTCCCAGAGAGAATTTTCAACCTCATAACATATTAACCTGTAGTAATTTGTAGTACGGGTACCACGCTTGAGCTCGTATAATTGCTTGTCTATTGATGGACCACTTCGTGAAATGGGGCGGCCATTTTGCCGCTTCCTCATTAACGCTGATAGGTCCTTTTCCTATTGGCAGTTGGAGGTGCTCGTGAGCTGAGCAACTAGTCTGACTTGGTTGGCCTGGATACACCAATTATGGATCGAGTTATTTGTTTAATTTTTAAGGTTAACGCGAAGTTTTGAAAATGTTTTGACAAAAATATTAAATTCAAAAAATAAGTTTGGATAAAAAAATTAAGTTCATTTAAAATATAGGTTAAGCTCGGGCTTGAACGTTCAAAACTTGAACTCGATCGACCCTTTCTTTTTTTAATTTGTAATGTTTTATATTATGTAATTTATAAAATGTAAAAAATAAATCTACTGCAATGCAAACATTAAAAAAAGTTAATATGATTATATATAAAATTTCAATAAATAAAAATATTAAATTAAAAATAGTATAAATGTATTCCTTATTTTTTTCAAAAAAAAATGTGGGTGGATTTAAAATAGGCTTGGGTTGGTCATTTGCAAATATAGATAGACTTGTGCAAAATTTTAGACTCATATTTCTGGTGGGTCAACTTTAGACGAATATAAAGTGTGTTCATATCATATTTAAACTCAACCCAAATCCAATCCGGCCTGGCCATGAACACCTTTAGACATTACCCAAATAAAGACCTACCACTTGCTCCCTCGAAGGCTCGAACTGAGTGGATTTTATAGGTTAATATCCCTTGGCCATCAGACCAAATACTTGAGTTCTGCATTTTAATTTGTGTTCTTATTATATTTAATATAAATAATGAATGTACCTAAGAGGACCCTATATTATAGAGACTTAATTAAGTTAATCTCGCTAATGGGTTAAATCAAACAAGGCGAAATTACTATTTATTGTTTAACGAAGTTAATATTTTAAAATTTTACAATTTTATAAATAAAACTTTTGTTTAAAATTAAATCAGAATCAAAAATAAATAAATTTAAATACATTTTATATAGTAAATATTAACTCGAGAAATCCAAAACATTGTTTATTCCAATGAAATTGTTTATTATGAAAAAGGAAAGTTAATATTGTAAAAAATGAAGTGAAGTGAAAGGTTAGTTTTATATATAGAAACAATTGAGTTCCTTCAATGTCACGAGGAAACCTATAAAATGTCTAATTATTTATTAATTCCATATTTAGACAAGCATTTATCAGCCTTTTATTTTCTAGAAAAAATAAAATCTTAATCAATACAATCAATTATTTATTAAACAATTTATGCAAACATTAAATAATAAATAGGATAAACTGTCAACATAGTCACTTTTGTTTAGTTCGAGTTATATTTTAGTCACTTATGTTATCGTATTGTAACATTTTAGTCATTGAGCCGTTAATTGTCGTTAACGATGTAACTGTAAGCTGACGTGGCACGTTGAATCATCCTTTCAAATAAAAATTTTAAGTTAATTTATATAATCAATCCCCATATTTTTTTCGTTTTGAGCGATTTAATTTTGTCTTTTATGTTTTTTAACTTTTTTTTTCTCATTATCTTCTGCTTCTCTCTCTGTTTTCCTCACTTATCCATTTCTTTTAATGTAGTTTTTCTATGTTTTTATCTGCTAAAACTAGTCCCTATACTATTTTTTAACAAATTAATTTTTTCGAGTGAGGCGAGCTTGTTGACTAATTTTAACAAATGAAAAACATAGAAAAATTACGTTAAAATAAATGAAGAAAGGATGAAAACAAAGGGAGAAGCAGAAGAGAATGGGAAAAAAAAGGAAAATTAAAAGAGCATAAAAGAAAAATATTAAATTGGTCAAAAAGAAAAAAAAAACATAGGGACTAATTGTAGAATTTAACCTAAAATTTGCGTTTGAAATGATGGTTTAACGTGTCACGTTAGCTTACCGTTACACCGTTAATGACAATTAACGGCTCAGTGACTAAAATGTAACATTTCAAACATAAGTGACTAAAATATAACCTGAGCTAAACAAAAGTGACTATTTTGATAGTTTACCCTAATAAATATTTGTTGATTGAGTCACTAGCATGGGTATATGGGTTCGAGTGCGCTAAAACACATTATGTTCTTATTTATGGGTCAGGGATGAGCTATGAGTAATTTTAAACATTATGTCAAAAAGAACAGATATAATTATGACCTATGAAAGATAAAAATTATGTAATAAATATATTTTAAATGAATATTTGATTGAAATGATAAATTAAATGTTTATATATATATATATATATATATATTTTGCTCTTCAATGTTACCAAAAAAAAAAAGCATTCCATTTAAATTTTTTGCTTCTTTTAGCACTTGAACTTTGCATTGTTTGTTAAATTACCTCAAAATGGATAAAAAAATTTAATAAATGTTTGTTAGCTTTGCTGACATGGCATACACAAAAATTGTTATGTGTATAATACATTAGCAATTAATTAATTAGGGTTTGTGTTGTGTTGAAGTGTACAAATATTAAGTTTGATCTTGCGACACTTTACTAGGGGCGTAAATAAACCAGATTCAAACAAACAAAGCTTTATTCTTGTTCGTTTGTTTATTTTTGAAGTTGTTTATATTCTCTTCGTGTTCGATTAAATTTTTAACACAATGTTCGAACTCGGTTCATTTATTGTTTGATATATTCAGGCTCGATTTATTTTACTTCATTTATATATTCGCGAATGTTAAGTGAACATGTCCACAAACAATAAACCAACATAAACAACAAAATAAACTAACTAACTAACTAACTAAGCTTAAATATAAAAATAGAGGAAAAATACTATTTAAGTATCATTCATAGAAAAATATTTTGTTTAAATTAATGAGTCTATAAACGAGTTAATAAGCAAACTTGTTATTGAACATAAATAAACCGAACACATCTCTATTCAAACTCACTGTTTAATAGATGAACAAAATTATTTGTTCATACTCGTTATTTAGCTTAATAAACGAATATTATACTGAACAATATTGAAATATGTTAGTTTCCATCCCGCCATTTATCCTTTTATAATTTATACGTGAAAATATTTATTTTTAAATATTAAAAATAATTATTTACTGTATAATATATGTAATAATTAAATTTTGAATATTTATTTTAAGGGTTAAATCACAATTTGAGATTTAAGCTTGAATTTTTTTTTACATTGGATTCTGATTTTTTTTTTTTTTGGGTCCAAATTAATTGTCAATGGTTTCCACATTGAGTGAGGTCTATCTAGGCAACTATTCCTAAATTAGAGCTTGAATTTTTTTTCCAAGTTAGTCTCTAAATTTGACAATTATTCTCATATTTTGGGCTTAAATTTGTCAATTATTTTCATATTGGGGCTTGAATTTTAAGTTTTCGAGGACTAACTTGGACAAAAGAAAAGTTCAAGCCTCAACACGAGAACAATTGCTAAGTTCAAGGCCTAACTTCGATAAAAAAAATTCAAACTCTAATAGAAGAAAAGTTATTAAGCTCAGGCTTTAAAAATAATTTAACCCTTATTTTAGCAATTGTAAATAATTATTTTTAAAAAATCAGACAAGACTTTTATTTATAAAATATTTTAATATTTTTTAATTTAAGTAAAAAAGAAGAAGATATTATATAAAGCAGAGCTCAAAAGTGAAGGAGGAAAGGGTAAGCCAGGCATTAGACATTAAAGCTTTGGGCGATAGAAATCAGAGACAGAACAGGGTGAAAAAAGGGCTCATGTTATTGCCCTAATCTCAACCCCCGAAAAAACCAAATAAAAAACCAAACCAAAACTGAGAAACAAAAGACTTTGTCAAATGATGACGTGACCATCATCCATTCATCCCCCATTCCAGATCCCCACTACTTCATCACCACTCCTAACTCATCGCTCAATTTTCTTCTTCTTCTTCTTCTTTTCAATTTTTTTTACAAAATTCTCCCAATTCTACATCTGGGTTTTTGTTTTTGAAAGATGGGTATGGGTATCTATTATAATGGGGGAATCATGAGTCAATTTTGAGATTCTGTGAGTGGTGGGAATTTGGGTTTTTTTTTTCTCTGCTTAGTTTATATAAATTTTTTTAGAAGTGATAAATTGATCATCAATAAAGAAACAATAATTAATAGTTTAATACTAATAATTAAAAAAAAATGGGGAATGTGAATGGAAGAGAAGATGGGAGTAATAGCCCATCAGGGATTGAAGAAGAAGAAACAAGGGCTAACAGTGCTCTTGAAGCTATGGCGGCACCTATGGGTCACTCACCTCCTCACAGTCCCACATCAACACATTCTCCTCTCATGTTTACTCCTCAGGTACTCAATTACTTTTATTTTCTTACGTTTTTCTGCTTGGGATTTTTATTTCGTGGAATATGATTTGATTTTCTTGCATGGGAATCTGGTTTCGAATGCATAATATCAAGATAAAAGAATGATTATGAAAGTGAATTTTTAATTAGTAGTTCATTTGTTTATTGGTTCATAGCTACTAGCAAAACTGTTTTTCCCAATTAATGCTAAGTATCTGTAAATTTTCAATAAATATTGTGAGTTTCTATTTAAAAGTTAAAACAATGTAAAGAAAAAGAAAACTTATAAATGGATCAATGTGTTGTAAATTTAGAGGCTTCAAGATTTTCTTGTAAGTAATGAATCAAAGCTCTTACATTGTAGAATGAGTTTGATTTTGATTCATCATTTTCGCTAAACTTGAGTATTAAACTTAGAGGTTTAAAAATTTTCATGTAAATAATGAATCAAAGCTCTTACATTGTAGAATGAGTTTGATTTTGATTCATCATTTTCGCTTAAACTTGAATATTTAACTTAGAGGTTTCAAGATTTTCATGTAAACAAGGAATCAAAGCTCTTACATTGTAGAATGAGTTTGATTTTGATTCATCATTTTCTCTTAAACTTGAGTATTTAACTTAGAGGTTTCAAGATTTTTATGTAAATAATGAATCAAAGCTCTTACATTGTAGCAGGAGTTTGTTTTTGATCTGTAATTTTCGCATAAACTCGAGTATTTAACTTAGTGGTTGGTGCCTAATTCAATGAAATTAAAGTTCGCACAATTTGCAAAAAATTATAGTTTAGAAACTATTTTGTATATAGAGTTTTCATTTTTAAGAATACATAGTTTAAATCTTGAGTTTTGGCTTTTTATGTTTCTTCAAGATTCAATGAAATTGGAAAGTCACAAATGAAAATTGGAGACTATTATGTATTAGGGATTCAAGCCTAGTTTGTATTTAATTCCTTTGATAAATTCATGTTTTTTTTTTCGTGTTGCAATTTTGGTGGAAAGTCTTAGTGTGATCCCTTTGTTTATTGGTTAGTTATAATGCTTGTTTCATTTAACTTTTGCAAGAATTTATGTGTATACAAAGGGCCTCGGGTAGAGAGGAAACTTATTATGTGGAAATTGTATGGGTTTAATGTAAATGGCCGTAAAATTTGGTCACCTGATCGAGAATGCTACTGTCTATGCTATCTATGGCAGAAAATGGTATTCATTGATGCATGACGTGTTAATTTTCCTGCTATAGCTTTAAAACTTGTGGTGCATTATGGATAAAACTAACCTAATCTATAGGTTGTCTTCAATGCAGCCTTTATGGGCAGTTTAGGCAGTTCTTAATTTTTTTTTTGTCTTCCATGTCTGTTTTACGGTCTATGTTCCAGGTTCATGGCTGCCTCTCCCAACAATGTTGTCTCCAAAGTTCAAACCTATGTTCACTCTGTATAAGTATAATGTGCCTTACCATTACACCCAACATTTCTTAACATGCAGGCAATAGGGACCTATGTGCGATTTCTTGCAATATCTGCAAATGACCAGCTTTTGTATAATTTAGCTCATAGTTTAGGGCTATGGAATGTTCAAATTTGTCTTTTTGGCGGGACGGGGGAGCTTCTTACCATGTACTACCCCTAATAGTCCTGCAAGACAAGGAATGTTCTTATTAGTCCCTCCAAATGCTTCATAGCCTTCCCACCATTTCTGCATGTAATAATCCCGCATTTCTTTGTCTCGGACTCCTTTATTCTGAGCTTCCCTTTCTATTTCTAAATCCAAAAACCCTTTTCTCCTTGTAATCCAAATCCTGCCCTAAATCTCTTTTAAGCCTAACCCCATACACGTTGCATGGCCAGATTTCTTGAATCTGTTATTTTATTAGATTTCTAGTTTCGGTCTGTTTCAGGATTTTTCTCGTTGTTCATGTGTTGTTGATTTCTCTGAAAAAGCCTACAATTTTGTCCACCGTGTCTTATTTCAACACAGGTTCCAGTTGTTCCTTTACAAAGACCTGATGAGATGCACGGATCAAGCCCATCGTGGATGCAGTCTGCAATCGGATACGAAGATGGCTGCACCGAGAAGGGAATTCCAACAATGATTACATGGGGCTATGGTGGCAAAGAAGTAGCCGTTGAGGGATCATGGGATAATTGGAAGACAAGGTTCTCGATATTCACTACTTCCCTATGTTTTTTTTATATCGAAAGAAAAATAGTTAGCTCTTTATGAACTGCGACATTTAACACGTGTTTGCTATCTTAATCAGAATCCCTTTGCAGAGATGTGGAAAAGACTTCACTATTATGAAAGTGTTACCATCGGGTGTTTACCAGTATAGGTTCATTGTCGATGGACAATGGAGGTATGCCCCTGACTTGCCATGGGCTCAAGACGGCACAGGCAATGCTAACAACATTTTGGACTTGCAGGTAAATTTATTGTCTTTATCTTGGTATGGTATTCGTAGTTTTAGGATTTCCAACTATTTGTTTTCATTGAATACGAGTGCTTTCTGTAAATATATATCTGTTCCTGTCTTCCATTCTTCTGCTTAGGAATATTCAGCTCGGAATAAATTCATTCCTTGGTGGTATTTCCTATTGATGCATTGTAACACGTACTTGTTTATCAAGCTATCATTGTCGTTACGGTTAATGTTCATGTATTGCTAAGCATCAAAGCATTTTGTTCCTTGTGTGGTCTAAAGTGCCGATTTCCACTTGGCTATAGCATCCGGTTTTCGTACTTTCTATTATATTTTGCTATATTCATTGTGAAAGTGGCAAACCGTAGATGCATGGGACTACTACTATGCATTCTTGCTTGTATTACCGTCTTTGGTTAAAGTACTTGAGAGGTCTCTGTATTACAAGGGCTAGATCTAATTAGCCTCTTTATTATTAAATGGATCAATTTAGTCCTTAAATTATTAAAAAGAATGAAATAAGTCCAAATTGTTATTGATTTAACATTTACTATATAAAAAAATGTCTTGAAATTTGTTTTTTTCAATTGCACTTCAATTTTAAACAAAAGATTTTATTTGCAAAACCATAAAAACTTTAAAAATATTAACTTTTTTAAACGGTAAATATTAACTATATTCTAATTTGGCTTTATTTTATTCTTTTTAATAGTACAAGGATTAAATTGATCCATTTGATAGTAGCGTGACTAATTTGATCAGATCCTTATAATGAAGGGACTTTTAGGTACATTTACCTACCGTCTTCTTTCTCCTTCCCTTCGTCACCTTGTGAATGATAACCCTGCAGGATTATGTTCCGGAAGATATTGAAAGTATATCTAGTTTCGAACCTCCGCTGTCCCCCGAGTCAAGTTACAGTAATTTGCCGCTTGGAGCCGAAGATTTCGCTAAGGAGCCACCACTCGTCCCTCCTCACCTACAACTTCCACTCCTTAATCTACCTGCATCTCACATGGAGATCCCGCCACCTCTGTCGAGACCAAAGCACGCAATCCTCAACCATCTGTACATTCAAAAGGGGAAAAATGGCCAACCTGTGGTGGCACTCGGTTCGACTCATCGGTTTCGAGCCAAGTATGTGACCGTGGTGCTGTACAAACCCGTGCAGCGGTAGTATTAGATTGTGTCCCGGTACGGGATCTTTGTAGTCTCGGGTGGATCACATGAATGTGGTTGATATATAGTTATCAGTATAGATGTTGTGCCGTCAACTTTAACTATATATAGCCTAGGTAGGGAGTCGCCATATGAAAACTTCTAAAGATTCTGATCTTTGTTTTTCTCCACGCTTTATATATATAAGTATTTGGTTCCCATGAAATTTATACTAATAATTCTCCTCTTAGGCCAATTTGGTTAAAGAATGAAAGTTTAAAAAGTTGGGTCAAATTATGGTTTTGATCCCTCTATTAGCTCGAACTTGGGATTTAGTCATTATTTTTTAATTTGGGTAAATTATATTACTAGTCACGGTTTTTTTTACCCAATTATGAAAAGTTACAAAGGTTTACTTAATTATTCAATTCTTTTTTCTCACCCATTTAACTTAAATTTATAGGTGTTTCCAACTTTAGGTGATTAAAAAAATAAAATTGAATAGTTGAATGATTATTTTATAACTTTTTATGCTTTGGTGACTAAAAAAAACATAGTTGAGTAAACTTTATTATAGCTTACTCTTTTAATTTAAAATATTTGGTCTCTTTTCTTTATAATATTATTAGTTAATATAAATAAACATTTAAATTTTTCTCAATTTAGTCTGAATTTTTTTTGTCCAAATCATTAGTGTTGGAATTTTGCAAATCTTCTAAGCTCTGATCCATGTGATTTGTGCCAGTTTGACATCTAGGTGATGGCAGAGTGCCATGTAATCACAAACCAAAATTGGAAAAAAAAACTTCAACAAATCTGGATAAAAAAAGTTTGAGGACTAAGTTGAAAAAAGATACTAAGTTTCAGGGACTAAATGACTTTATCCCAAATATCGCTCTTATCTATTTTGGTTAATTGTGATTAGTTGGAACGGATGATTTTAAGAAAAAATATGCAATGATATTTTATATGCATAAATATCAAAACTATACATGGATTTCGGTCCAATGTTTAATAATGTACATGAGTTTTGGTTCAATGTACAATTTTATACATGAATTTTAATTTGATTCAACTTTTTCAAACCACTAACACCATTGTCGACATAACACTGTTTTACGCTTAATATTATATATGCATAAACAATTGTACGAATCTAATATGAAAATAAATGGATATAACTATTTCTTTAAACGTGTATAATTGAATCAAAAAAAAAAGAAATTGTATGTACATATGAACCACAATCAAAGTTCATGCATCAAATTATACATAGGACCAAAGTTTATTGTAATTTTGATTACCCTATTTTTATATCGAAATAGTTAACGTTATTATTTATTTGGATTAATTAATGACGGTGAATGTACTTGAGAAATCCTTCTATTATTGGATGGATTAATTTAGTCATTGTATTATTAAAAGAATAAAATAATGTCAAACCGGAATAGAGTTAACATTTAGACTTGAACTGCAGTTGAAAAATAATAATTTTCAAGACATCTTTTATACAGTAAATGTTAACTCTGTTACAATTTGGACTTATTTGATTTCTTGTAATAATATAGAGACAAAATTGATCCACTCCGGACCTCTCAAGTACTTTAAACAACTAATGACAGTAAAGATTAAATTCTAGTAGAGGGATCAAAATCACAATTAAACCAAAAAGTTGAGTATAATCAATATTACGACCAACTAATCTGTCTCTCCATACATGGTTCTAAAACCAAGCATACGAGATTGTCACAACCAAGCATTGTCAGCACCTTATTACATACATACGTACATGGAAAATTGCATGGATCATCAATCATGGTAATAAAAATTACATAAGAGAGCAAGCATTTGGGTTGTCATCACTGAAAAACTGAGGAGGATATTCCAGCTCCGAGAAATACTTGGATTGTAAGTATTCACTTCGCTTTATTACATCATCACTCTTTCTGTCGTCTTCTTCTTCTGGTTTGGTTTCTTTGTTGGCCTCTTCTGCTGGTTTTTTCTCTGCTTCTTCTTGTTGTTGTTCTTCCTTCTTTTCTTCGCCTTTCACTATGGATGCTTGCTTGCCGGTTCTCTTGTAAACATAATCAACCAGCTTTGTAGGATCTACGGTGCCTTTTACGGTTACTTTATCATTTCCCACATCGGTTTCCACCGTCTCTACGCCTGTCATTAATTACATTATTTTTCAATTTAATCCTTATAATTTTTTTTGTCTACATAAGACTCAAATTTTGGTAACAACTTTTAATTTGATCCCTAAATTTTGATTCCATTAAAATATGATGACATGACACTTTAAGATTGTACCACGTTATCGTCTAAAAATTTTAAAATAAGTAATCTAAAAAATTATTTTTAAGAAAATTCAGGTGATGACATAACAAATCTTAACAAAATCCAAATCCAAAGACCAAATCGAAAACCGTTATCAAATTCGAAAATAATGTGACCAAAAACTGTTCAAAGACTATGGTAGGAATGGAGTTACCAAGTCCAGGGACTAAATGTTAAAATGTTATTATTAGGTCTAAATTTATAATACTTATTATTATAAGTTCTGATCATATCTAATTTTTTTTAACACAATACTTAAAATTACTCATAGCCCCTCCCCTACCCATAAATAAGAGGATAATGCGTTTTAACACACTCGAAACTACCTCCTCCTACACTAGCAACAATACCCATGCCAATCGAGCTAAAATTCAATCTACTTATATCTAATATTTATACCGAAATGTAAATGATATAGGAAAATAATAATGAATGAAATGGAGTACCTTGGATCTTCCTTATTCGCTTACGCAATGCTTGAGCGCATGCTTCACAATGCATGCCAACCTTCAATACTACCGTTATCACTGCAGGAGGCTGCCACAATGAATATTTAAATAAATAAATACTTACAAAAAATTAAAATAATTATGATATTCTCCGATAAAATTATCATAAAAATTTTTGTATTAAAAATTAGATCGTATTTTATTTTTATTACTAAAAAAAAGAGTAAAATAATCTCTAAATATTAAATTAATTAATAAAAAAAGATCCACCCACCGATCTCTTATTACGAGAAGTAAAAATTTAAAAAAGCCTTTAAACAAATACCAGAACCCCACTATTTGTACAAATAAAAACAAAACCTAGACCCAATAATTAACGATCATAAACGATAATTAAGTTAATGATGAAAAGGCAGGTAGGATCTGAATTCAGTGTCAACCCGTGAGCTCGAAGGGCTTGACCCCATGGCTGCGACACCCAACATGCAGTCACAGTTAATAGTACAAAGGCTTGTAGTGAAAATGGAACCGTGGGGTCACCTTTTAAACAGAAGCCTCTCTCCTTCGTAATACGAGCCAGTGGGCTATAGCCCTATGGGGGTGTGATCAAGGCCAACTTGTTATGTTACTTTCAATGTCAGCACCAAAACAGCACCACACCACACACTGGTTTTTTTTTTTTTGTTACAGTATGGGATTAGATAGCATAGCATAGCAGGTATAGTAGTAGCCAAGCTAATTTCAAACTCAAAAGCATGTTATGGTTTCATTCTAAGGTCCTTCTATTATGATTCATTTTGAGAGTTAGTCCTTTAATCTAAATGAGTATTAAAGGTTAAAGTGCTTGGGAGGTCCTTATAACATAGGGATTGGACTTATTTTATTCTTTTTAATAATAGAGGGACTAATTTGATGAGGTAGAGGAACCTCTTATGTACCTTCACTGAGGATTAAATTATGTCAAAATTAAAATAAAAGAGATTAAAACCAAATTTTGAGAGTAATAATAAAGGGACCAACATCATAATTTGACCCTTTTTTTTTAATTATTACCTCTTGTTTCTGTTCTTCTTCTTTGGGTTTAGCTTCTTTGTTTTCTTCCTTGTTCTCTTCCGGCGGCGGTGGTTCCGGCAACGGCGAGACTAACTCCACTTTTCTACCGTATTTCTTTAATAGCCTTTCGTGAACCTTGACGGGGTTGGCCGTCTTTCCTTTCACCACCACCTTATTTGCCTTGCTATCAGTCGCAACATCCTCCACTCCTGTCGGTCAAATATTTTAGGGACCAAATAATAATAATATTAAAAGGAAAAATTTATAAAAATATAACCTTCAAATCCTTTGAGGGTTCTTGCAACTTTTCTAGCACAAGCTTCACAGTGCATATCAACTTTTAGTATAATCTCTGGGTTTTCTTCTTCCTTTTTCTCTTCTTCTTTTTTGTCCTTTGAAATTGCCATGCATACAAAACATAATAATGAAGCTCAATACTCCGATGAACACAAAATAAATTTTAAGATACAGTAATATTAGGAAAGGCTTACTTCTCCCATTCTCGCGACGCTTCTGAGAATTACTTATGAGGACCTTTAGGAGCACGGCTCTATTTATGTGCAACAAATAATTAACTTTCTTTTTGGGTAAATTGCACCAAGCTCAGTAAATTATTAGTACATTTACTTTTTGGTCATTTAACTTTTAAAAAGTTATAAAATGACCATCGAACTATTTGGAATTTTTTATTTAAGTCACTGAGTTGTTAATATCGCTATTGTATGGCCAGGGACGAAGCCAAAATTTTTTTTTCTAAGGGCTGAAATTAAGTTGTATGTTTTTAAGATTTCACAATTTTAATAGTTTGTATCTTTATATTTTTTAAATGACTAAATCAAAATTTTATCATTATGGAGCCAAAGTATACTACTACCGTTCACTAAATTAAAATCTCGTAAATTTTAAAGGGTCAAAAGTAAAATTTTACATTTTAGGGGTGTTAGGGACCTTGTTAGGGTCCCTTGGCGGGATGCCACCCTTGTATATGGCCTTCTCCGTTCACACCATCTACACCAATTGAAAGCTTTCCTTCCCTTTCTCTTTTACAAGTCAGGTTTTTTTTTTTGATGAAACAGTTTTAAACATCAATAATTTGTGAACCAAAATCTAAACATCTTTTTTTTTCCAATATCTAACACTGACTGTCATATAAACTTGGATATAAGGTATGTTCTTATACTTGTTGATGGATATTAATTCAACGTGCCAATCATCGAACCGTCACTTGGAGATCGCTAGTTAGACTTGAAAAAAAAAACATTAACAGCCCAGTGACTTAAATAAAAACTTTTGAGTAGTTCAACGACTTTGAATGAAAATTTCCAAATAATTGAATAATCATTTTGTAACTTTAAATTAAGTGACCAAAACGTAAACTTACTAATAATTTAATGACTTTAGATGCAACTTACCCTTGTTTTTTTTATATAGTTTGCTTTTTTTTTATTTGAATTTATGTGGAGAAGAGGAGGGGGGTTTAAACTTTAAAGAAGGTGGAAATTGTGCAAATCTGACGTGGAATTATTTAATGGATGGGTAGACATTGTGTCCTTTGGCTGACTCAACATCTCAATCAATTTGCCCATCTCTTTGAATGATGAGGTACATACGTAAATAGCTAAGCATCGTGAATATTACGTAATATATTTTAGGGTAAATTTTATGTTTTAGTTACCTAATTTTAAAAAGTTATAAAATGGTCTTTGAACTATCTGAAATGTCTTATTTAAGTCATTGAACTATTCAAAAGTTTTTTTATTTAAGTCACCAGTCTATTAAGTTTTTTTTTTAAAGCCTGACTAGCTAACTCCAAGTGACGATTCGACGATTGGTATAGTGGATTACTACTCATCAATGAGTAGAAGAAGACACCTTAGATCCAAGTTGATTCGACGGTCAATGTCATGGATTGAAGAAAAAAATTGTTTGGATTTTAGTTCGCAGATTTACGACACTCAAAGTTATTTCATGAAAAAAAAAACTAAACTGTAGAATATAAAGGAAATGTGAGCTTTCGATTGGTGTAGACGTGTGAACAAAGAAGCCATATAATAAGGATTTTAACACCTTAGTAACTTAAATAAAAAATTTCGAATAATTTAGTGACTATTTTGTAATCTTTTGAAATTGAATGGCCACGATATAAATTTACTAATAGTTTAATGACGTTGAGTACAATTTACCCAAAATTCAATTAGAGACATGAATTATTGTGTAATAAATGGAATGCGACGTGGATATGTTACCTTTAATGGAAAACTTGATTAATTGATAAAAGTAGTATGATTTACTTTATTTATATGTTGTCCTTTTTTTGTGGTTGATAGATTAATAAATTTTTCCTCCATTCATTGTTGAAAACAAAAATAAATACATCAAAATGAAAATCTAATAAATCGATTAAGTTAAAATTTGCAAAAAAAAAAAAATTAAAGGAGTCGAAATTAAATTGTATATTTTTACTATAGTAAAAATGTAATTTCACCTTTTTAATAGTCTATATCTTTATAATTTTTAAAGGATTAAATCAATTTTTTATTATTTTTGGGGGCCAAAGTGTAATTTTACCATTACTAATTTAAATTTTTATAAATCATAAAGGGCTTAAGTAGAAAATTTTTCATTTTAGGGGGGTCGGGGCCTTGCTAGCCCCCTTAGCTTCGCCGCTGCGACTTGGTAATTTTGATAAAGCTTTTTCTTTTCTTTTATGTCTGTATCTATCTATATATATATATTTGTTAATGATTATTGGTTAAGATGGAAGATCTGAGTCATTAAAATATTCACTTTCGAGTTTTGTTATGTGTGTAAATTTTTTTATGTCACGTAATGTTATTGGGTGAAAGTATCATGTAGGCTCCTGTATTGAAAGTTGTATTATATTTTGCCCTTTTTAATATAAAAAAACGAGAAAATTAGTCCATGCACATTAAATCAAATAGTAAACTAGTTATTTGATTGAAAATTTCATCTATACCTACTATTAAAAATTGATCCACATACATTAGCATGAGATACACGTGACACTGTTTGGTTATTTTGTCAACAATGCCAGTTTCTAACAACAGAAATGGATGAAGTTTTTAACAGAATAACTCATATATACTCTTCGATCTAACGAATAGGGACTAATTTGTCTTTTTATGAGTAAAGGGAATAAAATACAAATTGACTCTTAGTTTAAGGACTTTTATGATAATTTTACCAATCGAAATAAAACTCAATAGTAGCAAAGAGATCAATTATACCAATTTTAAAAGTTTAAATCACTAATTAATTAGCATAATAAAGGGATTAAAATTATAATTAGACCTTCTAAATCTTATTTGTATGGTATTATCATTGAGTTAGAGAAGTGAAAAGGATTAGAAGTTGAGATCAAGCACCTCCACCACCACCACCACCACCTGCTCTGACACCTTTACCACCACTTGTATCACCATTCACCACCTTTATCTTCTTGTTGTTTAAGTCCAATAATAGCCCAAAATGTGTTGTTTCTTGCTTCATTTTGATTGGAATGATATTGGACACCTTTAACAGGCCTATATGTTGGTTATTTTATTTTATTTATGTAATTTATATCATAAAAATAGTAAATAGTAAATATTTAAAAATATGTTAACTCATATATGCATAAATTTAATAAAATATATATAATGACTAAATCTAAATCTAAAACAAAAATAATTATAATTTTTAAAAATATAAAAAAAAATACAATAGGAACCTAAACAAACTTGAAATAGACATCTACAAATATGAACAAGCTTAACTAAAATTTGGGGCGCATAATCCGGCTAAACTAGCCACCATAAGCACCCTATATTATTGACAAAGGTTGAGGCTCAATGTGCCACCATGTGTAAGTGTTATTTATGGGTCTCTAGTCTTAGTGTGCATAGTTGTTACGTGTGAATTTTGTTTAGTTATGTTTTGATTATTCATTCGTTTATAACTTGTTTTGATTTGGTTTACTTTTTAGTTACTAAAAAATGTAAGGTTAATATTTGGTACACCGAAAATATACTTTCTTTTATTTCAAAAGTAACTTTAAAAAATTGTCATGTTTTTTTTATTAATATTTCACTGCATCCTGTATGACACTTATCAATCCCTGACCCTATTTGTGAAGTTTAAAACAAAACAAAATAATGGTTGTACCTGTCGTAAAAGAAAATAAATATTTGAATTAATACTTATTTTGGCCCTATAGTGAAATTCTCACTTTGGTCCTTTTACTATTTTTTTTATCATTTTGTCCTTTGTACTATAATGAAATTCTCACATTGGCCCTTTTACTAATTTTCTTTATCATTTTGTTCCTTACACTATAATGAAATTCTCACTTCGTCCCTCTTACTATTTTGTTCAGTTACTTTGGCCCCTTTGCTTTCATTCGTCTATCACATTGGCTATTTAACTATTTCCAATAAAAAAAATCCCACATAATCGTTTAAACCAATCAAATGCGAAAAAGTGGGCGATAGTAAAAGGTTAAAAAGGACCTAATGAAAATAGAGAAAGCAAAGCGACCCATAGGCCTAACCTCAGGGTAGTTTGAGAGTACAGCCGTCCAAGGCTCAAGGCTGAAAGGAGCCTAAATTTTATTATTTTCAGCTTTTGATGTGGGAAAGAAAATTTTAGACTAAAATAAATTAATTAAATGATTAATATTTTTAATTTTTCACCATAAATGCTTTATCTCTCAAGAACGGGCTGGTGACCCAAGAAATAATAAAAAGAAAATTTGGTTATAATACGGTGGCCAAAACAGCTATTAAAACTAGATACTTTGATACATAAAGAAAGCAAAATCGTAATATGGAAGAACATACAAGGGTAAGATGGTAAAATTAAAAAAATCTAACCTTTGTGTTATCTTTCAAAGTTTGTTTTTTGTAGATAAGGTCATTTCCCTATACAGAAAACACACTCCCTCTTCTTCTCTCTAAAGTTTAAGCTTTAAAGCTTAAACAAACAGATACATCAATGGCGTATCATCATCTATGTTCCTCACCTTCTTCTCTTTTACGTGACCGTCACTCTCTCTCTGTTTCACCAAAACCAAAATCCTTAAGAACCAACCCACCCACTTCTCTAAACCTGGTTTCCTTATCTAAAACCTCTATCAAAGCAAGCAGCAGCCATGTTTCTTTGGAAGACCTAATGTCGCAAGAGACTCAAATCCCTCGAAAACTCACCAATTCACAATACCCAGATGGCAAAACCGCTTCGAAAAGCTATGTGTGGGTCAATCCTCGAAGCCCCAGAGCTTCACGTCTTAGGCAATTGACTTATGATTCAAGGTATTCTTCTCTGCTCAAAGTAGCTGAGTCTTTGGATTCTTGTAATCCAAATGAAAAAGATGTTTTAGCTGTTCTGAGTAGTTTAGGTGACGATGTATCGGAACAAGATGCTGTTGTTGTTCTCAATAACATGTCGAACCCTAATACTGCGTTGCTTGTTCTTGATCATTTTCGAAAGATATTAACGAAAACCAGTCGAGAGGTCATTCTTTATAATGTTACTCTTAAGGTTTTGAGGAAGTCTAAGGATTTGGATGGTGCTGAGAAACTGTTCGATGAAATGCTTCAAAGAGGGGTTAAGCCTGATAATGTTACTTTTTCGACTTTGATTAGTTGTTCTAGGGTCTGTGGTTTGCCAAGTAAGGCTGTTGAGTGGTTTGAGAAAATGCCTACTTATGAGTGTGACCCTGATGATGTTACTTACTCTGCCATGATCGATGCTTATGGCCGTGCTGGAAATGTTGATATGGCCTTCACCTTGTATGACCGTGCTAGAACAGAAAAGTGGCGTATCGATCCTGTTACATTTTCAACTTTGATTAAAATCTATGGTGTATCTGGAAATTATGATGGATGTTTAAATGTTTATGAGGAAATGAAGGCCTTAGGTGTTAAACCTAATGTAGTTATATATAATACTTTGTTGGATGCCATGGGGAGAGCCAAGAGGCCTTGGCAAGCCAAGAGTATTTACAAAGAGATGCTTTCTAATGGATTTTCACCAAATTGGGCAACGTACGCTGCACTTTTACGAGCTTATGGAAGAGCTCGGTATGGTGAAGATGCTCTAAATGTGTATAAAGAGATGAAAGATAAGGGATTGGAGTTGACTGTTGTTCTTTACAATACCCTTTTAGCAATGTGTGCTGATGTTGGTTTTGCAGATGAAGCTGCTGAAATTTTTGAAGACATGAAAAATTCCGGGGCTTGCAAACCTGACAGTTGGACGTTTTCATCTTTGATCACCATATATTCTTGTAGCGGGAAAGTTTCGGAGGCTGAGGGGATTTTGAACATGATGCTTGAAGCTGGCTTTGAGCCCAACATTTTTGTTCTGACATCCCTTATCCAATGCTACGGGAAAGCTCAGCGTACCGACGATGTTGTGAGGATGTTTAACCGAGTTTATGAATTGGGAATTACTCCGGATGATAGGTTTTGCGGTTGTCTTCTGAATGTGATGACACATACACCTAGAGAAGAACTTGGTAAGGTAATGGATTGCATCGAGAAGGCTAAACCAGAACTAGGTCGTGTGGTGAAACTTTTGATAGGGGAGCAAAACGTTGAAGGGAATTTCAAGAACGAAGCATTGGAACTTTTTAATCATATCAGTTCCGATGTAAAGAAGCCTTACTGTAACTGTTTGATTGATCTCTGTGTTAACTTAGATTTGTTGGAAAGAGCTTGTGATCTTTTAGAGCTGGGACTTTCCCTAGAGATTTATGCCGGTATACAATCAAGGTCTCCAACACAATGGTCCTTGAATCTCAAGAGTCTATCTCTCGGGGCAGCTTTAACTGCACTACATGTTTGGATCAATGATTTGACAAAGGTACAGGAGTCTGGGGAGGAGCTTCCCCCATTGCTCGGAATCAATACCGGACATGGGAAACACAAATACTCGGAGAAAGGATTGGCAACTGTCATTGAGTCGCATTTGAAGGAACTAGATGCTCCGTTCCATGAAGCCTCAGATAAAGCTGGCTGGTTTTTGACGACAAAAGTTGCTGCCGAGTCATGGTTGGAGTCGAGACGTTCACCCGACTTGGTAGTTGCATAGGTTGTGTGTGTTCATGAAGAAGTCTTTGCCCTAGGTCAGTTCATTGCATCAATATATAATGTCTAGAAACAAAATATTTTCTCAAACTCCTCTTTTTCATCTTTATTAGCATCCTCTAATTTAATGGTGGGAAAATTTTGTAGCATGGTACACTATATTCCTATATATCCTGATGTAAGTTAATGAAGTGCTGCCAAATTACTGGAGTCTTGCATGAGTTGGGCCAACTGTCTTTGCCATTTTGAACAATTTGTTTTTATTTTTAAAAAAAATTTATAATGTAATCTGCTTTAAGCATCGTTCTCGAGTGCTAAGAATGAGTATATTCAAATAAGACCTTATATTAAAAAAACGAGTGAAGCTTAGCCCAAACCCTTTCAGATTAAGAGTCCACTGATGAATCGTCGTTTGCAGCTAAAAAATTATCGGTCAAATAAAAATTTCGTGTAAATTATTTTACTTTATATAAAAATTATGTAGGATTAAAAGATATTAAATATGGGGATTGAGTTTTTAGCTTAATATTGTTACCTGTGCAAGAGGACATAACTTCAAGTGCGTTGAAACGCATTATTTTCCTATTTAAAAATTAAAAAGTAACTATAAATAATTATAAGTATTGTATCAAAAATATAGTTCAATCTGTTTGGAGTGACAAAATTCGAATTTATATAACAGCAGTGATTAAAATAAAAATAACAAAAATTTGAAATGGGTAATGCACAAAACTTGGATAACTATTGAGTAATTTACCTAAAAAAATCAAGTTTCAACATTTACTATTTAAATAGTAAAAATATTGAAAAAGGTTGAACAGTAAAAATAATTTTAATCTCAATTTTAAATAGTGAAATTAACTGTCCAAATTTGATCTTTTTAATAATATAAGGATTAAATTGATCAATCCCTATAATAAAGAGACATGATAGGTACATTAACCAAAACAAAACCTTAACAACAAACACACTGGCATATATGCTATAAAATGTTTCTAAATACCATTAAGAACACGAATCAATTCCTTCTTTTGCCTAATATCTAACACAGCAAATACATGACAAGCTATGTTACCCATACACCTTTTTTTTCTATAAAGTATGTGTCCGACAGTTGTACATGACATACATTCGGACGTACGTATTGAGTATGATTCTTCAAATACATTAAAAGGTTAAAACAAACGAGTATACGAAATATCGAACACATACCCGTATCCGATAAAGACGTAGCCAAAAAAAAAAAAAGATTGTGATAATAAATAAATTTCTTCAAAACAAATTATCTGCTTATCAAAATTGGTCTCCTCGCAAATGCAATTACGAAAGGAATAAACGACCAATGAAGACATGCCACGGCCGAAAAACAATGAACATGCACTCAAGGAGAGACAACAGAGGAAAAGTTACCATGTTAAACAGGACCAGATATGTTAGAAAAGTGTTTTTACCAATTGTGCAACTGAGCAGTGACACTTTTTACAACAGGGTGGTATCCTGTGTGCATGTGCCTTTTCGCTTTTTCAGAACCTGGGTGCCCAAGCCACTCATCATACAACCGTTTTACCAGAGGGTTCTTAAATGGATCAGCTTCCAGAACCTATGGCATAATGAAGAATCAATTAAAAAGAAAGAACAAAAAGGAATAAATGCACATTCGAAAGAGAGCTTGATCGTTTATGGCATGTAAATGCTCACTTCTAGCAGTACAGCGTTGCAGGTATGATTATGCTTTAATGCTACATTGGGTTACTAGTGTAATAACACGAGGAAAAAACTTATTTAACACATGTTTTAAATTAGTTTAGACAATAATTAGTACACATATAAACATGCAATTAGAAAGATGAGTAAAAAGTCTTGTAAAAAATAAGACCTCTTCGAAGTAAGTGAAAATTTTTCCTTCTCTTTGCCACAAACAAGTCATGTATGTGGCTAAAAATTACCAATTGTGATTAGTATATAGCTAACCAATGACTAAAACATGTTGAAAAAATAAAACTCCAACCAAACGTACATAATTGTTGTCCATAACGAAGTATTTTAGCTTGATGAATTATTATTTTTGGTTTTCCAAAACAAGTGAATAAATTGATAACCAAAAATAGACACTCACGTTTTCCATGTAAATGGCTTCTAATGATTTAATTAACTCCTTTGGAGATTGTCCTGGCTTTGGCTTGATTTGCCCTCCCCCATTTAAGCAACCTGCATGTATTAACATACCAAACTGTTATGCTAAACCGGAATTTTCACCATCTTATAAGGAGCTACAAGTGAATGTTTCAAAAACCCAATTCGACATCCAAAAAGATAAAACGATATAAGGAAACAGAAACCTGAAGGGCATGCCATGACTTCCACAAACTGATAATCACATTTCCTTGTTTTAACTTTCCTGACAATGTTTTGCAGGTTTTGGAAGCCATAACATAGGGCGAATTTCAGCACGGTTTTCCCCTCCACCTACATATTTGACTGTCAGGATAATAAAGGAGAAAAAAGAAATAAATGTAGAGTTGAAGTTGGTACCATGACCATTTGAGCCATTTGAGTTTAGATAACAAAACCATGCTAAAAAAAATGCTATCAAATTAAAAAGCAAACTTACTTCTAGACTCAATTCTCGGAAATCAGAATTTCTTATAATTCTGAAGTCCAAAGGGCTATCAATTTCTCTTCCAAAGAGAACTTTTGCAGCATACCGGAAGACAGTTTCTGCATAACCTCCAGAGCCTCCTGAGACACCATAAAGATGTCCTTGCTCATCAAGATTTGCCAACCTGTGGAACGATAATAATTTTTGTTTGTATGTAACAACAAGGTGGCAATAGAGGATCTCTTTAGGGAGGATAATTGTGGTACTTACATTCTATCTATAGGTGACTCTTCCAAGGCATCAAAATCAACTTCTTTCAACTGCATAAATTGACCAAATAAATTAAAAATGATTACATAAAGCCATAAGGTAATCAACATAAAATTGTTACATTAAAATGTCAAATTAAGATCATGTGCAACCTTGACTTCACCTGTATCAAATCTAATACTTCTCCAGAGGTCAAGACAGAGTCAACCTCTGGAATACAAACACCTTGATCTGCATGGCTTTCATCATTAGATTCTGCTTGAAAAACAAAGTCCTCCCTGGCAGCCTCAAGCTTCTTATCATAACATGGCATCACAGTTACATGGTAAATCTCCTCCGGCCTATCAAGTAAAATGAATTATCTGGTAATTCAAGCATTAAGAATAATATAAAGCTTTCAGCATTCTCCATTTCCTCTAATATTTGGATAGTATCAAGATATAAGACTAGAAATTTTTATCAGATACCAACTGAAGATTGGCCTTCTTGAAATGTCAGTCCATAGATGAAAAGCTAACTTTTTGTAGCACTTGAATAGTAAATAAAAAAGACAAAAGGGACTGGAGAGATGTTCTACGACCCACATTGTTAAAAAGAAAGCAATTAGAACAATCCTTTAATTATACTAATTAATATGGAGGTACTTAGAATGCCAAATGAATATGATTTTGTCACAGTTATGACCTTCAATCTTCATTTACTTTCAAGTTTCTCCACTAGCATTAGAAGTGTGGAAGGCTTTGTCGTTGTAAACAGTATGCTGTAATTCATTGGAAATTACGGAATTTAGCAAGATTTTAGTTTTCTAAATTAAATTATAAGAGAATTGCTACTCGCACAATTCATCTGAAACTTAAAAGCCAAATATCATTACTAGAGTACATAACTAGTTTTAAGTTGTCTCTGCTAGCAGAAGTGTTGTTCATAGCATGATCATGACCAAAAGAAATCACAAGTCTGATGAATAAAAGTTGAACAGACAAGACTACCTGAAACCCATTGTTTGACATATATGATGCTTAATAGCAGCTCCCATTGATTGCTGAGGACTCTTGACTGAGGATATGTATGGTAAAATATAGGATCCTAGTTGTTTTTCCGCATAGCATATCCACCCTGGAATTAGAGAAAGACACACAGGAAAACCACTTTTGGTCACTGGAATTCTATAAATTACTATGACATCCCTGGCATAGTCTTCTCAATATATAATACACAAGTCCAAACCATCTGTGCATATGCATTTTGGGGTTTTAGGAAGAGGCAATACAATTAAATTATTGCTAGAAAAGATGTATACCTGGACATGACGAGGACAGCATTGGGAGCGAGGATTTGCTTTTCTCGTCGTCAGTTGCTTGGCCTTGTTTATATCGAGCAATGAATTCATGACAAGTTTCAATCAACGTTAAGTCTCTAATACAGCAAGTATCTAAAACAGCCTTTACTCCCAAAGACTTTAAAAAAGTTGTGAGTTTCTTGAAAACCTGAAATATGAGAAAAAGAACTTCCATAATTAGAAACATTCAACTTAAATAACATTTAGGCAACATTTGAAGTACTTCAAACAGAATAATGCAATATCATATGTTGGGAATCACATATTTAGTCGGAAGGAATTACAGATAGGGGGTAGAATGCCACGATCAAAGTGTTCTAGGTTAGGTTTCTAAAGTTACATCATACCTTTAGTGGAGGAATGCCAAAGTGAGCAGCAAGGGAGGCCCTTGACTGTGGAGACAGGGATACAATTACAGCTTTCCCTTTATTAATATTGGAAAGGAATTCATCTAAGCTTTGCTTCTCAAGCATCACAGTCTCCGCTGAGGTTATGCACCCACTACAACATCGCGAAGAACAATTGAAAGTCATAAACTAGTCATTCAACATTCAACTATTCTGATAATTACCTTAAAATTATACCCTTAATAAACAAGAAAATTTCCTCAAATGAACAAGATAAGCAATTTTAAAGACAAGAAGGATAGGTCGAAGATAGAGAAACATATTACCTACATGCCAAGCAATCCTTGAGTGAAATTTTTACTGGTTCAGTTTGCTGACTCTTACCAGCTAAAACCTTCAGCAAAGCATTTCAAATAAGAAAATTTTAACCAAAAATAACGAAAATTCATTCCCTTCTACTGCTATATAATTTGATAAATTAGTAGAATTAAGCCGATGCGATTATAAAACATCACCAAGCTAAAACAGGACCAAATTACAAAATAATAATAATAATAACTATTGCATGCAATTCCGAATCAAAATTGGCAAAAATCACAAAAAAATCCTTAAAAAATGGATTCATAATTGAGGAAAGTAAAGGTGTAAGTACCTGAGGTTCAGGTTTCTTAGGGGTTGCTTTGAGTCCTTTGAGAGAAACGACGCAGGCTTGAGACGGTGCTATGAAATCACTGAGATCTCCGATTCTGAGAGTCGGCGAGAACTTCTCCGACATCGTTTTAAATTCTCAGCTCCTATTATACAACGCCTAAAATTCAATTCGAAAATCGATAATTAAAGCTACAAATTTACTTTGATTCGATAATAAGCTTCTTTTCAGAGGAGAGAAAGGTTGAAGGAGCTTGAAATAGTTTCCTAGGTCAAAGGCGGTAACTATCACCGGAGGGAAGCAGAAAGCAAAGGCGCGTGTGTATTAGGGACCTCTTTTTTATTATTTGATTATGAACTAAGAGAAAAACATTTAGGTTAAATTTCTTCGGTGGTCCCTGTATTATAAGAAATGGATCAAATTAGTCTTTATATTATTAAATGGATCAATTTAATTCTTCTACTATTAAAAAAAATCAAATAAGTCCAATTTGTAGTGAAGTTAACATTTATTATATAGAAAAATATCTTGAAAATTCTTTTTTTTTAATTGCGATTCAATTCCAAACAAAATTTTTCATTTATAGAACCATAAAAACTTAAAAATATTAACATTGTTAGATAGTAAATAATATTTTTAAAAGATTAAATGTTAATTCCATTCTAATTTTATTTTATTTTATTTTTTAATAATATATGGACTAATTTGATTTGATACCTATAATAGAAGGACCTTTCAAGTACATTTACCAAAAAGTTAGGTATTTGAGTAACATATATAGAAATATTGTTTGAATAATTTTAAGAAAAATGAGACAATATTTAAAATTTACTAAAAATAATGAATTAAGAAAACTACTAAAATATCAAATAAATAATTTTTCTTTAAATATTACTTACAATTTGTATTTAAAATTTTATTTGAGTTTAAATAAAAAATTAAGCTCAAAATTACTCGTTTTAAAAATCATTAATAGAATTTTCAAGCTCAAATTTAATTAAATTTGAATACAAATAAATATGTTGTTTTATTTTATTTAAATATATAATAATTATATAAATAACTAGAATTTATCTACCTCCAGCTCAAAATAATAATATTTATTCAAAAAATTATATTTTGAAAGAAAAAAAAATTAGACCATGCTAACATTAGACCATCATATTATACTCCCCACAGCAGTAGTCCCCATTGTGAGCAAAACCTTGTACCCACCTCCCTTCACGGTTGCAAAACACACTACCCGCAATAGTGACCCTCGAGGAAGCATTTCTCGCGCCATCAGTGTTTATCTTTAGCCAGCCTAAGGGCAGTCATTCCCATAAAATCAACGTAGGTTGCCTGCCAACAACTTGCTTGACGACCGACCACATCTCCACCTGAGCCTTAAATAACACTCGCTGCTAATCGCATGCCTCTATCAAGAATACTCTCCTAATCAAAGCTTCGGCCATTAAACACTCGACTATTCCTGCTTGTCCATAGATACCAGCAAAGTGATCATCAATGAATCGACGGTCAATACGATAGATTAGTACCCATCGACGAATAGAAGAATATACTTTAGATCCAAGTTGATTTTACCATCAATATCAAAAATCAGAGAAGAAAACTGTATAATTAAGGCTAAGCCGTAGAAGAGAATAAAAAGAAGAGTTTTCGATTTGTGAAGGTAGACTGAACAGAAAAAGCTATACAAGAATAATTTTTACAATTCACCGACTTAAATGAAAATTTTGAATCGTATAATGACTATTTTGTAACTTTTTAAAATTTAATGACTAAAATATAAAATTACTTTAGTTTTTCAGTCCACATAAAAAGGCTTTGGTCTTTACATGGACAAAATATGAAAGCCCAAAACCAATCACCACTAAACAGAAAATAAATCCATTTTATAACATGGTTTTTGGATTGGCCCAAATCTGAAGAATAAAAAACAAATTCCGACCAGAGGCGTCCTGTTCTGGTCTTCTATTTATTTTTCCCAATCGAGTGTACTTAGTCATCGAAGCCAACACCAAACAGCGCCTGCAATAGGGAAAACAAAGAAAAAAACCGAACATCAAAGATGAACACAGACATAACAGCTTCGGCCAAACCAGAGTACCCAGTTATAGATCGAAACCCTCCTTTCACCAAAGTCGTTGGCAATTTCAACACCCTCGATTACCTCCGTTTCACTACCATTACCGGCGTTTCCGTCACCGTCGGCTACCTCTCCGGTAACCCTTTTTTCTAATTTTGTAACATTGAAATGCATGTGGGTCTTTTCTTTTTTGATCTATTAGCATTTGAATTTGTTTAATTGGGGGAAGAAAGGGTTTTTGGCTCAAAGTTTCAACCTCTTTTTTCTTTTTCTTGGTTGATGCAGGGATAAAACCAGGATTAAAAGGGCCTTCAATGGTGACAGGAGGGTTGATCGGGTTAATGGGTGGATTTATGTACGCGTACCAGAACTCAGCGGGTCGACTCATGGGATTTTTCCCTAATGATGGCGAGGTCGCTCGATACCGAAAACGTGGACTCAAAAACTAGCCATTTCTCTCTTTTTCTATTCTCGTCTATTCACTTTTATGTTTTTAGGACAATTTGAATAATCTTCATTGCTGTCTTTGATTTCATGTTGTTCATTTCAAGGCATTTGTATTGCTGCTGTACTCTTTTGATGCTTTAAAATGTGACTTATATGGGTCTAAGATCCCACTGAAATGAGGTTGTCTTTGAATAACTGTTAGAAGGCACCAACCTTTTGATGCAATTGATTGTTTGCAGCATTAAAATGGCCTACTTTCGAGTTTTCATTGCTTGGTTCGTGTTAGCAAGTTATGTCGATTTTCAAAATGTTCAGGTTGCTTTTTATTGGCTTTATGGTTCCATCTTCCTCCATACAAGTTTTCATTGCTTGGTTCGTGGTAGCAAGCTATATCGATTTCAAAATGTTTCTGTTGTTTTTTTATTGGAATTACGGTTCCATCTTCCTACATTCGAGTTTTCATTGCTCGGTTCGTGTTAGTGAGTTATATTGATCTTCAAAACGCTTTGGTTGCTTTTTTTGGTTTTATGGTTCAATCTTTCCTCATTGTGTGCTTCATGTTAGCGAGTTATATCAAATTTCAAAATATTTTGGTTGCTTTTTATGGACTTGATGGTTCCATTTTTGTCCGTCATCTAGGTTAGTTTTTAATAGTATAAATTGATGAATTATTTAATGTAAAGGATTAGTTTACTCTTTGACCTACCGTATAAGGACTAATTTGTCCATATCTTTAGTAAAGGGAGTAAAATACAATCCGACTCCTAGTACAGCGGCCTCCATGGTACTTTTACCTTCCGTCTTTCCTCATTTCTTGGTTCGTGTTAGCATATATAACTTACAGTTATGTGAATATTAGTTTCTTTTTGAGGGCGTAGATTAAAAGATTTGGGGCTTTTCAACTTACGACTCTTTGCGGTATTAGAATCTAAAGGATGTTCACCATCTTGATTTTCTTGAATTTCAGGTTCCTAGCTTATTGTTATCACTTAAGAAGTATTCTGGTTAACTCTTTGGGCTATGTCATTATCGGTGTTGTAGTTTCTTCTTGGTTTAAAATTTCGTAACACTTTCGGGGGCATATAGTTCAGTGTCCCGACGATGGTTGTTCTTTTTCGTTTTTAGATAACAATATTCCTCCCTGCTATTCATTTTGATGTTGTAGTTGAGTTTTAGGACTATGGGTCGTCCTCGAGAGATAGGTCCAGGAAGCTGCCGTGTAAGAGACAGGTACCATCACTAGTCTTTAATTTATTAGCATGAACATCATTGGTTAAGCTTAAGTTGTTGATGTTTTAGGAGATTGTTTTGTAATGATTAGGGGTGTAAATGTCGAGCTTGAGCTATTGATCGAGTTGAATTCGAGCTTAGTAATACTTGGCTTGAAAGGTTCACAAGCCTTATCAAGCTTTTCATATTTTTATATTATTAAATTATACGATTGCCCCTAATATATATTATTAACCTTAAGTTTAAATATCGAGAGCTCAAGCTCAAGTTCAAGCTTGAGTTTAAAAATTGGTAAACGAACTTAATTAAGCTTGAACTCGAGTAGTTCAATTATATCTCGACCTTAAAATACAAATGTTCGATTGAACATGAGCTGAGTATCAAACTTCAAATTTCTAGTCAATCTTGAGCTTGGCAGTATTCGGGCTCTGCTAGATTACATCCCAAGTAATGATTGATTTTGTGAACTTTCGTGGTCTTAAATATGCACATAGGTTGCCTCCGGTTTCTGACACCATAGCATTTGTCATGTTACAAAGGTGTTTCTTCTTTCTTTCGATGAATATTTTTGAAGGACTGAATCCGGTTTAGAGACTCGATATCTGAAGATCGATGATAATGCCGAATACTTAGCAACTTTGACCTTGAAAACGGGCTGCACGTGGTGGCTGGTCGGCGTAAAGTGGCAGCTTTTAAGCCCATAGAACCTATCTTTACTACCAACCAGAAACCTGTAGCCCAAGAACGAAAGGAAAAAACAAGGGTGCACTAGTGTTTTGTCCGAAACTTTTAGGTGTGTAACCGTGTGTTTAGTCTTACATTTGATTATTAAAAAACACACAATTTTTTACAGAAAAACATTGCCATTTAAATCACTAATTATTAGGGTAAATTACACTCGATGTCATTAAATTATTAGTAAATTTATGTTTTGGTCACTTAACTTCAAAAAATTATAAAATATCATTGAATTATTTAAAATTTTTATTTAAGTCATTGAGCTGTTAAAATTAATGTTGTATAGTTTAGTTTTTTTTCATGAAATTACTTTGAATATCATGAATCTACGAATTAAAATGCAAATAGCTTTCTTCACTGATTTTCGACATTGATAGTCAAATTAATTCGGATTTAGGATACGTTTTTTACTCGTTGATGGATATTGATTTATCGTATTGGTAATTGAATTATTGCGTAGCTTTCACTGATCAAACTTAAACAAAAAATAAAAAATCTAACACCCTAATGGCTTGAATAAAAATTTTCGAATAGTTCAATAATTATTTTATAATATTTTAAAATTAAAGAATTAAAATGTAAATTTATTAATAGGTTAGTGACTTTGAGCTCAATTTACCCATAATGTTAAACTAAACTAAGCTGTTCAGTTGTAGTCCAATGGTTAAAGAAAGGTGGTTTTAGTTCATATGGTGAGATTGAGTCATGAATGACGTGGCTCGTTTATTGTCGTTGTTGGGTTCAATTGGATTGAATTTAAACACTAAAAACAGTGAAGTCAAGTTGGATGAAATGTTTGCATCACTTTTTGTCTTTTGTCTTTTTTATTGTCTATTTCATATGCAGGGTAAAAAAGCAAGTGACGTCATCCCACCACCTTATGTTCCTAAACCTATGTCATGTTCTACCTTGTATTCTTTCTTAGAAAGTAGTTACCCATGCAGGTTTATATCTTTATTGTTTTTGAAAAGTGTTTTTGAAAAGTGTTGTTTAAAATTTGAATATTTAGTATTTCTGTCAAAAAGTGCTTTTGAAATAAAATTTCATTTTAGACATGTTATTATCAAGTAACAAATATGTATTTAAATAATATTTAAATTAGTTAATATTATTATATTTTAGTAATAATATAAAAAATATTATAACTTGTTGTTAATATTTTAATATATGAAATATAAATTGTAAATATTTTTAAGTAATAAATATTAATTATTTATAAAATTTAATTAGAATATATAAAATATATTTTAAATGTTTAAATATAACCATTAAATATTTGTAATTAGTATTTTAAAAAATATTTTTTATTTTTAATTAATGATTTTAACACAATTGTAATTAAGCACCAAGAAAAAAAAAAGAAAAATATTATGTTGTTGGAGGGGTGAAAAAGTAATTAAGCACCAAAAGTGTTTTTGGGAGAGGAAAAGCTAAAATTTTTAACTTCTACTTTTCAGCTCATTTTCAAAAATGCTTTTGAAAAACACTTTTAAAAAGCTAAAAATTTCAGCTAAAAGCAGCTTGTTATTCACAGCTTTTCTTTCAAAAGTACTTTTGGAGTCAGAAGTACTTTTTTTAAGCAATGAATAACTGGCCCTGAATCTTGATTCGATTGCTATCGGTGTTATCATCAAGTATAGAATGATGTAGAGTTATATAATTTTATAATGAGATTAATATTAAAAAAAAAGAGTCGTCGTTCTCAGAGTGTAGGTTTTAGATTCCACGAGTAGAGTTAAGGGATTGACAAATGTCTTATAAACAAATAAAAACACCTTCAAATTATCACTAAAAAATTAAAAATAAAGTCAATGAATTATTTTCAATTACGTAAAAATAATGTTCTTAAAAATAATAATCAAATAATACTTAAATTATAATTTTGGTCTCTTTTGTTACACTCAAAATTGAGATTTAGTCCCTACATTTTAGCCCATTTACTTGTATAACGCCATTAGCTAATCAATCAAAATAATTGACACTATTAACTACTTCAATTGAAATGTTAACATCAAATTTTTCCCTTGAAAACATCTCTCTCGATATAAAAGTAATATTGTCAAAATTAAATTAAAATCAAGAGTCAAAACCAATGATATATAACCAAAACTATAGCAAATTGCTACAAACTAATAATAAATAAGTAAATGGGTAAACTGTCAAAATAGTCACTTTTGTTTGCTTCATATTATATTTTAGTCGCTTATATTTGAAATGTTACGTTTTGATTACTTATGTTATCGTTTTGTTACGAAATGACCACTCAGTCGTTAAGATCTGTTACCTTCCAAATGACAGTCCGACGTGACAGTGAAAATGTATTTTAAATGCTAACGTGGATGTCCAGTTGGGATGAGAAAAGTTAATTCTTTTTTAATGATAATAGAATACAAAATTTTGGGATGTCCAGCATGAATGATTTGGGTTTTAGGGTAAATTTTGTATTCTATTTTCATTAAAAAAATTCAACATTTATCATCTCAGCTGGACATCCACGTTGGCATTTTAAACTTATTTTAACTGCCACATCAGACTGTCGTTTGGGAGGTAACAGATCTTAACGACAGAGTGGTCATTTCGTAACAAAACGATAACGTAAGTGACTAAAATGTAATCTAAAACAAACAAAAGTGACTATTTTAATAATTTACCATAAATAAATATGTATACCAAAAACATGATAATTAGTTATTTTTATTATTTCAATTAAATTTCATTTAATTATTTTTAAATGAATAACTTAATATTTCAATCATATACATCACAGATGGGTCCAATAATGAAAATTTTCATTACTATTGGGTTTGGAAGAATAAGACAAAGCTTAAAAAGAAGAAAAGAGGAAAAAGTATAAGAGATAATAAATCAGCTTTAATCATGTAATATATTTTGCAGTCATAGGCTCTCTCAATCGTTATGCTCATCAAATCCCCCACATGACGCACCATTGAGTTGTGTAGGTCCATTCTTGCTGACTTTGTCCTCTCCTTATAAAAATATTCTAAAATTACCGTTGGGTACAGATTTATCGTACAGATCCTCGAACCGTCGCTTAAAAATTGGTAGTTCAATTTTTTTAAGAAAGAAAACTTAAGAACCCAGTAATCTAAATGAAAACTTTCGAATAATTTAGTAATTATTTTATAATTTTTTAAAATTGAGTGACTAAAATATAAATTAGATACGTAATTTACCCTATAAATAAAATATAGCACGGTGGGTGAAACAATACCGTTGATTGGAATTCGATACTTGTACCATAAGACTTATCATCAATTAGCCAATGTAAAATAGTCAACGATAAACCGTGGTATGCATATGGTGATTTTGGGAATATATCATTGTGGTAAAATTATGCCGCCATTGATGACTTTATTACATCCATGATTTAATGTGTTTCTAATATTTTAATTTCTTTAAAAATAATCAAATTTATCGATTGAGTCTTAACTCGATTGGTATCAGTATTATTATCAATGCAAGAGGATTATGTTTGAGTGCACTGAAACTAGACCTGTCCATGGGCCGGGCCGGGTTCGGGCTAGGCCCGGAAAAATGTTCGGCCCGCCTCCTAGGCCCGGCCCGAAATATGGGTATGAAATTTTGCCCAGGTCCAGCCCGGGAAAAATATCATAAGCCGGCCCGACTCGACCCATTTTTTAATAAACATTAAAAATTTATTTTAAAAATAAAAAATAAAAATAAAAGTATTTTAAAAATAAAAAATAAAAATAAAAAATATATATTTATTATATTCGGGCCGGGCCGGGTCTAGGCCAAAAAAGTGGTGCCCGAGGCCCGGCCTATTTTTTAAACGGGCATCGTTTTTTTGTCCAAGCCCATATTTCGGGCTTATATTTTTACTCGAACCCTCCCATATTTCAAACGAGCCGTCGGGCCGGGCCGGGCTGCCCGGCCCATGGACATGTCTAACTGAAACACATCGTCCTCCTATTTAAAAGTTTACGAGCTATGGATAATAGTAAAGATAATAATTTGAATATTTTAAATTTAATAAAATGAGAAATTAATTTAGTTAAAAATATTTTTTTTTGAAAAATAAAATCAATTTAATATTTTCAACGCCAAGTGATAAGTAGCTACCTACTTAGTCATATTTACTAATTTACCAAATAAATTTTAGTATAAATTCAACACTTATAAAATTCATCGTACTTAAATTTTCAGTTTATAATATAGAAAATAAAAGATTGAAATAAATTATAATTTTAAAATAAATAAGATATTTATCTTTTACCCAAAACTATTTTAAATAATATAAAATATTATATTAATAAGATTAAAACTAATAAATAAATATTTTTTAAATCAAGATTTGTTTTTATCAAACAATATAATTATATTCAATATTTATATTTTACAATTTACCAATCAATTTTTCTAATATAAATTCAGCACTTATAAAATTTAGTAAAAAATAAAATTCAACACTTAATTTTTGGGCACTTAAATTTTAGTTTATCAAACAACGTCCGAGTAAAATACTAATACGACTGTCAAACACAATTAATAAATTAAATGTTGAAAGTTCATTTTCAATACATTATCAAACACATCCTTAATTTTTGACTTTGGATTTGTTTCAATTTGATCCTTAAACTTTCTTAATTCAAATTAATCTCGACATTTGACAACTTTTTTTTTTCAATTTGATCCCTTAACTTAGATTCCATTCAAGGGTAATGATGTAGCGCTATGAATCCTGTCATATCATCACCTGAAAATAAAAATAAAAAAAAATCAAGTGATAACATGATCTACCTTAACAAAATTCAAGTTCACGACCATGTTGTGAAAAGTTGCCAAAGTTTTAAGATTATTGTGGGCCAGAAAAGATTTAGAGACCAATGTAGGAAACATTAATAAGTTCAGGGGCTAAATATTAATTTATCCCTATTTTTAATCAACATTTATCTCATTGAGGTGTTTACTTTTCAATACAAGAAAAATAGCCCTTTTCGAGGGGAAAAAGAGAGCATACACACATGTAAAAGGACAGCACTATGAAAAATATATGTACGAATTATAAAGTAATATTTGCTTTTGAATCTCATAATCATCTTTTTTATCTTCAATATTTCAATCTCAGACTTTTAAGTTTCAATTTTATGGTTTTGTTTGACTCAATTAGACTCCATCCTCTCTTTATATTCATTGATTGGTTTTTTTTTTTTATGTAAATTTGAGATGAAATTTCGGTGTCTGATTGACTCGTAACACTAATTCAGTAAAGAGTTTTAAGTATAGCATAAGTTAGATTATGACATACCCACAATATATTTATAAAAAACGATGTATAAAATAAACAAAGCTTTAGGTGAAATGGTAACGTAAAGAGTGGGATCTTTCTAAATTTATTTAGGGTTTAAATTATTTTTTTGTAAGACAAAAACACCCTCATGGTAAATGTTTTTACTTTGTAGAAAAAATGGATTTTTGGTCATTTATTAACTAAATTAAAACATTTACCACGAGAGTGTTTTTGTCTCATTGGTTTTTAGTCTAGTTGGCTCGTGGCAACTGGGTTTTTAGTCATTTATTAACCAAGTAAAAACATTTATCACGTGGTAAACTCGGACGTGTTTATTAAATTAACTTAAAAACCTATTTTTCTACAAAGTAAAAATATTCAGTGTACCGCCTGTACCTCATTCTGACATACAGTTAGAAAAAAAGGGTTTTTAGTCATTTATTAACTACGTAAGAACTCAATTTCTAGTCATCCATTTCTTTGTGCAATGATCATGAGCTTTGAACTGTGGTCCGTAACACATGGATGTGTTTATTAAATTAAAATTGTCAAAGTTGTTGCCATGAGCTAACTAGGCTAAAAACGATTTAGTGTATCACGTGTACCTCATTTTAACATACAAAGACCATTATTTTAAAATAGAAATGGATGGGATTTTTATTGCTATTTAATCTGTCGTATATAGACTAATTTATTTATTTTTTAATAGATGTGATATATTACAATTTGACTCCTAATACAACGATAAAATTTCTAATAGAAATATCAATTTGTCATTCGATTTAATATATAAGAACTATATTATCTATTTTTATACACTGGTATCGCTTTTAACAGTAAAATAAATTAATTTACTATTTAATATAATATATAAAAATTAATTTACTCAATTTTTAAATAAAATATTTAATTTACAAATTCCATAGAGACGAAGAGATTTTTGGCATCGCATCTCACCGTATTATCTCGAGGGGTACTATGATTCCAGAAGCACCTGATCTTATGACGATGACACGGAGAAACTAGAGAAGGAACCTGCCTACCATCTGCACGTTGCCACGTCATCTTCTTACAGTATAATATTTACAATTTGTTAACTTTCATAAAAAAAAAACAAATAATATGATAAAAACAAAAAAAAACAAAAAAAAATAATTACAAAAACACGTTCGGGAAAGTTAGGGTTGCTTCGGGGAATGAGCAACCTGTCTTACTGCCAAGTGCCCAACTTCCTGGTAGATGCGGCTTCCCCCAAACCCCCCTCAATTTGTCATAATTTACACAACTGCCATTTACTCATTCATTGCTTCCGCCCATGGTATTTTGTTGATTCAGGCGTCTCCAAAATCTGATGTTAACGTGCAGTTAGTTTATTATTTAATCCCATATTCATGGCTAACGGCATCATTGATTACGTCTTTTTTTTTAATATCATTGTTATCCGGGATGAAGTCAAAATTTTTTTTGAGAGATCGAAATTAAATTATATTTTTTATAATAATAAAAATATAATTTAATTTATATGATTATAATTTTAAATAATTGAATCAAAATTTTATCATTTTTAAGGAGTCAAAGTGTGATTTTACGTTTACTAATTTAAATTTTTAAAATCTTAAAGAGACTAGATGGAAAATTTTTATTTTAGAGAGGGTCGAGACCCTACTAACTCCCCTATTCTTATATAATATTCAAGAAATAAATTAAAAGTTAGGTATTTCATTTTAATTTTAATATCAATTGCTAAAATAATTTTAACATCAATTGTCAACACAAGCAAAAAAGTCAAAATTTATGCTATTAAAATTGAAAAAAATTATATTATACATATAACCCTAATCATTGAAGTAGATGAGATTATTATTGAAACAATAAAATGTGAATTGAATTAAAATTTATTTATCAATATTTTAATATTTGTAAATTAATTATAAATTTTTAAGAGGTTAAAATATAATTTTATCATTTTTGAACGGATTGAATTGGTAATTTCCCATTACATGTCTTTACCACTGTTAGCTGAATTGGACTGACCGTTCAATCCAATTTAAAAAAAGATATTAGACCATTTGATTCGTAGTGTGGTTGAACCGTTTTTTTTTAAAATTATTTTAACAATTATATTTATTTTTTAATAATTTATTTAACCGAGAACCGTATGAACTGGGTCGATTCACTTAAATTGTAGTTTTTTTCTTTAAATTGGACGGTGCTAAATTAACAGAGTAGTAAATAAAAAGTGAAAATTTATTTTCCACGTTGAAGCATATTTAAATAATAAAGTCGTCTTCTAGAATTAAAAAAGGCCATCAAATTCGAAGCCTTTTCCTATCTCAAGCCAATTAATTGTTGTATATCTTCGAAGTTGAAAATTAAAAATGGGGGAAAACTTGACTTATTTTGCACTCACATTATTCTATTATTTACAATAAATATATTACTAATTTTATTATTTTAATGACTGAAAACAGATTTTAATTTATATATATATATATATATATTAAATTAGACATGTGATATTGATCCAAATAAAAAAAATCGAATAATCTTAATATAAATCCAACTCAATTTGATTATAATTTACAGTGAGTTTGGACGGGCAGTACGTTTATCCAAACCCACCCTTAGTCCGGTGGGATGGCTTAGTTAATTTTGACCTTTGCCAAAATCAAATTGATCGAAAAAACTAACTTACCTTATATTATTTTTAGTTATTTATAATATATTAAATATATTAATTCAATACAACTAAACCAACCCAAAAATTTTGGAACGGTTAATTGAAGAGATCAATTGAGTCAATGTCAGTTCAGTTTGGTTGACTTTCTTAATTAAAGTCGGTAGGGTCCGTTATTTCATGTTAAAATCGATTAATTTGATTTGAAAAAAAAAACTAACTGAACTCACATATTAAACCGATTACTCTCTTATGAAAGTTTGTGTATTACAAGGACTAGACTAAATTAATCATCAATTTAATCCTTACAAAATTAAAAATAATTAAATAAGTCCATTTAACAAAATTAAAATTTATTGTACAAAAAGATATCTTAAATATTATTATTTTTTCATTTCCAGTTTAATTTTTTTTAAATTGACTTTATTTTAATTTAATCTTATTTAAAATTTTTAATTAATAATAGAGGGACTAAATTGAATTAAGTCTCACACTCGGTTTGGTGCCGAGAGCGCACACGGCGGTCCACACGTTGTGAGCGAGTAAAGATTTTTTTGTTTTACGCCCTCTTTTAGAATTTTCGGAGTGGCATTCGTGTAAATACAAAAGATTACCAAGGGCGTTTATTGGTAAATTCATCACACTCACGACTATATATATAAAAATAATACAGGTTCCACCATTAATTTTCCAGTGACCGGAACGAAAATCAAAAGCAGCCATCATCTTTAGATCAGAGACACAAAAAAGGGCTTTGACGGTTGTTGAAGAAGAAATTAAAAGGTAAAAAAAAGAAAAGAGCTGCTGTTTTTTGACTAAGGTATGCTAATTATTTACTCTTCGGTTCATCGTTTTAATCCCTTTGTTTTTGGTTATCTATGGCTGATGATAAGTTGTGGGGTTGAAAAATCATTGTTCTTTGAGCTCAATTTGGAGTTTATGTTTCGTTTTTTGTTCATAATTTATGATTTGGGAATATGGGTTAGCTCTAAAATTAATAAAAATGTTGTTGTTGTTTTTTTTTTTTGTATTTATGTTTCTGATGATATCATATCACCAACCTTTTTTTTTTTTTGTTTAAGTTCAATTTGAAGCTTATGGTTCGTTTTTGTTCATAATTTATGATTTGGGAATTTGGGTTAGCTCTAAAATAATCAAAATGGTTTTTCTTTTGTGTGTGTATTTGTGTTTTTATGACAATCATATCAACAACTTTTTTTTTTGGTACTTTTGGTAGCTTAGAAAATGAAATTCTGGCATTTTTTTATGATATATGAAGTATTTGCTTTAGCTTTACAAGCATCCCATAATAATAATTAAAAAAAGCATTTCTATATGTTAGATTTAAATGAATAATGAATCTTGGAGCTGATCGCTCTTGTATATAGATTGCTTGTTAGCTATGGCTTCCTTTTTTCTTTTTTTTTTTTATTGCTTGGTTTTTCTCTGACTTTTTACCCCCTTTTTAGTTACATAATCTAATCTCTTTTATTTTTCTTGGATTTCTTTAAAACAGATTGTGATTGTCAAAATTGATGCTGAGGATCAAACTGGGTTAATTCATTCATGGAGATTTGCTTAATCTATTCTGTTTTTGGTTAACGAGTGATTTTGCTTGATCGAGTGATTGTTTGCTGTTAGAAGACGAAGGTGTTACTAGTATTATCAACGAATTCTATCGAAAATCGACTGCTTTATTGACAAGCAGGGTTCGGTTTAGATGCAAACGTCTCAGAAACACCAAACTCGGGTCAATATCCACAGGTTGTATCACCAACCTGTTAAGGATGTTGATCAATTTTGTTTGCCTCATATTCAGATATTAGAGAACAATGCATGTTCGGATATCGGCAGTCAAGGACCCAGTGTGTCCTATCAAGCCTACAATGACCAGATTTTTACTCTGGAATCATCCACGGCGGCTGCTAGTATCGTTGCTTATGATTCCCCTTCTGCTATAAGTGTCTCGTCGAGCAGGAGTCCTTTCTCTCCACAAGGTTCTCAATCGTGGATGTCTGATCCTCATCATTCCCCCGACAATACACATGGATCACCGTTCAGTGGATCTTCTGTTGTTGATGATAGCAATGGATTGAAGCACAAGTTACGAGAGCTGGAAGTCTCGTTGTTGGGGCCTGAATCGGATATTATAGACAGCTGCAATTGTTGCTTTACTAGTGGAGCTCACCAAGCTGCTTCAATGGCAGGCTTGAACCACGAGCAACTGGTGGACATGATTCCTAGATTAGACTTGAAGGAGGTGCTTATTGCTTGTGGTCAAGCGCTTTACGACAATGACAAGTCGAGAGTGGCAGGTTTAATGCATGTGTTGGAGAAAATGGTTTCTGTATCTGGGGAACCACTCCAACGATTGGGTGCTTATGTTCTTGAAGGGCTTAGAGCAAGGTTGGAATCATCGGGGAGTAATATCTACAAAGCCTTAAAATGTCAAGAACCGACAAGCTCGGAACTAATGTCTTACATGCATATTCTCTTTCGAATCTGCCCGTACTGGAAGTTTGCATACACATCAGCTAATGCTGTCATCAAGGAAGTCATGGAATACGAGCAGAGAATTCATATCATTGATTTCCAAATAGCACAGGGTACCCAATGGATGTACCTTATTGCAGCTCTTTCAAAACGCCCTGGTGGGCCTCCATTTATCCGTGTTACTGGTATTGATGATTCTCAGTCAAATCATGCTCGAGGTGGCGGACTTAGTATTGTGGGGCAGAAGCTATCGGAATTTGCTAAGTCGTACAAAGTGCCATTCGAGTTTCATGATACTAGCGTGTCTACTTCCGAGATTCAAGTACAGAATCTCAACATTCGTCCTGGGGAAGCCCTAGCCGTGAATTTCCCTTATGTATTGCATCACATGCCGGACGAGAGCGTAACCATCTCGAACCACAGAGACCGATTGTTGAGATTGGTGAAGAGTTTGTCCCCCAAAGTCGTCACCCTTGTTGAGCAAGAGTCTAACACCAACACATCCCCCTTTTTTTCTCGGTACATCGAGACACTCAATTATTACACAGCTATGTTCGAATCCATAGACGTAGCTTGTCCAAGAGACGACAAGCAAAGGATCAGTGCAGAACAGCATTGCGTGGCTCGGGATATTGTGAATATGATTGCTTGTGAAGGGCAAGAAAGGGTGGAAAGACACGAACTTCTCGGAAAATGGAGGTCGAGATTTATGATGGCTGGTTTTTCTCCATATCCGTTGAGTTCTTTGGTCACATCAGCGGTACGAGATATGTTAAAAGAATATAACAACAACTATAGAGTTGTAGAGAGAGAAGGGTCTCTCTATCTTGGGTGGATAAACAGAGCCATGGCAACCTCTTCTGCATGGAGGTGAAAAAGGAATGGAGGAATCTGTAAATTCTACCCAAATACCCTTTTTTTTTCTTCTTAATTTTATAGCATCAACCTTTAGGTGTGTGCTGTAAATTTATAGAAAAATATGAGCTTAGCTTTTTGTTGGTTTTTTAGGCAAAGGGACTGAATTGCAAAAATCTCAGTGTACATTTCTTATGAAACAGCTTTGAGCAGATTTTAGTCACTTTGTGGATATTGGCTCACATCAATCAGTGAATCAATTCATATACTATTACCTGTTTTTAATAGGAAATGACAGTGACGAATTTTTTTTCGGTATTTTCTCAAAAGACTCCCTTTCTGTCTCTTTTTCAAGTGGTTCTCTCTGCGCTGACTCCTCCTCAGCTCTATAATTTTAAGTTGGTCATGGCACCCATCAGCAGTATGGGAACCGGACTCGGGCCACCTCAGTTGGATTTGGTGATGTTTCACAGCTTCCATTGCTTTAGACTCTAGCTCTAAAGGTTGTTGAGCTCCGTTGGAGTATGGCTCTATCCTTACATGGTCGTGCACGGTTTTGCGGGTTCCTCCTCGATGGCCTAAAACCATGAACACGGCATCTCATAGTCACTTGTTGAGGCCTGTAGTTGCGGTCTTGATCTCCTCCTTTTCCTTCCGTTTTTGTATGGTCATGGTTTTGGACTCTATGGTTGGTTATAGGTAAACCTAAAGCCTTATGTTGGGGTTGGAACTATCGCACCACGATCGTAGTTGTTCCTAGCTTTGAGCTGTATTTGTCTTGTCTTGTATTCGGAACAACTTTTCCTTTTTGGGGACTATCCCTAAGCGCCATTAGGCGTTTGTATGGTTTCCTTTCAATGGAAACAACAAAAATAAATGTCATCTCATCTAGTAAGTGGTGGAGAAGGGCCCCAAATATTGTGTTTGTGTGTTATGCGTGGGGAGAGATCCATTGTATAAAACGAAAATAGTTTTACACTCTTTCGTATCTCTTTATATGCACGGGAGAGCAATTTTCGGTTAAAATCGAGAAAATCGACTTAATCGATTTTAATTTGGCGGTTTTTTCGGTTATAAATTCAATTTAGATAGTTATTTCGGTGGATTAACTGTTCTTAATTTTTTAACCGATTTGACCTAAAAATCGATTTAATTTAATGTATTTCTAATTATTTATAATTGAGCTTTAATTTGGTTGAGTCAATTTTTGTAGATTATGGTCGATTAAGTCAAATTAATAAAAAACTAATCGAAAAAATTAAATGTTTTCCCTAGTCTGTATGTTGATATTTTAATTATCCAACCGTTACATTTTATATTTCATTTATATAGATCACGTATGTCAAATTTGATGTAAATTAAATTTTTTTTAACTATTTGTTTCATGTTAAAAAACTCGTAACCGTTCAATAAATATTAATATATATATAATATTTTTTTTGAATAAAAGTTGGGCTTATATATAATTGGAAATGGCAACATAATACACAATGACATAAACAGACTGCAATTAAGAAAACTAAAGAAAGTCCTAAACAAGAAAAAGATAACAGTTACTACATCCTACCCACAACCAAAGTAAAAACGAAAGAAAAACCTAGTCACCTTTGTGGAGCCCCAATTTCGAAAATCAAAGAAACCGTTGAAATGCCCATCTCCAGAGGAAGAAAAACCTTGTCGTCCCCATGGGCCGGGCCCATAAAAATTTTAGCCCAGCTCAAAATATGGGCCTGAAATTTTGCCCAGGGCCGGCCCGGGAAAAAATCATAAGCTCGGGCCCGGCCCGGCCCAGCCCATTTTTTAATAAAATACCAAAAATTTATTTTAAAAATTAAAAAATTTTAAAATAAAAATATTTATTATATCGGGCCGAGCCGGGCCCGGGCCAAAAAAGTTGTACCCGAGGCCCGGCCCGTTTTCTAAACGGGCCTCGTTTTTTTACCCAAGCCCATATTTCGGGTCTATATTTTTACCCAAACCCTCCCATATTTCGGGCGGGCCATCGGGCCGGGCCGCCCGGCCCATGAGCACCTCTAGTCGTCTCTCTCGGCTCTTGATTACACGTTGCCAATCGCTCAGATCTAAAGTACCACTCCCCTCCTCAATCATGATTGTGGAGAAATCATTCGTCCAGCATATAACGACTCCGCATACACCACACATATATATATATATAATATTTTAAATTAATATGATAAAGATATCGAATCAGTTTAAAAATTTTCATAATAATTGAATCATTAAAATATTAATCGTACAATTAAATTATTAAGATATTAATCATATAAAGAATTACGAATATCGAAAATAGTAAGTGTACTTATTCAATAATAATAAAAGAAGAAACCTTACCAATTGTGGCAATTTAAGGGCAAATTGCACTATAATCCCCTCTTTCTTTGTGATAATGGGAATCCTTCCCTTTTTTGGACAAAGGTTTCTACGAGAAACTCCTTAGAAAAGAGTTTTCAAGAGGAAAAAGATAATAGACAAAACATAAGCGGGAAAACGACACCGTAGAAGATTAGGCGAATATCATAAGGGGAGGACTCTCCGTATTTAGGATTCAAGCTTTGCTTCATGAAAATGATATTCGAAAAAATAGAATTACTTTTTAGAAAAAAAAATATTTATATTTATTTTGTTTTTAAGATGTGATGAAAAATAATTTTCTCATGGTTTTGTTTGTTATTCAGAAAGTTTACCAATACGCTGTCGTATTGGCTTTTGGCGCAACATACAAAGAACAAAAAGTGAATACAAGGCGCCTATGAAAGTCAAACACATACTACCTACCAATACCATCGTTCCCTATCAACCAAAAATATAAAGGGTAAATCATACTTATAGTCACCCAACTATGAAAATTTACAAAATTATCACTCAATTATTTATTTATTTTTGTCACCAGTAATTAAGTGGCTGACTTTGAATTAGCATAATGGTAATTTTAAGCTTTCAATATTTATATATTATGTCAAATTAGTCTTAATTTTTTTAAATTAACTCTTAACATTTATCCATTGTGAAATTTGTTTTTTTTCAATTTAACACTTAGTGTCAAAAAAGTAAAATTGAAAGATAAAAGGATCAAATTACACAATTTCTAAATGTTGAGGGTTAAAGTTGTTAAAAGAAATAATATTAGATAATTCAAATATTATATAATTAAAAATAAATTAAATTGACTCGAATTCAAATTGTAAAATAAATATTATTATTTTTCCCTAAAATGAAATTATCAAAATGAATAACGGGCTTTAATTTTACGAAGAAGGAACAGTTTCAATTCGCCCAAAATTATATTAATAAAAGAGAAAAGAAAAGCACCGATTCGATCTCGTTTTCAGTTCTTACATTTGCCTTTGTCTATGATTTATTTGTTTATTTTCCAGATTTGTTGTTCATCCTACGTTCAATTCCACCGTCTCCAGGTTAGGGTTTTCCTCTTCATTTTCCATTACTGTTTTTTTTAATAAAAAAATTTGTGATGGTTTTGATTTGAATGTGAGGAATATTCATTTATAAGATCAGAGAAGTTTGCAGCTTTTTATGGAAAAAAAATGTTTAATCATTAGATTTAGCTTTCCTTTCTCACGATTTTGAAATTGTTTTTATTTTATATATAATTATTCTCATTGATTGCTTTTTTTTTTTTAAATTTTAATATTTGTTTTACAGGAAAATCTAGTGGATGTTTTAATTAACTGAAGATTGTGTGATTCAATCGAATTCTACTGTGAAACGATGATGGAAGAATTAACAAGCAGATCAGAGATACGAAAGGAGTTAGAGAGGGAACGTCGTCGTATAAGGGATAGGCAAAGAAGGCAATCAATGAGCCTTGAGGAAAAAGAAAAGCATTTAGCCAGACGTCGAAGGAACTATCAATTGCGAAGACAAAGAGCCGAAATGGCTCGATTAAACCCTCCTATATCACCAATTCAATTACCTTTAAGTAATGCTTTAACTTGTGTTTCGGTTTCGGATGTTAGTCCTCGGTGTAATGCTGATGTTGCTGTTGCTGCTGATGCTTTTCTAAGAACGGATCACGGACAACAACAAAGACTGATTCTCGATACAGGAAACTCCCACAGTCAGCTCCCCTTTAAAATAACCATTAATGTTAACTTCAAAAAGGATATAAAACACAGTGTGATTATGTTCTTACTAGTTCATTGTTATGGTTTACTTCAACAGGTTTGGATGTCCCTGCTCATAAGTTAGCTATTTTACCTGGAAAGGTACGTTTGAATCGCATAAAACATCTGGCTCGAGCAATAAATGATCCTGTTGGTGATGGGGTTTCAATTGGTGGGCTGATGAAGGAAAATGGAACTTCCAATTGTAAGTTTAAAAATTCATATCACTTTATATTACCATTTATTAATGAACTACTCAAATTTCGGATTCTGTGTTTGTATATAAAAAAATGGTGTTCAGGTTTAAGTTCAAAAGGATTGCGATTGAATCGTATTAAACGACTTGCTCGAACAACAAATCCTGCTGTGCAAGAGATTCTTAGTCAAAGCCATCAAAGCATAACAGAAGGTAAGAATGTGTACGTATATTCTTTAGTTTGTACCATATCACACGAAATCGATTGTTCTTTGCTGAAAGTGCTTGCTCTTAGAAAACCTAGATTCGTAATGCAATCTCTAGAGCTGCTATTATGTAACTTACAATTTAACATTCATAGAGTTGGAAGCGATATTTGTAAGAATTATCGTTTTTGATGGCATTCAGATAAACTAATAGTTGGTTCAACAGTAGTTTTCGAGAAGGATAATGACAAATTTTGCTATTATTATGTTTAGGGTGAACATCTCTGGTCTGGTGTAACTATTGATGAACATACAAATCAGTCATACACAACCCTATTTTGGCTCCTCCCCAGATTCTTTCAATATAAAATTTGTAAGTTTATTTCCACTAGTTATAGATGAATGTACTTGAGAGGTCCTTCTACTATTAAATGGATTGATTTAATCCTTGTAGACTGTAGTATTAAAAAGAATCAAATAAGTCCAAATTGGAATATAGTTAACATTTCCTATTTGAAAAATATCATTTATTGTATAGCAGAGCTCATAATTTTAAAGTTTTTATGGTTCTGTAAATGCAATTTTTGTTTGGAGTTTAATGCAATTGAAAAAAAATAATTTTCAAGACATTTTTTTATACAATAAATGTTAACTCTTACAATTTGGACTTATTTGATTCTTTTTAATAGTTCAGGGGCTAATTTTATCCAGTCCCTATAATACAGGGACCTCCCAGGTACTTTAACCCTAGCTATATATCTTTTGGTTTCTCTTCCATAGTTGAGATTCTTTGGCTGTTGCATTGTATATTACTTTGTGACATCGAAATGGATGAAACTGAAGTTCTTATCTAATGCTCATTATACAATGTATATTCAACCTAATAACAGATGACGATTATACGGGATTCGGCAACACCGGCATTGATCTAAACCCTTTTTTTTGGGCATTTTGTATGCTATGACTGCAGGATGTGGAGAAAAAGGATGATAGCAAAGGAAGATGATATTGACAACTTGCTGTACATAATAAGGTCAGGGTAGTTTAGAATAGAATTTTGTGGTGATGAAAAGAGCCCTATGCTAGGACTTGATTTTTTTAACATGTGAAGGGGAGGGGTTTTTAACAAATATTTATGATATGATATGATATGATTTGGTCCCTCCCCACCAAAATTTTTAGTGACTTTTTTCATTCATTTGGATCAATCTTCAGTGCAATGACCTCTCTTGTTTTACCATCACTTGGATCAATCTATCCTACAAGTTTTGGTTTCTCATTTTTTTATGTTCTTCATCGTTTATTATAGATCAAGTCAAGTTTATTTTGATTATGATAAAAAGAAGTAATTTGTTTAAATTTTAAATTTTGTCCTTGAATCTAACTCTTAGGGCTTGTTTGAGGGCTTATTTAATAACCCTTTGAAAAAAATTATATCAAATATATAAATCCTCTTATTAGGAGCATTGAAAAATAAGTAAATTATAGATAACATTATAGTATTATCAAATAACAAATAAATTTATAATGTAAATTAATTAATTTTATTACTAGTTTGGGTATTGTTAAATTTTATGGATTTTCTAAATATTTTATTTTTATATTCGAATTAAAATATATTGTTTAATATTTAAATTTATTGGCAAATAACATAAAATACAATAAATTAAGGGTGTAAATATTTATTTTTTCAAAATTCAACATTTACATTTATTAAGCAATGTGCTCCTATTCGTATTTAAGTGTAGTAACATATTGTATACAAGTTTTATAATTTAAATTTGGCTTTAAATAAATTCAATTTAGAAATTTAATATTTTATTTTCAACCCTTCAATTCCAAAAAGCTTAAATATAAAATTGGCCCAATAATTATAGTGTTTTTCCTGCCTAGGTACTTAAATTTTTGTTTCCTATTGGACATCTTACACTCTTAGAATAATATGAAACAAAATTGAAAATTTATATACCAGTTTTAATAAAAAAGAAATTTTAAGTATCTAAGTGAGAAAAAAATATTTAATTTGGAGCTAATCCTGTAATTAAGCCATTCTCAAAATTTAGCTTTGCAATTCCAAGTGTTAAAATTGTTGGGCCTTTAGTTGGGCCTTGATACTTTATGTCGCTATGCAAAAACCCTAGCATCAAAAGCGAGTGGCGGCGAGCCACGCTATAAATTAACCTTGGAAACACCCATTTTACGACTCACCGCTCAATTCTTCCAAGCAAAGCTTCAAATTCGTCTAAAAATCCCTGATCAAATACTTTGAATCTATTAATTTCTTCTTCTTTTCTTATTTTTAGGTGTTCAATTTGATCGTATATATGGCGGAGGATTCAAAATCCTTATCTATAAAACCGGGGCAAACCGTATATTGTGTTTGTAAATCTCGAAGATAACGCCATAGAAAAAAGCTCGTTGACGTTGACGGTCCTCCATTCGTGGAGCTCCTCCGTCGACGAGTTGTCTCATATTCCATCGCCTTGTGGAGCAGCGTCGCTGCTTTTACCTCTTGGGACTGGCCATGAGACGAACATTTATTATTTACGCTTCCTTTAGATCTCGTAGTTTTTTTTTTTTTCTGATCTAATTAATTGTACTTATTCTGTGTGTATGTATATTATTCCTTTGGATTTTTGAGAGTGTGGCTGATGAGGAAAGCAATTATAAAAACACCATCTTTCGGGACTGAATGGCTTTAAATAAAGCCTTGATGTTATTCTGCAATTCTGAGGCCTTTTCAAATTATAATGCTTTTTTCACTTATTATTTTTCTCACATTTAGCAGCAATGATTTCGCTGGTTATATTAGGGTTTCGCGTATTAAAATTTTTTATTCAAATTACTAAATTAAATGTCTTTTTAGAAATTGTTTAAAGGGTTTTTCATATGGAAATGCCTTACAGGAGTTTTACTTGTTGGATTCCCCCGACGTGCCTCTCTATGATTTAGGGTTGAGGAAGATAAATTGAGAAATCAAACTTGTGGTTGAGGAAGAAAATTTTGGAAATTGACGAGCGGAAGAAAAATCGAAAATTGTTATTGTTGTGGAAGAAATTTAGAATATTGATAAGAAAATAAAAATATTTGAGAAATTATTAATTGCAATTTTGAAAATTGGTGGTGAAATTATCATGGATATTTTTGTATTGGAAATTTAGAAATTAATTTACATTTTAAGTTTTTTATTGGAACAAAAATAAATTGGTTAATTTAATAAAATATTTATTTTATTGTTAAAAATGGTGTTGTTTGTAGGATGGTTATATATGGAATGTTACATGTATCTCCTGAAAATAAATTAATAAAGAATTAATCAATTTACTTTTTATTTAACGTAAAATAATTATTTAATGAAACTAACTTAAAAGCTATAATTTATTAAATTGAATTAAAATTTATCTTTTCTTTTTATTCTAAAATAATAAAATTTCAATAAAATGTATATTTTAAAATATCGTATAAAAATCTTGATTGGTTTATTTGTTTGAAAAGTTACTGATTTTTTAAAATAAAAGAATTAAAAATCAAAAAATAAATTTCATAGTTTTTAAAGTAAAAGCAAAATTTAGAATTAATCTTGAAAATCTCTTTGGAGAAAAGACAATGAAGGACTTAAAATTGAATTATACGACCGACCTAACCCATTCCCAGGGGAAGCTGGTTCCTTCAAGTAGGTAAAGGACAAGAAATCACATTTTCATTACAGAGAAATAAAAATGTCATGAAAGCTACATTATGCAAATTTCCAAACTGCATTTACATCCACAATACATAGATTGTTACCAATTACCCTTTTTTTAAAGGGCCACATAAACAAGGATAAACAAAAGAACTATGCGCAAGTCCCACATTGAAGCTTCTTTGATTCCAACACACTTCTTGCAGCTCCAATCACAACTTGCCCGTCCACATAGTGCTGTCGGCATACCGGCATGTAAACTTCGGCTCCACCAATCAACTCCGTTTCTGTCTCATCGGTCTTCCTTAAGGTAAAGAAAGCTCGTTTTCCGCAAAGCTCACATCGAGCCGTTAACTTCGTCACGGAGTTAGCAAGGGGAATGATATTGAGCACCGATCCAAAGCTCCTTCTGCTTGCAAGAATTGGGTTTAAATCACAAGAGGATGGGTAAAAAAATACTTCGTAAGCCCTTGTAATAAGAGTTGAATTGCATTTTGCCTTTTTCTACTCAAAAAATGGACAAATTAACTCCAATATGCGTACGTGAACTATGTAGAGGGAGTAAATACAATTTGACACCTAGTACAATAGCCTCCATGGTATTTTTATCTAAGAGGGTGTTATATGAATGCATCTCGAAAACGTAAGCCGATAAAATAATACCTTAAATAGTCACCATCCAGCCCGGCTACTATCACGGTTTTGCAATCATGATCCGCAGCTTCACAGCAGAAGTCATAAAGGTCTTCGAAGAATTGAGCTTCATCGATGCCAATGACATCAAGCTGTTACAAGCACTGGGTCATTTATGAGTAAGTTCAACAATAAATACCCATATAGACCCGTAACACTCGTGAAGCTCGGGAGAAAGATGCAAACCTGATCATAAGCATCGGGGCCAATCTTTTGTCTGAATGATGATAAATTTGCTAATGCCCAACATGGTAGTTTCATGCCATCATGTGTCACAATTGAATCCAATCCATACCTTGTATCCTTGTTTGATTTTATTACAGCCACAGTTCTGCATAGCCAAATTTAAAGATAGACAGGTTAAACAAGACGAGAGTCTAACAAGAAAACCAAGTAGAGATCATTGTATCAGAAGCGCAAACGACAAGCCATGTGACCTCAACGTAAGTTTGCTGAAGATAACTATCCAATGAATAAAACACGAACATTTACGAAGCAGGTACTTTTCAGCACATAGAATACAACCTACTGAAAGGTCACAAGGTCACCAAATTTATGTACATTTCTCAACTCACACAATGGCTTTGCTCGGTGTGAAGGACAGACAATCTGTTAGTAAAATGGTTAAGATTTGTTGAGGTGAGAGTCTCAGACCCTTAATGGAAGGTACTGTCCCTGTGGTGGGGTTTTGTCTCCTGTACACCGAGGAGAGTCAAAGGGTTCAAAGAGTTTAGGGAGCACTTCATGCTAAACTCCATGAACCCGTTGGGCTCTCCTCAGAATTAGGAGAGAAAAGCTGAGGCTAAAACCGAGCATAGATGCCCCGTTCACAATATCTCCATTGTTTAAGGGTCCAATCGGCTGCTCAACTGACAACATTTCAAAGACCTCTCTCTCAAGAGCCGACCCGCTCAAAAAGATTCATAACGACTTCCCTACGTTGTAGCTTAACAATTACATTAACAAAATTTCCATCCTCGAGTCTTAAGATCGAGATATGAAGTTTTAGAAACTTCGACAGGCCCCTGTTTCTCAGCACAACATCAAAACAAAGAGTACTACAAAGGATTTTCGGATGCCTTTAAAACAGGGGCAAGTTTTATAACCCTTAATTTTGCACACACAATATCAACAACTTAAAATCTTCAGATATTGGTTGAAAACACATCCAATTAACAACCATTTATGCAATGGATTATTCTCCCACTGAATATACAATGTTGCAAGAGAAGTGCATAAGCTGACAAGCCTGAAAGCTGGTTCATCACAGCAATTCTTTTTTATCTAAACCATTAACTTATACAACATCTAAAACCAGAATTTAACCCAGCTCTATGGAACAAACAAAACCGCGAAAGGAATATAAGGGTTTTTTTATTTTTTTGAACTTTGAACCTGCCATTGTTGCTTTCAGCTTGGATTCGGTGGAGAAGTGTGGTTGTCTTGCCAGCAAACATGGGTCCGACGATGACGTGGACCTCACCGCACGGCAAAGAAGATTGGGGTGTCTCTATATGCGATTGTCGAATCGGGATTGAAAAAATCGGGGATCTTGGCGAAGGCATTGAAGGTTTTGCGTGGAGAAATTTAGGGTACGAAACATTGGGGGGTTTTGAGGGTAAAGAGAAGAAGGCAAAAGGTTTGGTTTTGGGGAAATGAAGAATTAAGGGAGAAAAGGGAGGGGAAATTAGGGATTTCATGCTTGAAATAGAAGTGGGTAACATTGATTTTTGAGATATACTAAAAGTGGGGAAGATGGAGAGGCTCATCTCAAGGGCATTTGCATGTTGAAAGAGTGAAATTTGGCAAGTGGCGCTTCCAATGAATAATTTTAGGGTTTAAGAGAGAATTAGGGTTTTAGCGTTTAAGTGACATAGAATCTGATTCTCCGCCCTAACACTCCGCTTTACGTCAGCAGACTACCGCCGGCGAAGCCTAAAGTACCATTCAAAGGGTTTGGACCGGTTTATTAGGCCCATAAAAGTTAGACTCTGGACCCGTTCAAAATCGAAGTTGGGTCAATGCTCGGTCCAACTTGCTTTCAAGTTTATTTTATTTTGAGATAAATACTTTTATAAAATATTTTATGTGGTACTTAAACTATTAATTTGTGTATTATTTAATATTTTTATTTTTTATAAAATATTTAATGTAGTACTTGTACTTTGAAAATGTCCGATATGATATTTGAACTATCAATTTGTGTATTATTCGGTACCTATGCTTTTATAAAATGTCAAATGTGGTAATTATGCTTTGAAAATATTCAATCTGATATGAAAACTATCAATATATATTATTACGATACCTAGAGCTAACACTCTTAATAAATGCTAAATCAAAAATTCAACATGGGCACTTTGATCCAATGTTTGTTCCTCTATCGATGTATACGAACCAGCCCCTTCGATCGATTCCAATGATGTCGCCTTATTTTCGTTCGGCGCAACATCCACATTACAAGCCATTTGGTACCAAATTCAAGCCATCCCCAAATCGTTTTTCGGGGTATTATTGCCTCGAGCTTCCTCCCTTTCATGTCGTATGAAATTTCGGTTGCCCGAGCCTTGCTACCGTTGTCGAATGAGAATGAATGAAACTCCCCGAATTCTTCGGTTGGCACTTTCTCTACAATGGCCAGAAAGTGTATTGGCACTTCTACACTTCCATTCACTATCGGTTTAAGCTCCATGTTAGTGGTTAGCTCATCTGTCACTTCTACTTTTACAGTTAGATTTGTTGCTATGTCAGTTGGATTAGAGACCACTTCAACTATGTTTAATTCCTCCTCATAGTCTTCAGTTACAAGCTCAGGTCGAATCTCACCGTAATTCTCATCATGGTCATCAGTTCTCTTGATCCAAAATGTGAGCGTTAGACATGTCTATGAGAAATATTTACCTCATGGAATGCAAATGAATAGAAATGCTAAGACTCCTAGCAAATGCATGACATGATATGATATGTTGTAATAATTATTTATGTTTTTTATAGATTTTTTTGCTTTCTTTAAGAAAAATCTTTAAAGTGTCATACATCCATGATATATAAACTTCTCAACATATTCGATAAAATTTGAGGTCGAAGTTTTATCTCTTGACTCCATCAAGAACCGCGTGAAGTTTACGAAATGAAAACACGTCGTCAAATTGGACTATGTGTGTGGTACACAATCACCTAGCAAAAATAAAATGAAATTTTACCGCCAGTAAAGTTTAAATCCCGAACTCTAAATAGTAAACTTCTATGGGAAGAATGGAATCGTTGACCTAAGCACCCATTCAAGCAAACCAAAGATTATAAAAAATTACAAGGGTGGTTGAAGGGTTACAATCAATGGATGTTGGGGTGTACAAGGTTGCTACGAAAAGCCATTCAACTCATCTCATTAGGTCAAAAGCACAAACACCCAACACCAATGCAAATATATGCAATGAATCATCAAATTTTGGTCACCTCTTTTTTAGTAAACAACAAATGGACCCCTTAGATTGTTTGTGTTAGTCACAATCTCATCAACTTCCAAATCTAGTTTCTTTTAGTTTAATTACAAGCATTAAGAGTTGAGGTAAAGTTGATGGGTTTCTTCACGTTCTGGAAATCCAAGCAACTACGAATGATTCATGCATGGTGGGTGTTTAAACAATGGTAGGTGAAATTCCTGCATCTTTTGAGAGACGACAATAAAATTGCAGATTGTACTGTAAAGGAGGCAAAGGGCGTTCTTGGACTTCTACGCGTTTTCCTGGATCCTCCTACGGAAATTTCTGGAAGAGGATATCCGTATTTTAAACGGGCTTAAACTATTTTTCAAATTCTCTCAAATTTTAAACAGACTTTTAAATTTATACGAGTAACTCGACTCATGAATAGTTGTAATATGTTCTAAAGAGGAATTATCACGTAGTGTCAAGTTTTGTGGTTTAACTACTGAATTCTGAATTGGTTTAACAAAGAGATTGAATGAAATAAGAGAAAAGGTTGGGGTGTTGGAGTGGGTGTCCCACTCGACCTACGTTGACCGAAGTAGCTGGCTGATGGCATGGCCATGTGGTGCCACGATGTGGTGGTGCAGGTGAGCCGGTGAGGTTTGGTTAGGGTCGTTTTGACACCCAACCCAAAAAAGCATCTCTAGAACCTTAGAATACCTAACCCACCGCCAACAAAAAGCCTGCAAAATGCTTTTGACTCGTTTTAGATACAGTCCAAATGTTTCAACACACCTTTTCCCTTTAACCATTAATTAAACCCTCCACCCACCTACTTTGGGTTTTAATAATAAAAGTATTAGGCACTAAAATATGATTGGATTTTAACTCGACTAACATTGATATTGTTGTCAGCATAGAAAGACGTGAGTTCGAGTGAATTAAAGTATATTATCCTCCTATTTAAAGGTTGGTACATATATAAAAAAAATAAACATATTACATTTATTTGCATATTGAATTAATATAATTGTTTCGTACGTGATATCTAATGTAAAATAGTGTTAATTCAATAATATTGTTATTAATTTTTAAAATCGAATCAAATCAAAATTTCTTGTATAAAATCGCACAAAATTAAAATTCATGTATAGTTTTATATTTATCCTAAAATAAAATAACATTTAGTTTTTGAATTTGACATTTTTTTGGTCCATGTTAGTCTCAAAACTTGATAGCTTTTCTCAATTTGGTCCCTAAATTTAGATTCTATTAACGTGTGATACTACGACACTTTGAGATTGTATCGCGTTTCTTTGTATATATAATTGTAATTTTAGTTTTTATATCATCTTTAAAATTTTTAAGTGACGAAATGATACTTTAATAAAGTGTCACGTCTTCACACCTAAAAAAAATCCAAATTTAGGGACTAAATTAAAAAAATTTACTAAATTTAAGGACTAATTATTAGTTTATCCCAAAACATATAATTGTTGTTGGAAGTTTGGTAAGAGTGAAAACAGATGTTCCAAGGAAACTAGAACCCAATATATATAATTTCTCGTTCATTCATGTTCATCGACCGACATACCCTCCCTCTTATATTAACACCCCCCATTCCTGTTGGAGAAACACCATTAACACAAAGAAAAGACTTTCACATCATATATCAGAACCAAAATATTTCCCCATTGTATCACCATGCGAGGACGACGACTAACCCTAAAGCTCACTTTATCACTTTCTCTCATTACATGCTTCCTTTTATCATCATCCTACGGCCAAAACTGTGCCAAGCATTCATTTCCCAACAATCGTGTCTTCAAAACATGTTCTGATCTTCCTGTTTTGAACTCATTTCTTCATTTCAACTATGATACTTCATCAAGCAAGCTCGAAATAGCATACAGGCATAGTGGAATCGGATCATCTAGATGGGTTGCATGGGCTATAAACCCGACATCAACAGGTATGGTCGGGTCACAAGCACTTGTTGCTTATCAACAAACAAATGGTACTATGAGGGTTTATACATCGCCTATTACACAGTACCAAACACAGTTGCAAGAAGGTGAGTTGAGTTTCAATGTGTCTGATCTGTCTGCAAGTTATGAAAACGATGAGATTATTATATTTGCGACTTTGGGTCTTTCGAACAATGGTACCATGTTGAATCAAGTTTGGCAAGAAGGGGGCCTTAATGGAAATATCCCACAAATGCATGTTACTTCTGGTGCTAATGTTCAATCCATGGGTACTTTGAATTTGGTTTCTGGTGAGGCTGGAACAAGTAATGGTGGTGGTTCAAAGCTTAAAAAGAGAAACGTAAGTGAATGGCTTTAATTTTTTTCTCAATTTTAGTCATCAACATTTATATCTTTTATCAATTTAGTCTTTAATTTTTTGAGCTAAATTTCACCTCAACTTTTTAAAAGGAGTTGAATTGTTGTTTTCTAACTAAAATACCGGTTAAAACTTTAAATTTTTAAGTGTAAACTACATTAGTAGTCACCTCTTTCTTTCTTTTTTTTATTGATCATCCAAACTATTAAAAATTACAAAATGGTCACTCCACTATCTAATTTTATTTTTTATCGCATAGCAATATTATATCTTTAGGTGTTTTCATTTTTACGTTAGCCGTTGGTGATTTAAAAGGACAAAATTGAATAGTTAGATGACTATTTTGTAACTTTTCATAGTTGGGTAACCTATATTGTAGTTTACCCAAATTTTAAATATAGTAGCCCACATAACCATTCACATTTACTTCATGCTATGTTTTTAAAAAATTATGAGTTTTTATAATTTTTTAAATTTTGAATTTTTATTATTTTATAATTTTTAATTTATTTTTTGACATAACACATAAGATCATTTGTGTCATGTCAAGACGATATATAAGTGGACTGCCACATAATTGTCATACCAACCTTATTAAAATTAATATTTTAGTCTATATTTATTTTAAAAATATTATTCGAATATTTCTTTTTTATAAATGAAGGTCAAAATTAACTAAAATAATAATAAAAGTCAAATTAATAAAAAAAATTGTAAATATTGAGAACTCCATCTGATATATGCCTTTTTTCAAATTGTAAACATGATCAAAATATTACAGATACATGGAGTGTTGAACACAGTGAGTTGGGGTATATTGATGCCTATGGGTGCTATAATAGCAAGGTACTTGAAGGTATTCAAATCTGCTGATCCAGCTTGGTTTTATCTCCATGTTTTGTGTCAATTCTCGGCTTACGTCGTTGGGGTTGCTGGTTGGGGTACCGGTCTTAAACTCGGTAGCGAATCCGTTGGTATTCAATTTGATGCTCATAGAACCATTGGGATTATCCTTTTCAGCCTCGGAACACTTCAGGTAAACACATATATATAGTGGTGAGCAAAATTTAATTCGATTTGAAAAAATTAATTTTTTTGATGAATTTCGAGTTAGTTGAATCTAGTTATTCGAATCAACTCGCATAAGTAATTCGGTTTTTCTAGTTTGAGTTGAGGTGAATTCTATCACTTGAATAATTCGAATAACTCTAATAACAAATTGATGTAAATACCCTTGGATAACAGTTTTGAAAATGTGCAAATTAGTCCTTCTCAAAAAATATTTATAAAATATTGTTCTCCAAAATTTATAATATTTATAAACTCAAAAAATAAATTTATTAAAAAATTAAATATATATGCTAGCAAGATTTCAATATATCCAATTTAATTTTTCTTAAATTTAACTCGAACAAATTTATTCGACTTGACTCAACTTGAAATTTTTTTTAGTCTAGTTATGATGATAAAATTGGACTTGTCAATACAATTAAGTCGAAATTTTTTCACAATTTGACTCGATTCGATTGAATGTTGACCCTTACTCTTAATCTATTGCTTGACCCTCCAAATGGAGATTTGCTATTTTAGTTTCCTACAAAAAATGATTAATTTATGATAAAATTATACTTTAGTCCTCTAAAAATAATTTTTTTTAATTCACTCCTGATAATTTTTTTAGGTATTTGCATTGCTTGTAAGGCCAAAACCAGAGCATAAATACAGATTGTACTGGAATATATATCATCATTTGGTGGGATACACAGTGATAATCCTCAGTGTGGTCAACATATTCAAAGGATTCGACATATTGGAACCTGAGAAGAAATGGAAGCATGCTTACATTGGTGTCATCGTGGCTTTGGCATCTACTGCTGTCTTGTTGGAAGCTTACACATGGTTCGTCGCAGTGAGGAGGAAAAGGTCGGAAAGTGAAGGGAAACTGCCGTATGGCGGCGTTAATGGTGGTGAAGGAAATGGGGTGTACGGCCATGGTGTTAGGACACAGCAGGCATGATGTTGGACCCTCTGCTGTTAGTGTTATTATTTATGTATGTATGAGATTTTCAGAGAGAATTTAGAAGTAGAGACTTATTCTTTTGATACTCTTGTAATAGTTTAATTTCTATTTTATTCTACATTACCTCTTCAGATCCTCTCAGTTTCGAGTTTGAGCAAATCAGTCCCTCTCAAGAGTAATTTAACCTCTGTTAATTTTGGAAATGAACTACATAATATTAATTGGTGTAATAATAAATTTGCCCTCAACTTTTACATATTTTATTAATTTAGTCTTGATTCTAACAAATTAAACTAATTTAGCTGTCAAATATATATAACGTATTAAAGTTGCCAAATCATATTGTGCCATATGTGTTAAATATATTTTATTTAATTTTTTCTTTCTTTTATTTTTTTATTATTTAAAAAATAAATAAATTTAATTAATTAATTAACCTTTTCATTTTATTTCTTTCCTTTTAATCTTTCTTCTTTCCTCCTCCTCCTAGCTTTATCACAATCACCAATGTCAAACTCCATTTAGGCCGTTGTCGATCCACCCAGTGTCGTTCACACACCTCCACCAAATGATAAAATAGCGATGGTGGAGGCGTGTGAATGACGTTGGGTTGGAGCTTGAGTGGCGATGGCAGTGGTTGCTTGAATGGAGTTCCGCTGTGATAATGGTGAATGACGATGGTGATGAAGCTAGGAGAAGAATAAGAAGAAGAAAGATTAAAAATAAAGAAATAAAATTGAAAAGGTTAACTAATTATTTAAATTTATTAAAATTTTTAATTAATAAAAATTAAAAGAAAATAAAATAGAATTTAAATTAAATTAAATATTTTTATTACACATGGCACAATATGATTGGTCCTTTAATACGTCATAGATATTTTATGGAGTTTAAATTAATTTTATATATTCTTTTAAATTTCTTAGATTTTCTATAATTTTTTTCAAATCAAGATTGATTTGACAAAATGTGTAAATATTGTGAGCTAAATTAGTTTAATTTGCTAGAATCAGACTAAATTAACAAAATATGTAAATCTGAAAGCCAAATTTGTTATTATATCAATCAATATTATGTAAAATGGATCAAAAATAGTAATGTTGTTATTAATTGTCCTTAATCACTAATTTTAAAATTGACAAGAACTAAATTGCTCTTTTTTTTTTTTTTGAAAAGGGCCAATTTACTCAAACTCAAAATTGAGAGAACGGATTAAAAAACAAAACAAAACCTTAGCTACTTGGTGACTTCAACAAAAATTGCAAATAGTTTAGTGACCTATATGAAAACTTTTAAATAATTAAATGATCATTTTATAATTTTTAAAGTTAAGTGACAAAACATAAATTTACTAATAATTCAGTGACTAGAGATATAATTTACCCTAAACAAAACTATTCAAACTGAACTTGAATAATTCAAGTTTATTTTGAGCCAAAATCAAGCTTAAAGATTTCATTTGATTACTCCATTAGAACTGATCCACGAAGTTTAAAATTTAAGAGGATTTAAATAAAATATTAAACTCGATAAATTTACCATCCAAAGGCAAAGTGACCCTAACTTCCTTAAAATGAAAAATTATTATTTTTAAAGCCCAAATATTTTATAAAATTTTAAGTTATTATATAGCAAAAAAAAAATATATATATATATATATAGAATTTTAATTTAATTCTTTTGAAAATCATAAAATATAAGTTAATACAATGGTACCATTGCATTTTAACTCTCATAAAATATACAAATTAATATCAGCTCCACTAAAAAATTTTCTTTTGATAGTTTTCTAATATTTATATTATAGTCCTTGCCTATATTGACAGCTGATGAAATATCCTGCATATATAGTCTTTGCCTAAATTGGTGAACTTGCAGCCACCAAAAAGAAAAACACAAAGCAAGTTGAATTTAGAGCCAACACTTAGAAACTATGTAACTGGATGCATATACAGAATACAGTCATTGTAATAAGTTAAACCAGCTTGTATTTCCATTTCAACTTCAGTTTAGTTTTGAGGTTAGCATCGGAAAAGACGGTCCTATGACAAAATAAACAAGTACACCTAGATGGTTCCGGGGCTAACGGCATAACTACAAAATATCCTTGCCATCATAAGCCCCATCCTACATTTTCATTTCGACCATACACAAGCAAACTAGCTTTAAAGCTTTCGAATCTAAAGAACTCGAATGCACAAAAAGAACCAACATAACAAAAGAACCGCGTACAAAAGAGAAAAGGGCCGTCACTATTTGTTCTACCTGCGAGAAACAAGTTCGGGAATTAATGGCAGAACGATATTAAAAGGGCTTGCATCGCATTCTATGATAATGAACTTATTCGAGCGTTGATACTAACCAGTTAATACTAGCAGATATATATCAGAGATCTTAAGACTGCTTAAATAAATGATGTCGTAGTAGCGTCTCCCGTACGCCCATCACTGATATGCTTTCGCATCCAAGAAGTTCACGAAGATTGGCATCACACAGTACCACCATTGAATTCGACGGATCCTATAAATATGCAGTTGAAACATGAGAAGAAAAAAAATCAATCTCGGGTAGAAGTACAGTCAGTTTTTAACGGATGAGAAGTTTTAACAAAAAGGACCAGTTTGCTTTTTGATCTAACATATCGGGACTAACTGGCTCATTTTTTGAGTAAAGGGGGCAAAATGCAACCTGACCCCTAATATAGGATCTTCCATGGGAATTTTACCCTCAATCACGGCCACGATAACTAATCAAGAGATGCACAAACTTAAGTACAAGCCACATACCTCCAAACGATTAACCTTTATGTACTCCCAAACACGATTTTCTGCCTCGGTTGCTAGCATTTCTCTTCCTCCAGTACCCAAAAACTTGGCAAGCGCCTCGGATAATATTACAGGTTTGGGCCCTGGTTCAACACCTTCAGTGGTGGACTCGACTTTTACCTTCCCTTTTCTAGTTTGACTCGATTCCTCTGCAAAGATTAGCAAAATTATTAACCGACTCGTCATAGAACAAAAACATATTGCAGATATCGAAACATACTTGAAGGATCGAGGGGGGTAATATGTTTTGCCAGCAGCTTGTTCATCTTGAACATATCAGTGCAGTCTGTCTCAAACACCACACGTAAGGCATCATCGCAAATGATCTTTCTCTTGTTACTCGGATCTTGCAGGCTGTTTTTCCTTATATATGCCCATAGCTGCTTGACAATCTAAATCAAACAGATGCATGTAAGAATAGCAACATTCAGACATTAAAACTAAATACTGTAATAAATTTGGAGAAATCAACCTCAGTCCTAGGCAAAGCTGGCTCGCCGACAATGGCTTGAAGTGCTGGTGAAACACTACACACTTTGTTCAAACCCCCTGATCCACCTCTTCTTTTAGGTCCAACCGGAGCACTGCGATAACAATATCGAAAAGAAAGACGAATACGTTAGCTACCGATTAAGCTTCATCGACATTCCTGAAGAAACATAACCAACAACAAACCAGGATATTCAGCTAATATAAACCCTAATGTGCACCAAATCAGTACTATGAACGGGTAAAATTGGTAAAAATATTTTGGAATTTTCTCATTACCTTCATGGTAATATAAACCCTAAATCCCTAAAAAGGGGGGAATTACACTAACAATCCTAAACTCTTGAGAAGGAAAACCCAAATTCAGTAGCACAAAACTTACAAAAAAAGGCTAACCTTTTTGTAAAAACAAAACAAAAACCCCAAAATCCTAATTAATAGACCCTAAAAAATCAACCTATTTTTTACATAACCCCACACGCAAAACCGAAAAATAGGACGAAGCATTGAGAAAAAGGCGGTAAACCTTTCTTTAGGGACTTCGGTAGTGGCAATGGTAGCGGCATTTTGAGTGAAAACTTCGGCTTTGGAGGCAACCGGCTGGGGCTGCTGAAGCTGTTGAGGTTGCTGCTGGTGGTGATGGTGCTGACGGTGATGGGGGTGGTGCCGCTGCAATTGTGGCTGAAGCTGCGGCGGTGGTTGAGCTGTGAGAGGAGGATGCGGTTGACGGAAGTTGAGTTCATGAGAAGGAAATTGTGAGTGATGTTGAAGGGCAAAATGGGGAGGAAATTGGGGATGATGATGATGGGAAGTGAATTGAGGGTGGTGTTGGAGGTTAAAATGGTCCTTTGGAGGTGGCTGAGCTTGGGTTTGTGGTGGACTGAGGAGGAGGTTGATCTGGTCCCTAATGAAACCAGCTTTATGAGAAAGGTCAAGACCTAACTTGGCTTCAAGCTGTTGAACGACGCCGTTTAAGTTGGTGGCGACGCTAGGGTCCGATTGCCGGAGTAAGTTCTCCACACCTCTTGCTATTTCTTGGTCCGACACCATGGTTTTCTTTCATATAATGACACAACCTTTTTAACTGCGACCAAACCAACCAAAAAAAAAAACAAGACAAACAAACGTTTCTCTCTTCTCTGTTTGTCTCTATCTCTCTCCAACTGCTCTGTCTTTCTCTATTCTCTCTCTCTTTATATTTATTAAAATGACCAAAATCTCCCTCTTTATCTACTTTTTGTTTAAATTTATACCAAAAGACGCTCCTGCCCTTCATGATAGACGCTTTGAAGTGTTAAGACGGGTAAATTACATTCAATGCCATTGAACTATTAATAAGTTTACATTTTGGTCACTTAACTTTAAAATGTTATAAAATAGTTATTATATTATTTGAATGTCTTCATTTAAGTCGTTAGATTGTTAAGTATTTTTTAAAGTCTAGCTGGAAATCTTCGAGCCACGATTCAACGATCAATACAATGGAATAGTACCCATCGATGAGTGGAAGAATATACTTTAGATCCAAGTTGATCTGATGGTTGGTGTTAGAGATCGGAGAAGAAATATATTCGAATTTTGGTTCATAGATTCATAACGTTAAAAGTTGTTTCATGAAAAAAAAAACTAAGTTGTAAAAGAGAATGGGAAGTTTACCCTTTCGATTGGAGAAGGCCATATAATGGTAATTTTAATAATCCAGTGATTTAAATGATAAATTTTAAACAATTTAGTGGAAATTTTGTAACTTTTTGAAGTTAAATGACTAAAATATAAAGTTTTAAATAGTTCAATTACATTAGACGCAATTTACCCTTATTTTAAACGTACGAAGTGATTCTAGTATTTGCACATTTTGAAATTAATTTCTTGATTTTTTTTAATAATTAAACTTAAATCGACAAATTATTAAAAGATTTTCATAAACTTGAATTAATGATATTCTAAAATAAATTTTTACTCGTATGGTTAATTGAAAACTAGGCGAAAGCTATATGATTGAGTCTTAGTTCGATTAGTATAAATATTATTGCCAATGCAGGAGAAACTGAGTTCGAGTGTATTAATGCACATTATCCCTTATTTATGGGTTAAAGATGGGCTATGAGTGATTTTAGGTATCGTGTCCAAAATAACTGATATGACTATAACTTATAATGAGATCATTAAAAAAATGTACCTAATTTTGAAATTAAATTTGTCATCATGGGTGAAAAGAAATTCTAAAAACTATTTTATTATTTTAAAATTTAAATCATATGTAAAAAAGCGAGACATTATTTTATTGCATAAAAAATAAATATAGAGTCAACTCATAACACCAATCCAGTTAACTATTTATGATTAGTATAGATGAAACTGTTAATTTTACCATATATCAGTACTGTGTCAACCATGTTCTTCCTTCAACCTCACCATTAGCTTGAGCTTTAAAATACAACTCAAATTTGGTATGACGCATATTTAAATTACGAGTCAAATTGCAAACACATATGTATCTATCGCATGAATATCTCGAATTTGAGTTGTCAAGGAAAAAGAAAAGAAAGGAAGTATTCTTAAATTTTAATGGTACAATCTTTTTACTTTAACATGACAGACTAAAGTTATCCATACAGTAGGTATGCTTGTGTTCACAATTACATTTTTAAAATGTTACACTAGTGATTTAAAGCGGCATTCATTTAATATAATTAAATATTTAATTGATACGATATTAATACTTTAAAATTAAATTATAATATTTTTGAAGTTGAATAATCAATTAATTTTCTATAATTAACCCTAAAAACACATATATGAATATTTTAAAATTTGGCTAAATAAGCTAAAAATATCAGTTTTTTAAATTTGTCAGATAGGCCTTTTTTTTCAAGAGTTAGCGAAATAGGTCAATTTTAGAGATAGTGTATGAAAAGTTCATCCAACTACTATTATTTTCCGACAATTACAAAGAAAATGTGTCCAGTGGACGTATTAAAAAAAAAAAAGCGGCCTATTTTACCAATTAACTTTTTTCCGATATATTAGGCTAATTTAACCTTAAAATTTATTATATAATATAGAATTATTAATGAATTATACAATTCATATTCTTTATAAATAGAAAATACAAATATATTAAATTTATTTGAGAGAAAGGTTGCTGTTGGGGGTAGAATTGTACTTACACAATGGTGCTTCCTTCCTTTTTATGTTTCCCCCGCTTTAAACTGAGTTGGAATGACAAGACTGACCTTCTTGTATTTTGTTTCTATAAGAGCAAAGGCCAAGGTGGAGTAAGGGGTAGGAATGTAACTTCGAGTAGCGTTGCAGGTAGGTATCTAATTTTTGAAATTAAAGGGAAAAAAAAAAGTTAAGGGAAAAGGATAAACATGAAAAATCATTTTCAAAATATTTTTGAATTTAAATTAAACTGTCTTGTCCTTAGGGACAGAACAGGCTTTAAATTCTAGATACCTTTTCTATTATTATTATTATTATTATTATTAAATTAGATTCTTTATCCGAAGGTTAAATTAAACCTAAAGTCACTAAACTATTTATAATTTTATATTTTAGTCACTTAACTTCAAAAGGTTACACAATGATGATTGAATTATACTGAAAATTTTCATATAAATTATTGGGCTACTAAAATCATTCTTGTATGACATTTTCTATTCCGTCGCCTATAGATGATAAAATACTACATAGATTTTTGTACTATAATATATAAAAATTAAATGATGGTAATAATGGATCTAAATTCGAAAAATAAAATAATAACTAAGTTCTTAAAAAATAAAAAGGATAATATGTTTTTTTTATTTTTAAACTTGGCAACTGGGTTCACTTTGGTAATTGTGCATTTTTTTTTTCACTTTAGCACTTGAACATGGTAATTAGGTCCATTTGTATCCCTGAACTTGAAAATTATAAAAGTTTAATTACGTGACACTCTGAGATTATGTCAAATCATTACTTGAAGATTTAAAAGTTTATATAAATTTTTAGGTGTTAATGTGGCACGATCTGAAAGTATCACATCCAATGTTTTAATAATTAGACCAATGGTTGAACAGGTCAAACTACTGATTCCTAATTCGACTAGTTTGATTGGTTCAAACGCAAACCAACAATAATTAAATAAATAATTAAATATTCATAAATATATATATAAATTATTAAACCGGTTGAACTTGTTCAATTGTCGATTTTTGTCTTGGTTTTCAATTTTTACTAATTTCAAGTAGTTTTTGAGTCAATCAGTTCAACCCCATTGTTCGAACTGTTATATTGATTAATTCTCGGTCTTAGGGTCTGTTTGATTGGCAGTAAAATGTTTTCCGTAAAATGATTTCTGGAAAATGTTTTACTTTTCTGTAAAATGATTTACTAGAAAATATTTTCTGGTGTTTGATTGAATCTGTAAAATATTTTCTGCATTGTTTGATGATTTCTGAAAATATTTTTCAAAAAGTTGTTTTACATATATTAATAAATTTATATACATATTAATAAATTTTTATATTTTAAATTATTTTTACACATATTGCAATGATTTATTTATAAATAAATTTTTATTAATAAAAGTTTTACCCAATTAAATTCCAAATGTTCATCTATTTGTAGATTATACCGATTTGATTTTACTTCTTCATTATTAAAACATTTATTTGTATTTAAATTTTATATTAATTTGATTCTACTTTTATCCAATCTGATTCTTGTGATACATATATTTAACATGGGATTTAAATTAAAATAAAAATACTGTAATTATTAGAAAATTTCATTTTTTTAACTAGTATATTGTATTAACTCGTACTAAATGATATGTCAAACTTAAATTACTACATTAATATATATTGGGTAACTAATGCAAGTGTAATATGCAATTAAAAGCTATAATTTAAATGTTACCAACACAAAAATAAAGACGAGATAATAAAATTATTGAAAAGAAAAGCAAAAGCAATCCATAGCACAACAAGAAACTAGTTATATTGTTGTTCTCTTTTTCTATCCAAACCCAAAACAAAACATCAAAACCGCATTTAGTACTGCCAAAGTCTTTTATGGTTCCATCTAAGATTTGCAATAAATGAATTTGAAACTACTTAGGACCAATGTCTTTGAGAGCACAGATCTGCTCTTCCCCATTGCGTACATAATGAGACACAACAGTGTCTTTCCCTCAAAGAAACCATCCTTTATCTGCAATCACACCAAAACACATGAATGTAAAATTATATAACTACCATCTTCATGATATGTAAATTGGAACCAACATTTTCATGTTTGGATATATGGACATCACATCAGGCACCAGTCGCAAGAGATATTAGTAAAATGCAACTCATATTTTCATGTTTAGAATGTGTTTGCCATGTATATATAGACATTTGCATCAGGTACAAGTCGTGTGAGTTAAGATAATGTATAACAACCTGGTAAAATTATAGCAGCACATATATAAAAGAACAATACAGTTCAGCTAGTACAACATGAGAAAAATGACTATATTTCCTTAAAAGAATATGGGGTTCAATAAGGTTCCCCGCATCATAAGGCCAGGAAATTATAGAAGAAAAAGACAGAAATCGATCAAATATAAACCTCTCATTCACAATTTTAACTGCACTCCTCATTCTCAGAGAAGAAAGAAGTCGCAAACTTGCTATTAGAACTTTTGATGAGGTATTGTCCACTTAGGCTCATTGAACCTCACAATCTTGCTCTTAGAACTTTTGACAGAGTATGTTACATACATTTCAAACTGAATTATATCATTTAGGGGTTATATCATTTGGTATAATTTGTTTAATCCTTTCCTTTAAAACTTCCATACATTCTAATGGATAACCTTAGCCACTTGAAAGATGTGCTCTATTCTTTTCATCTTGATCACAAAAACCATTTCCATTTAAATATGCATTAAAAGAAAGGGATAATTACTATCATTTTCTTAATGTTATTAAGAACATTACCTCAAATGCAGACAAAATATCACAAGCCATATTTTAGTTAAATAAATATATGGCATCGATCGTTCTATCTTTGAACTTTGGTACGAAAACATCTAATAGAAGACTCTAAGGAAGTGCGACTACTAGCTAATAGTAACATCTGCACATTTCTAGGGGCATTGCTTCGCATATTTATACAAGTTTGATGCTTTGGTACAATCAAGTAGAGCTGACAAAATTCTTCAGAAAAAGAAATAGGGAATTCTCAGAAGCTAAAGATTTGTTTTAGTTTCCCTGTACAACTCATCCTAGCCAAAAAATGCACAAAGAAAAAGTAGAAAACAGTTCTAGACTTAACCCAAACCCAACTGGTTATCATATGATATACATTTAGTGAAGATGCCTATGAATCTCACTAGAGGCAATGCAATAAACCATCAATGAATACTCTATTTCATATAAAAGATTACCCTAGTCCACATCTTATCCTATCCATCTACGTTTTGGGGAAGAGCTTTGCTCTCTTCCATATCTGCTCACCTAGCAGACAAATAGTGAACTATCACAAGTCCATGGCATCACTGGTAATTTGAGTAAGGGATTAGACATTGGCCACAAAGATGTTCCCTTGTATATTCATTTGATAGTAGGTTGTGTGATTTATCAAAAAAAAAAATTAAGTTGTGTGATGTTAGCATTTTATATTCAGAAGTTTGTGTAATAGCTAAAACCAAATCCAAAATGATTACCTAGTAGGATGATGGCTCCATAATCATATCTATGGCGTATACAGCACCCTGCATAGTAAAAAAGGTAGCCATTGAATAACACCATTGAACAGAAGAAAGTTCTTTTTTCTTTTTTTTTTCAAGGGGAGATTTATGAAGAATATATGCTTAAATGACATAATCAACCATCTGTATATAACCAAAATATAACCAAAATATCATCCAGCAAGAAAAGTCACCCAAATAGGAGGCGAATAGCCCAATAGATAATCTGTAATCTTTATCGGCTACTATACTTTCTCTCAATTTGATGACAATCAACATAATTCATTAAAATAAAAATGTTAGAAATCAAATAACGACCATCGCCTTAAGCCAAGAATCAGCGAAGAATTCATGGTAAATTTGCCTGAGAAAGAGAGAAAGAGAGGAAACAAAACAGAATATGCTGAGAAGAGAAGATGAAGAACAAAAGAAGAAAAAGTAATGAAGAACGGAAGAAGAAGAAGGAGCCTTACCTGGATTAAGGAGGAACCGGAAGAGGTCCTTGACCAAACTGATTTCCAACCCAAGGGGAAGGGAAAAGGGTAGGGGAAGGGAAAGGGGAAAGGGGAGAAGAATGCGTCATTTTCCGGAAAATGTCTTATCGAGTTCAAAAGCGTAAGACATTTTCCCCAAATTTGTAATAGGTTTTCCCGTGTTGCGGAGTTGGTTTTACAAAAAGAAAATATTTTCCTGCTATCAAACATTGGAAAACGTGTAAAACCAATTCCGGAATTGGTTTTCCCCTATCAAACACAGACTTATTCTAGTAACACTGGTCACATCATCAAAATGTTGACAAAATCCAAGTCTGGGGACCAAAATGAATTTAATTGCCAAATTTAAAGACCAAAGTAGACTAAAAAATTTTAGGTACCAAAGTGCATCTAGTTGCGAACTTTAGGGCTAAAATTTATATATAAAGATTAAAATTTCAATTCTGAGATATAGACTTAGCCCAAAATTCCCTTGCATGGGGCCTAAAGAAAGTTGCACAAATTGGGCTTTCAATAACCGGGAAATGGCCTAAGGTCCCTAACTCTTATCATAGAGAGAGGCGCGCATCATCATCAGCGGGACATGCGAAAACCATGGCGCAAGTTCTAAACCTAAACTCTCTCGGTTCATCTTCATTGTTTACGACCCGACCCGAATCATCTGGTTTACTGTCTATCAACGCTTCCCGCACTCAACATGTTGGCCGAAACTGGAGCTCTTTGGTGCTCAGGCTCAAATGCAACGGCAGATTTTGTTGCCTTTTCTCAGATAACCGCAGAGAGGTAGTTACCACCACAATTCAACACATTTATCCCTTTTGTTTCTATATTTGATTCTGGATGTTTACATGTTTTGGCTGCAAAATGAATAATGATTTTGGTTTAGGGCTTTAGGCAGGTTGGAACTTGGAAGTTTACCCTGTTTGTAGCTGATAGTTAATGAATTTGTTGGATACATTTATCCTATTTGTTGTACGTTTATCCTTTTTTTTTTCAGTAGTTTATGTAATTACTTGACGAGTTCTATGGTTCCGATGGCTTCGAAGTATGATTCTTTTTGTGTTTTGTTGAGTGGGGGTTGATTCCTTCGGGGGAAAACTATGTGAAGGGTCATCCATTTGGAGTCAAACAACCTCTCAACAGCTCGGTGTTGTCCCCAGGCTGGGTCGGGGCATTGCGGAGAGCCCAAGGGCCTGAAGAGGCTGTTGGGGCGTCGGTTCACAGAGTAGGAGTGTCTTGCTAGGTTGTACCATGCGTGTTTGGGAGACAAAACTCCGGTCTGAATTGCAAACAATATTGACCTGTTGAGGGGCACATTTGTTCTGAACAGACGACACTTCAGACTTTTCCGGAGGAAGTCAGCCTCCCCACAACATGTTTTTTTTCTTTTTTGGCCAGACTCCCCGCAACATGTTTAATGATGCATTTTCCCAATTAGACTTGTCTTTGCCACCACAATTATATACATTTATCCCTTTTTTCCCCTTTGTTTCTATATTTTATTTTGGATTACTACATATGTTTTGGCTGCAAAATGAATAAATATTTTGGTTTAGGCAGGTTGGAACATGGACGTCTATCTTGTTTTGTAGCTGATAGTAAATTTTTTGTATGCATTTAATCCTATTTGGTTTTTCAGTAGTTTATGTAATGTGAATTTGTTGTACGTTTATCCTATTTGTTTTTCAGTAAATGTAATTACTTGATGAATTCCTTTGTTCAAATGGCTTCAAAGTATGATTTTTTTTCATGTTTTGTTGAGTGGAGTTCGACTCCGTCGGGAAAGTCTGAAGTGTGGAGCCAAACAACCCCTCAACAGGTCAGTATTGTTCCGGGTCTGGGTTGGGGTTTTGTCCCCCTGACTTTGCAAAGAGCTTGAGTGCCTGAAGAGGCTGCTTGGGGAGTGGGTTCACAGAGCAGGAGCGTTTCGCTAGGTTGAACCGTGCTTGGCTGGGAGATAAAAGCCTGGTCCGATCCGGGGACAATATTGACTCATTGACGGGCCCGTTAGTTCCAGACGGATAACACTTTACAAACTTCTCTGGAAGGAGTCGGCCTCCCCTCAACATATTTAATGATGCATATTTCCCAATTGTACTCATCTTTGCCATTAATTTTGGTACTATCCAACCGAAAACTATAGAAGTAGATATTTCAGAAAGATTGAAGGAGATAGGGAGAAAGGGGAGGAGGAGTAGGCAGTAGAATTTAGTAAAATTGTTTCGTGACTATCGTGCAAGTTGTTGCTCTGTTATATATCAACTTGCATAACTTCTTAGTAGACTGGACCAAGACCCAACAACTTGGCCTGTAACAACCATAATCGTGCTCGACACTGGATTGGATAATTGGACTGCGATTTGTCCCATATAACAAGTTTTCCTGTGTGGTTGCAGGAACAAGCTAGAAAAGCATTAGAAAGTGCACTTGGTGGAAAGAAAACTGAATTCGAGAAGTGGAACAAAGAAATTAAAAGAAGAGAGGAAGCAGGTGGTGGGGATAATGCTGGTGGCGGAGGTTGGTTTGGATGGGGTGGAAGATTTGGTTGGTCCAATGGCGATCATTTTTGGCAAGAAGCTCAACAAGCAAGCCTAGCTATTCTTGGTATTATTGTCATGGTACGATGTTTACTTTTCCTTTTTGAAATGGTTATTTGTATATCATCATTCCGAGAGACGCTGCTACTTGGTTTTGCTCCGGCACATAATGTTGTTCTTTGTTTCATTTGCTAGTATCTTGTAATTGCAAAGGGGGAACTATTGCTGGCTGTCATCTTCAATCCATTGCTTTATGCTTTGCGAGGAACCAGAGACGGATTCTCCTATGTAACATCAAAAATCCTAGGAAATGGTCCTGTTGATTCTAGCAATACGGTAAACAATGAAGCATATGTTCAAGTTTCTGCTAAAGAGAGTGTTTTGAGAAAATGGGGAAGCAATTGAAATTATATGGCAGGTTTGGACATAACCTTTTTTTGTTCTTTATGTTAACATGTGTGGTCGATGATTATTGCATTTGACCCGTAGTATTCAGAAATACCTTTGTGAAAGTTAATGAATGAGATGTTAGTTAAAATTTACATGTGTCTTCTCTTTACAACATTCATGGTATGGAAAATAAATTTGTTCGTTCTTTCGACATATTTACATAAACTAGAACATAACGACAGACTTGTTTCAGTTGTGCAAGACATGCTGAAATTTAGCACTATTTTACTTATGATTCTCTTTGACCGTTGTATCTATTTACTCGAGCATAGCTAAAGTGATTGTTTCTGAACATGCTGTAAATCTTGCTTAAATCGATACTTTTGCACTGTCTGTTTAATTGTCAGACTTGTTTATGGTTTCGGCCTTTGACCCTCGGTTGCTTATGGAGCTTGATGTGGGATGTAGGGCCATGCTAGTTATTTCACCATAATTAAGCTTTGATTTCATTGTTAGACTTCGGATTAATACCTCATGATTGAGGCTTATTACTGTCGTGGCCTGCTTGCCATGGACTACCGGTAGGCCGCAGATGTTATTGTTTTCTCTGCTGACTAGAATTTTAGCTGAGGGGAAGCATGGAGTTATACTACTGGTTGAAACTTGAAATGAAATGAAATGAATGAGGGGTTCAACCGGAGGAAGACAATATTGCACCAGAAAGAGAAAAAAGGGTTAAATTTTGCTATTAGTCGTTATATTTGATCAATTTTGATCCTTATATTTTTCGTCAATTTGTTATGAAAGAAAAAAATCAACTTCTTCTCGTAATTTGTAATGGAATGAAAAATAATTAACATATCTTATTGAGGCAATAAATTATTTTTATATTAAAATTAAGTTTTCATAGAAGTATAAAATCTAGTTTTTATTGAGTAAATTACATCCAAGGTTATTCAACTATTAATAACTTCAATTACAAAATGATCATTGATTTTTTTAAAATATTTTATTTAAATTATTGGGTTGTTAAAATTGTTATTGTATGGTTATTTTGTTCATACTGTCTATACTTATCGAAAGTTTTTTTTTCCATTCTCTTTCACGAATATGCAGATCAAAAGTCAAATAGGTTTTTTCCTTCGATCTCCAGTATTGCTCGTCAGATTGGCTTAGATTCAAATAATTTGGAACTCATTAGTTGAATTAAAAAAAAAAAACTTAACAGCAAAGAAACTTAAATAAAAACTTTTAAATAACTCAGTAAATTAAATGAAGTTAATAAGTCATTTTGTGACTTTTTGAAGTTAAGTGACCAAAATATAAATTTGCTAATAGTTTAATGACCTTGGTTGTAGTTTACCCTTTTTTATTTGATTGCAAAAACGAAACTTTTTTCAATTGTGAAATTGTGCTGGCTCTTACCTCTCCAGTCACTGTGTTTGTGTTCTCAATACATCGACGGCCTGCTGCAGTGAATATTATCTTCAGCTTTTGCCTCTGCCTAGAGACTCCTCTATCAGCTTCGCCATTAATTCTCTTTTTCTTTTTGGTGGTACGCTTCTTCTTCTTCTTCTTCTTCTTCTTTTTTTAAGTTCTGTTAATCTGTTATTATTATTATTATTATTATTATTATTATTTGCTAAAAGATCTTGATAATTCTTGTCGAATCTCCTTATACATCTCTTCCTTTTATCGTTTCCTGATTTAAATCATATAAATTAATTCACGAATTAAAAAAAAAAGCACCTCCAAGTTTCGTTATTTTGCTACTATAAATTTTTGCTACTCGAGAAGAACCCTAGATTATTGGCTATGAATTTTTAGAAGAACAGTTTTATGTTCTTTTTTCATTTATATTGGGTAAGTAAATGCAACAGACGATCCTAATGCTTGGTATGGAAGTTTGAATCTGGAAATTTGTATTTTGATTTCATTTGCTATGTAAATTGTGAGGATGAAATGCATACATTATGCATAATTAAGTAAAATTCAAAAATTAAGCCATTTCAATTCACTAGTAATTAGTTATATAAGAAATCCATCTTTTGAATTTGAAAAATAATCATGAATATATTACATTTACATTTGTTTTATTACACAATTTATAGTATTTTTAAATTCAAATGCATGTTTTGAAATCTGAATTCCTTAACGCAACCTAATAAAATTTAATTTTTTTGATGAAATGGGTTTTATTAGCTGAAACTGAAAGAGTGAAGTAGAGGGAAACAAAGATGAGAAGAAGCAGGAAAGATGGTGATAGCGTAGATGAGGAACGAGACTCAAGACGGCGGAGGATTGTGGATTCTCCTTCTTCACCTGCTGAAGAACCGCTTGTGCCTTACAATGATGATGAAGATGATGAAAGGAGGGTATTGGATCACAGTGGTGGGGCAGAAGAAGTTGGCCGAAGGGTTGAAACTGAAGAAGAAGATGATGATGATGACGATGACGATGATCCATATGGGAGAGGATCAATTTTAGACAAATCAAATCGCCAGGTTGAAGTACGAAGAGACTGCCCTTACCTTGATACTGTTAACCGACAGGTAAATGACTTTAAATGTTGATATTTGAGTGGGTATTGGAATTGTCAATTACTTGGTTTTATTTTTCTTTTAAGATCTTTTAAAATGATTATTCTGTCCTGTTCTATAGGTGCTAGATTTTGATTTTGAGAGGTTTTGTTCGGTCTCTTTGTCAAATTTGAATGTGTATGCATGTCTGGTATGTGGGAAGTATTACCAAGGAAGAGGGAAGAAGTCCCATGCTTACACTCATAGTCTCGAAGCAGGACATCATGTCTATATCAATCTTCGAACTGAGAAGGTGTATTGTCTCCCTGATGGATATGAAATTAATGACCCGTCATTAGATGATATACGATATGTTCTAAACCCAAGGTTTGCTCATATCTCATTGCTTTTACTTGCTCCTCCCCTTTTTCCCTTTATTCTTATCCTCCCTTCAGTTTACTTTGTCCCTGCATATGTATGCATAGTGCAACTGTATCATATCATTCTCTGAACATCTAGCTTGCGTGAAGTTTGTGCCGTAATTTACTATGGGTTATCTAGCTTGCACGAGGTTCATGTTTTCTTTAGAGCTTTTAGCTAACAACTTGAAAGGATTTTTTATCTACATTACTCTTTGGTGGTTGATATTTGTTTAGATTTCCTTTCAATTTTAAAGTTTCCTTTGGTGATAAGAGGCCTTTACTTTTGAGGACTTCAGTTTTTTCTTGGGCTCCATATTTGCAGGTTTTCCAGAGAACAAGTTGAACAACTTGACAAGAACAAGCAATGGTCTAGAGCACTTGACGGTTCAGATTACCTTCCAGGAATGGTAATCATCTTTGTTCTCAAAATCAAGGGCACATATTTAAGTAAGTCTTTAATTTTTTTTCCTTCTTTTGTATTGATATGATCTCATTATTTGTGCATATCTTCAGGTGGGATTGAATAATATTCAAAAAACTGATTTTGTCAATGTCACCATTCAATCTTTAATGAGAGTTACTCCCTTGAGGAACTTTTTCCTCATCCCTGAAAATTACCAGCACTGTAGATCTCAGCTTGTTCATCGATTTGGGGAGCTCACACGAAAGATTTGGCATGCTCGAAACTTTAAAGGACAGGTTGAATCATACTTATAATCATGTTATTGCATGATTATTGTTTTGAAACACATTGATTCATGGTATTTCAAATTACTTGTGTAAACAGGTGAGCCCTCACGAGTTTCTACAGGCCGTTATGAAAGCCAGTAAAAAACGGTTTCGAATAGGTGTGCAGTCTGAGCCAGTAGAGTTTATGTCATGGCTTCTTAATACACTGCATGCAGATCTTAGAATTTCAAAGAAAAGTAGCAGCATCATCCATAAGTGCTTTCAGGTTCTAATTAGAACCTTACTGTCATTCTTTTGTGTTTTTATATCTTGTTTTAAGTTAGTTTATTGTCCTTACTGCTTATTTTACATTCCGGTATTATTAGGGGGAACTGGAGGTTGTAAAAGAGACGCAGAACAAAGCTATTAGTGAGAGAAAAGAAGGTGGTGGGGAACACAATGGAGCTCTGAAGATTATGGATGGTGCAACTGAGAATAATAATATTGGTACCGAAACTTACAGAATGCCTTTTCTGATGCTTGGATTGGATTTGCCAGAACCACCTCTTTTCAAAGATGTGATGGAGAAAAATATAATACCTCAGGTATTTTATATAAACTCCTTTTTTTGGGTTCATGCATGGAATCTTTTAAGTTTAGATGACAATGAACTAGGGGGGACCAATGAATGGCAAGGGAAGTTATGGATGCCTTTGACATCGATAATGGTCTTTAAATATTTTGTGTTTGTTCTGTTGATCAGACAGAAAGAAGGAAAATGCTGTTATGAAATAAACTTGGAGTGGAAAACCAACTAGGGAATTTATGATTTCTGATTGCTTTTAGTGTATCGAGGTTAATTTTATTTCTGAATTTTCTTTAGGTTCCTTTGTTCAATATATTGAAGAAGTTTGATGGTGAGACTGTAACGACCACTGTTCGTCCTCCAGCGAGGATGAGATACCGTGTCACCAGATTGCCACAGTACTTGATAGTTCGCATGAGCCGCTTTACTAAGAATAATTTCTTCAGAGAAAAGAATCCAACATTGGGTTAGTTTTATCAGTTATGTTATTGGATATTTGTTTTATCGATCTCTGGAACGTGATCACTACATCTCACAAGACCTACTGCTGTTCTTGTCACTTTATACGGAATATTTCTCTTTTGCAGTTAACTTTCCTGTGAAAAACCTAGAGTTGAAGGACTACATTCCTCTGCCAGCACCGACCAAAGAGAATGAAAAGTTGCGGTCCAAGTATGATCTGATTGCTAATATTGTTCATGATGGTAAGCCTGATGAGGGGTTCTACAGGGTCTTCGTACAGCGGAAATCAGAAGAACTATGGTAATTTTCTAAATAATTAGCATTTAAGTGAGTGAAACGCTACAAAATAATGAATAATACATCTGATTTTATGTATTGCAGGTATGAAATGCAGGATCTGCATGTTTCTGAAACACTTCCTCAGATGGTTGCATTGTCTGAAGCTTACATGCAGATATACGAACAGCAACAGTAGTTTACAAAATTCTATCAACTGATACTATTGGCATACGGTTACTTGCTGTTGGTTCTTCAAGGTTAGTTCTTGCAATTTTTTTATGTGGTTTAGGTGAAGACAGAAAAAAAAATGCTTATAAAGTGTCTGATTTGCTGTTATGAAGCTGGTTGTCTATCTTCAACAATTTAATTCTTAGTATTAATTTTTGCTATTCTGAAGAAACATGCTTATAAAGTACTACGAACACAAAACTAAATACAATACAATAACCTTTTAAAGGATATCATTTTAACCAGTTCAAACCTGAATTTTAACCTCTTATTCGTTTTATTTCTTTCTATTTTTTTATTACAACTTTTGTGCATATATAGATCTTGAAGGGCCAGGTATATCTGTGTGTGTGTGTGTGTGTGTGTTTGTGTGCTAGCATTTGCTTCATCACTCTAAGCCATTAGCCATCGGCGGTCAGACTGTCAGACCTCCGCTGGTCATATAGTGGTTCGGACCGTCAGCCCAAGGATAAGAACCTGTTGGCATCCAGTGGCAAATCAACTATTAGCTCTTTCCGACTAAATTACTTTAGCCATTAACAATAACAAATGAAAAAAAGGGAGTGTTTGGAGTAGCTAGATCTGACCTGTTTGATGGAGAGTCTGTGTTGCAAATAACTGTGTTTGAGGAGCCTCTGCTTTCCTAGTAGTATCCCATAATTCTCTTGATCTTCCATTAAAAGGGAAAGTTAAAGCAATAACAACACACAAAACCCATACCAATACACATCTCTTTAAACCCGTTTTTGCTTTATTTGTTAGGGAAACACTCAAAAGGTAGAGTCCTTTATATAGTCATTAGCAGCAGAAGAAGCTGGGTAAAAGTACCATGGAGGCCTTTGTATTAGTAGTCGGATGGTATTTTGTCCTCTCTACTCAAAAAATGGACAAAGTAGTTCCTATACGTTAGATTAAAGAGCAAATTGGTTCTCTTGTTAAAAATTTCATTCATTTCTACTGTTAAAACTAAACCTTGTATGTCAAAATGAGGTACACGTGGCGTGAATTGCCTGGTTATTCTATCAGCCAAGGCAGTTTTTAACAGTAGAAATGGATGAAATTTTTAATAGAAAAGACAAGTTTGCTCTTTACTCTAATATATAGGGATTAATTTGTTCATTTTTCAAGTGAAGGAGATAAAATACAATCTGACTTCTGATACATGAGCATCTGGTATTTTTACCGAAGAAGCTGCCATTGATTTGTGCCAAAATATCTATGATTTGACTTCTTTGGTTAGCTATATTTTCTACCCATTGATGGACATCTTCGGTATATCGAGACCGCAATGCAATTAACCAATCACAATGGCATTTAGTATATACATTTTGTAAGCTTACAGTGAATGTATATACAAGGTTTGAAAATACTTCGATCCAATTGTATGAAAACAGAAACTGAAAATGTTCCCCCACCTTATTTGACAAGTTGCATGGAATGGAAACTTTCTTTGTTTGAACCCAAAATTTGGGACGGTTTGAATTTTAGTATAGATGAGTTTTGTCTGGTTATTTTTCAATTTTTCGTTTGTTCATGTTTTATATTGATTTTATTTTATAATTTTTCGGACATTTATTTATAAAAATAATTGAATTGTATTTGTAAACTTAATAAACGTAATGGAAAGGGGTTTAGGTCCGGCTTAAGCATAATATTATTATATTTAATGTTTGTTCAAGCTCAGTCTGCCTCGAAATATGGTCTTAAAATTTTGCTCAAACTTGTCCATATTTGTACATGACTAACTTAAACTCATTTTAGGCTCGTCCATATTATTTTTTAATTTTTTTAAAAGATATATTATATTATTTTAATATTTAATAATTTATATATTTTTTATTTATTGAATTTTTTATATAGTCTTCTAAACATTATTTTAATGTTTATATTAGAGTAGTATTTTATATTTAATATAGGATTAATTTTTAATCTGTTTTAAATTATTTAATATATATAAAAGTAACGTAATGCAAAGTATTATAAATTTAAATGTTTAAGCCTGAGCTCAATTCATATTTTAAATGGATTTAACTTTTTTGTTTAAAATTTTTCAAATTTTAGACAGACTTTCGAGTCTGGACGGATAACTCAATCCATGAACAAATCTAAAGGGGGCAAAAAGATTTGATCTACTCTAAAACTCAAACTTATATTTGTAATTTTTGTATATCTGCCCTAAATTCGAGTTTTGCTATTCGAATTTGAATATGCATTGATTAAATTATTTGTTAGATATTCAAATTCAATAAAGGTTTAATCTAAATTAAGTTTAATTTGTTCTAAACAAGTTGAATTTAAAATGACTTAAATTCAAACGTGAAACGACTTAAATTTGAAGAGTTTATAATTGAAACGATCTAAACCTATAATGATCTGATTTGAAATTTTATGTTCAAAACAACTAAAATCTAAAACAACTCACAAATTTACCTAATTGAAATTGATTAAAAATTGCATATAATATAAATAAACACTATTCAAACCCGAAATTGATTAAGTACGGTACATTTAGTTTATTTTTTGTCTTGCGTTACAATATCACCACAATATCTAATATCACTGATACCACTATTTTTATATTAACAATAAGTAAACGCTCATCCAAATTTACCTTTTAACCTTAAACATGAAATTATTTATTGTTTACACTAATGAACTGCAAAATCCATCAAATTGTTTTATCAAAGATAAGAGTTGAACCTCGAGAAAGAAAAAATGATAATGAGCTGTTTGTGCAAACCAAGACATGGCTGCAAGAACATTTAATGACTTCATTGAATGAAAGCATGCAGGGCAAGGCGGCAAGCAAACCCCCCATCCCAATCCATCCTAAAAATAAAACCCACTTTGTAATTCCATGAACCACAAGATTTTCATCAAACGGCTATTAAAGCCATTGCTGCAAATATATGCTCTCTATAAGAACACCTGGAAATAGGCAAAGAGACAGATAAAGGGAAGAATGAAGACGAAGAAGGTGCATAATTTAGCTTTGGGTATGGCGGTTCTGGTGATATTATTGTCATGGATGGCTTTTCCAGCTCTAGCTTGTTCCTATAATGGCGGCGGTAGTAATAATAAAGGGTGTAAAGACTGCATTGCCGAGCAAATGAAATACGGTTGTCCAAGGTGTGTGCCGCTTCTACGGTGCATGGCACGGTGCTTGTGGGGCGGAAGTTCCAGGTCTAAATGCATGAGGCGGTGTGATTGCGACGGTGGGAAGCCGACACTTTCCGATTGTAAGAAATGCATGTCACGGTGCAAATGTAGTTGTGTTGCTTGAATCCACTCTTTTCATGCAAAACTACGTTTGTATTTGTTGTTTTTTTCTATTCTAAACTCTTCTCTTTCAACTGTTGTTTTGCTTCAAGCTTAATTAATATTGGAATCTAAATTATATCATATTTGGTCCATTTTAATCCATCTCCGATTCGCATTTAATTACGGTTAGTGTAAAAATAACTGTAACGAGATTAGATAGCGTGAGACGAAAAATAAGCTAAACATAACACACCGTATCCAATCGCCCATCCAAATCTACCCGTAATTTATAAAATTTTATTTGTATTTATAGAGTATAATTTTACAGAAAAGCTTAGGGTAAAATACATATTTTATACAATACAATAATGAAGTAGAAAAAAACAAAGTACATAGAATTTGATTCACTCGCGTAGAAACCTCTGTAAGCATCTAAACCCTAAATACTCGGCGCAAAACCTCTCCATTTCCGCCCCACCTCTCTCTTTACACACTTCCTCCTCCATCACTTCCACCACTTCATCCCAATCCTTCATCGTAAATATCCCACGCGGCTGTCCACACCACCACTCTCCGTCGTCCTCCACTTTCGTTTCCGATATCCCATCTACTATCTCTTGCAACCCCACGATCCTACGGCTCACTTTCCTCCTCCCTTCCCTTACCGTCGGATCCAAACCTGGTACCGAATCCAGTTTCAGTAAAAGACCCATCAACGTTTCGTTTATCCTCAGCTTCTCTTTCTCGTCGTTCCTGATAGCGTCCACTGTTTCTTGCCGTTGGATCAAGTGTTGCAGACGGTCGGCAGAGGAATTCACGTCTGAGATCTGTTTGTACAGGTTGCGGATGACATGGGCTCGGTAAACTGATTGGATCTTGGTTGCGGCTGCGACGGAGGCGGCGTCGGGGAGGTGGACGGTGATTGGGACTGGGGTTTCGATGGGGATTTCTTTGGGTTGTTGAGGAGAATTTGAGTGGTCGCTGTTGAAAGTGAAGACTAGTGTGGAGGTTGAAGACGATGAGTAGCTGAATTGGCGAGAGGATTTCATGGTTTTTTTTTAGGGGATTAGTAAGTGACGGTGAAGATTGTCGGCAACGAGTTTATAAACTGTAGGGGACTGTTGAGTTCAATTTACCCTCTCTCTTTTTTCTAGCTTTGAATGGTTTCAGCGCCTAATATGCAAATGGGTGGCGTTAGTACACAGCACCGCTTTTTTTTTAACTAAGGGACCCTCCTCTGCTTTTTTCACGATTGGACCCTGCTTTGTATTTATTTTAGTGGAATTATGGTTTTGGTCCTTTTTTATGTTTAAATTTGAAAGTTGATCCTTTTATTTTAAATTGATGTAATTTGTTGGTATATTTATATTGGTTACATTCGGATTATTATATTATTTGGTACATGAGTTTGATATTTAACGAAATAAGTACAGTTTAATGAATATTCGACACGAGTTTACTTATTTAAAACAAAAATATTCATACAGCCTAATGAATGCTTGACACATTGAGCAATTCCAGGTTTCAACAGACATTGAGGGGTTTACAAACAACTAAACATTCTAAACAACAGGTGTACAACAAGAAAGACCACCAATTCAGTTATGATAATTTCTACTGAAGACCAACAATGGCAGCAGCAAACTACTCGGCTCTTTTTTGTCTCTAAAAACAACAGTGTCCTCAATCTCGTGGTGGAACAACCTTACCGGTGCAGGTTCCGAAACCGACGTTGTAACCATCACCCTGTTTCAGGTTAGACAAATTCAGGTTATCTTTTTATGATCAGCCTATCAAGTAATTGCATATGATGGGTGATACACGAACTACTAGAATATATTTGCAACTAGTGAAGCAAAGAGAAGTACCTTGCAGCAACCAGTGAAGATTACTTCATCCCCATCTTCCAAGAACTTTCGGGTTGTCCCATTTAACGACAATGCTTTCTGTCCATTCCATGTTAGTTCCAGCAAACACCCAAGAGAATCTGGCTCCTGCTCGAAACACAGACGCTGAACTTTGAGCTAACGTTGCCAGATAATTTACAGTTATTGCTCGAAATATTGAAGATTTGAAAACAGATGCAGCAATGACCCATTGACTATCATAATGCAACTCACGTACACCGACAAGCAACATAGGTCAATACTAAATTCATACAATTAGTAGCATAGCCATTCCCACTGCGATGAAAAACTAACTAAAAATGCCGAAATTTTAATCAATGTGTTTCTTGAACTTCTTTACTTTGCTTTAATATTGTCACCTATATATAGTTAGAAGTATTGGCTTAAATGAGTGTCTAAGGCAAGCACATATGATATGCCCAAAGACCCCACTTGGCTGCCTTGTTCAGTACGCATCAAAGGTACACTGAATACAAGAGGCACAAGGACAAAGAGTAGTGGATGAAGTTGGACAAATATCTAATGCATATACAATTACATGATTACTCAGTATGTGGATTGGCATATACATACAGGCCCACTAATGGTCCCAGTTCCAAGCAGATCACCAGGCCTCAGGTTGCAACCATTGATTGTATGGTGTGCTAGCTGTTGAGTCAATGTCCAATATCTGTTACAAAGGTTATACAAATTCAGTAAATGATTCTTTTTGGCCAAGAACTCAGTACACTTTTGAAAATCAGCAAATTAGCATATGTTAAAAAAAGTATAGATAGATATGCAACGTCTTCAGTTCAAGCAATATCAATTTTCTTCAGTTCATTAAGGGAAAAAATGACTCTCATCCAGAAGCACTTTCAAATTAATAAGAGCACTAGTGACTTCGAACTCCTTACAGGTTCTTGAGATTACTTCTTGTAACCACACTTGAATCCTTTTGTCCAGAAGGTTTAATTTGAACCTAGAAGCAAGAAAAAGGTTGCCACAAGAATATTATAAAATTTAAGCATTTGTAATTTGGTAAAAGTACATGGAGGCCCTTATACTAGGATTTAGATTGCATTTTGCTCCCTTTACTTAAAAATTTGGCAAATTAGTGATTGTATATTAGATCAAAGAGCAAACTGGTCATTCTGTTAAAAATTTCATCCATTTCTACAATTAAAAACTAGTCCTTGTTTGCCAACATGAGTTACACGTGGCACGCTACATGTAACTATCTAGTTATTCCATTAGTCAAATAGATTTTTAACAGTAGAAATGGATGAAATATTTAACAAAAGGACCGGTTTGCTTTTTTATCTAAGGTGCAATAACTAATTTGCCCATTTTTTGATGAAAGGGAGCAAAATGCAATTTGACTCCTAGTATAGGGGCATCCATGGTACTTTCACCTTGTAATTCAAGAACAAGAAACTAGGGAAAAGAAGTGTATTAGAGTATAATATGGAAGAATAAGATGAATAGTGAAGTATTGAAAGTCAAATGGGATATATATCTGTTAAGCTGCTAGATGCTACCTCCAATGCAATATCATAATTTTTGGATGTCTTCTCAGCCAAATATGGCAGTGGAGGGGGATCCTGCAATGATAATAGGCCTCTTCAGCTAGTTATATTAAGAATAGTGACCATTAAAGAGAATAGGGGAAAAAAGGCTCAAATTGCTTTAAGATTTAAGATACCTGCTTAGGAGCATCACATGCGAAAGGCTGTAGAGCATCTAGGGTCACAATCCAAGGTGATATTGTAGTACCTAAAAGATGAGGGAGGAAAATGTAAAGTCCAACTATAACAACCTATGAAGAATCACACAGTCATCCTATGTTACTTAAGGCTAAAGTGTGAGTGTCTAACACGAGTATGTTGAACTGTTTCTATGTTTCTCCATGTATTTGGAGGGCCTTTTAGGGTCCCTATTCCTACATCCACATATATGTCAGACACGGGTGACATACACTAGTACTTACCAAAACTCTTTCCAAGAAAGGGTCCAAGAGGAACATATTCCCATGCCTGAATATCTCGAGCTGCCAAAACCAAGTTTCTTTTAAATAAGCTATTGAAATTTTGTTGGAAAGAAATGGGGATGATGAAGTGAAGCAACTAAACATAATCATACCGCTCCAATCGTTCATCAAGACAACACCAAAGATATGATCTGCAGCCTCATTAACATCTATAGTTTTTCCTAATTCATTTCCTGGACCAACTACAGTACCCTGCCAGATTAGTAAGAGACCATATAAGAGAATAACTCATGGTGAGGTGCAATAAGAGAATAACATGATGACAATAAAATGAATGGCTGACCATTTCAAGTTCAAAATCTAGCTTCAGTGAAGGACCAAAATATGGTGTAGAGTTACCAGTTGGATGCCCTTGACCCCTAGAACAGTGAACTAAGCCAATTAGAACAGCTATGCTAGTATCTCAATCACTAATTAAAAGAAAATGATTCTGAACATTTTGACTGAAATTATATGAAGTTCCATATACTGGCAAAAATATAAGTGGTAAAAGTACCATAGAGGCCCCTGTATTAAGAGTCAGATTACATTTTGCCCCCTTTACTCAAAAAATGGGCGAATTAGTCCTTGTACATTAGATAAAAGAGCAACTTGGTCTTTTTTGTTAAAAATTTCATCCATTTTTGCTGTTAAAAATTGACCCAGGCAATTACATGTGGCGTGCCACGTATACCTCATTTTGATGTACATGGATTAGTTTTTAACACTAGAAATGGATGGAATTTTTAACAGAAGGACTAATTTGCTCTTTGCTCTAACGTATAGAGACTAATTTAACTATTTTTTAGTAGAGGGGGCAAAATGCAATCTGTTTTCTAGTACAATGATACTTTTACTGGAATAAGTCATATGAACTTCTAACCTTGGTCTAATAATATCAGTTCCAGAGATGACAACCGAAGATGCTCGTCCATGATATGCAATAGGAAGACGGAACCTGGATAGGGCAGAATAGCCATGCTTATGAGTTTCGAAAATAAGGAAAATAACCCATCACTCTTTCATTTGTTAAAACTTTCAAAAGTAAGATTTACCAGTTAGGTGCAATGGGGTTTTTAGGTCCAACAAATATGGTTCCACAGTTCTTAGCATGATGCATTGATGAAAAGAAGTCTGTGTAATCTCCAATTTCCATAGGAAGAACCATTTCCACTTCGCTCTAAAGATTTCACAACAAAATCGTAAAACAGAACAACTTCACACTGATAACATACTGAAACACACCAGCATATTCTTACCATTGGCACCAGTGCTTTCTGCCTCAACTCCATATTATCACGCAAGGCTGGTTCTGTAGCTGCACAGATCCATAAAAATGGTCAAATTTTCTCCCTTCCAAATATCAAAAAATGAATCTTAATCTTCATTTCAACTGAAAACTACATTAAGCTAAAAACCATACTATTGCAACTTCAATAATACTTGGTACTAATAACATTCATGCTATCAGCAAAATCATCTTACTCGGACTCGGGTATGAGTATTGAATACAGATATATGAGTGTCTTATTCATGCTATCAGCAAAATCAAGTATCTTATTCAGACTCAGTACGAGTACTGAATACAGGTATGAGCATCTTATTCATTCTATCAGCAAAATCATCTTATTCAGACTCGGGTATGAGTATTGAATACTTGGTAATAATATTATTCATGCTATCAGCAAAACAGAAGTAACTTATTCTGTCTCAGGCATGAGCATTAGATACAAGTATGTGCAGGGGCTGGCAGGGGCCTTGCCCCAAATGAAAATTTTCTGTTCAGTCCCTTTAGAAGTAATAAAATTACAGGTTAATCCATGGTAAAATCTCACTTTGGCCCCCCAAAATATGAAAAAAAAATCTGTTTAGTCCCTTAAAAAATGATAGAAATATAAATTAATATTTCGTACCCATGTTTGAATATAAGTTCAACATAAAGAATCCGAGTAATACAATCATGAAGACATACATGACAATAGCTTTTGAAGAGAATCACGTGCTTCTTTCCAAGCAGGTCGTCCCATAGCTAAAAATTTGTTCAAAGTAGGCTGGCACAAAAACCAATCAAATTACAATCAATTAATTTAATCTTTATAAAACTCCCAGCTTAAGAGTTCTTAAGAAACTAAGAGACAGAACTGGAAAACCTGAAGGAAGCAATCGGAACCGGCGAGTAAAGGGCTGTTGAACAGACCGGATTTAGCGATCTCGGAGAGGTCCAAAACGTAGTCACCGATTGCGACGCCGAGACGGGGGAGTGTAGTAGAATGGGTTTTGAATGCTCCGTAAGGAAGGTTTTGGATGGGGAAATGGGAGTCGGGATGGACATGGATGAAGGATTTCAAAGCCATTTTCGCACAGAAATGGGGGGCTAAGGTGAAGGGTGAAGCAAGCTGTGGTGGAGTAAGTAGAGAGGTGAGAGTGAATTAGTTTCCATGAATGTGGGTATTTATAATGGACCTCACATGTGAGGTAGTTGCCGATGCCATCATCATTTTCAACGAAGGAGGAGGACAAGCACGACGCTACCAACTTTTCAATTCAGTCTTTGCACTTCACTGTAAATTTTGTAATTATTTGGTAGGTAGAATATTTGGTAAATTACACTAGTAGTCCTCCAACTATTAATATTGTTTTTCACCCAACTATTCAATTTTGTCTTTTTGTCAACAACAGGCCAACTATGACAACTTTTTAAATTGACATAATTATATTTTAACCCTCAATATTTATACATTTTGTCAATTTAGTCTTGATTCTAAAAACAATCTAACCTTCAATATTTATACATTGTGTAACTTGTTCTCTTTTGTAGTTTTGCTTTTCTTTGTGGCCCTTGTACCAAAAAAGCTAAAAAATGAATTTATCAACTAAATTTAATTAAAATATACAAAAAAGAAACATCGAAAAATCCAATATAATAATTTTCATCTTTTCTTATTCTTTTAAAATTAACCCTCGATGTCATAAAGAAAAGCAAAACTACGAGAGAGAGACCAAACTACATAATGTGTAAATGTTGAGGGTTAATTTTATTTAATCGATTAAATTGACATAATTTATAAATGTTAACAGTTAAAGCAACTATTATATCAATTTTAAAAACTATCCATTTGATAAAAAGACAAAATTAAACAGTTGAGTGACTATTTTGTAATTTGTCATAATTAGATGACAAAAATAAATTTACTAAAAGTTAGATAACTACTAATATAATTTATCCAAAATATTTTTACAACTTAAAAACACCTAACAAAATATCAATTTATTAGATCAACCAAATAATAATAAGAAAGACATTGTTTTACGCAACTTGCTCTTCAATGTTTACAAGGACTAAATTAAATACTAATTTGTTGATTAAGCACCTGATATTAAGACTTTATCTTTCCATCTAACAAATTGGGTAGCTGTTGAGAAACTCGTGTTGGCCTGATGGTTAAGGTGTTCACGGCCCCAAATATGGCCTAAATTTAAGTCGTACCGGTCGTATTGTTGTTAGAGTTCTGTCATCTTCTTATAATTCACAAAAAAAAAAAAAACATTTTGTAGCCACGAGGTTTTATGGATAACATTTTTAAAAACAAGTTGTATTATTCAAGGATAATATAATTTTTTACCCTTGAATTTGACAATTAGGTTCATTTTAATATTTATATTTGTTTTTAGTTCGCTTTGGTACCTGGACTTGATACTAGATCTATTTTGGTCCCTAAATTTGGATTCCGTCAAGATTTGATGATGTGACCAATGTTCTTAAAACAAGCCTGGATTGGTTGGTTGGATTAATTAGATTGAAAATTGTTTGGTATATTGGCTCGAACAAAAGAGTTGAACTAATTGAATCGGAAACTACTCAAAACTGATAAAAAAATAGGACAAAAATCGATAGTTGAACCGGTTTAATAAATTTTTTATTTTTAAAATTTCTATTAATTTTAATTAATTACTTAGTTATTGTTTGTCTAGCAGTTAAATCAACCAAACTGATTAAATTGTGACCCATTGGTCTTTTCTTTTTTTTGAACTAAATTTAACTCTCAAACTTTAAAAAAGAATCAACTTGCTTTTTTAATAAAAATATTTTTTTAGCGAAGTTGGTATGACAATTTGCATGACAGTCCACATATACTTAATGCTGGCATGACGCTATTTATCTTATATGTCATGTCAAAAAATTTGTAAAAATAAAACATTCCAAATTCACAAAACTTATAAAAAATCCATAAAATTTCCAAAAAAAAAAAAAAGATAGAGCACAAAGTACCTATGGATTACCATGCAAACTAATGCTTTAATTAGTATTTTCGTTAAAAATAATTTGACTCTTTTGAAAAGTTGATAATTAAATATATTTATTTATAAAAGTTACGTGTCAAATTCAGCTCAAAACAATAATTAGGGTTAAATTAAAAAATATGTAAGCATTGAGTGCTAAATTAGATTCTTCAAACATTCATGGATAATATATTATAATAGATTAAAGTGCCATAAAGGTCCCTATATTATAGAGACTAGATCAAATTAGTCCATCTATTATTAAATGAATCAATTTAGTCCTTATACTATCAAAAATAATTAAATAAGTCAAAAATTTAAAATATTGTAGGGCGGATCAAATTAGTCCTCTATTCAATTCCAAACAAAAGAAACATAAAATTATTTTAAAAATTAACTATGTTAAACAATAAATGTTAACTCTATTTCAATTTGACTTTAATTATTAGAGTACGAGGACTAAATTGATCTATTTAATAATAGATGTACTAATTTGATGCAATCCCTATAATACAGGGATCTCTTAGTTACTTTCACCTATTTATAGATTTCATGATACAATACGACGTTAGATATAGAAGGATATTCTCCATCACTCTCTCAAAGTACACTCAAATATCACCACCGGCCGGCGAGTAAAACACCATAATATCAGCCTCTTCCGGTAACCTAAAACTCACTTTCTTTTTCGATTTCCCACTTTGACTTCTACTAAACGAAGAACAACCCGAAACATCAACCGAAGAAGACAGATCAACGGAGAAACCATCGTGATCGTTAACCCTTGGTTCAATTTCCATTGAAGAAGAAGACGGATGAACCCTTTTATTAAACTGTTTAAAAACATAAAGCTCGCCTCCATTAAAATAATCCTTCAAAGGTCCACCAGGAGAAGCTAATAACCAGTCTTCTAAAGTCAACAACTTCCTCGCTTTTGTAACCCTTTCCTCGGCCAGTGATTGCGACGGCCTTTTAAAGCCATTGTAGTTCTTCGTCGACTTTCTTGTTTTCAAGCATTGGGGCTTTATGGCTTCAATGATGGATGGCTTTTGAGTGCTTGAACCGATCACTAATGCCTTGGATTCTGGCTTTAGGTTTGAGTGTTTGCCTACTTTAGCTCCCATTGGTGCCAATGGCGAATATAAGCAGGATTATTAGCAACGTTGGGAGAGGTTGGATTAGTGCTTTTTGAGGGTTTATATAAGGATCAAATGGGGGATTGTCATGACGGTGAAGTCTAGGGTTATGTTGTCAATAACAACAAAGAGGGCATAGGTGACATCTACGATACTATAAATATAATATATGCATGGGAAAAATGGTTAAACTATAAAATTTTTTATGAAAAACAATTCTCGGCTCGATTGGTATGAGTATTATTGTCAATGTAAGAGGACGTGAGTTTAAGTACGTTGAAGTGCATTATTCTCCTATTTATAGGTTGATTATAGGTTGAGAATAGACAATGAATAGTTCTAAGCATTATGTTAAAAAGAGTCGATACGATGATTGTTAAGAAAAAAAGTTATGATAAAATAAACAAGTAAAAATAGGTTGGAATTGACATATGTACTTTTATGATAGCTAAAATGTAATTTCATTATTGTATCGACTTATATATTTATAATTTTAAAGGATTAAATTAATTTTTATTATTTTGAGGGGTAAAGTATGTAATTTAACCATTTGTACTAATCTATAAATTTATAAAATATAAAGAGGCCAATTTTATATTTTTTCTATTTTAGGTGGAGCTAGTGTCACCCTTGTGTTTGTGTATTGTTTAGATTTTTATAAAAATATATTTTAAAAAAACATAAAGCATCCCCATAATAATATTTCTTATTTTATAAAAGAAACGAGTTTCGATAAATTTTCAATTGAGCGAGATTCTATTGATACGTGACACGAATTGTCAAACATTTAAATAATAGTATTAGATTAGATTATATCGCATCCATGATATAGATGAAAAATTATATAATAAATATATTTATTAAAAGGTTATATAGAGGTAAATGAAGTTTTGGATGAAATTGTAAAATAAAAAGTACTAGGTTTAGATTTGGTAATGTGAAATTTTTTATTGATTTTATAGAAATACACCTTTGAAAAAAATACTTTCTATAAATGGGTATTTTATTTATTACTCAGCTAAATTGATGCGGATTAATATATATATATATATATATATATAATTTAATTTGAAAGGAGATATATAACATAAATAGATGTAAATAATAGTAGGGTGAGTAAAACTCGATTCGATTCGAAAAATTGAATTTTGAGTTAATCGAATCGAATTGTTTGAGTTATTTGAATTATTCGAGTTAACTCAAATTAGTAATTCGAATTTCGAGTTTGAATCGAGTTGAATTTTACAATTCGAATAAAAAATTAGTGTTAATACCCTTTTAGTCGGTGTCAAGTTTTAAAAATCAGAAAAAATGGTCTCTCCTCAACAAAATTATAAAATTTTCAAAATTCAAAATAATTATAAAATTCCAAATTTATATTTTAAAAACTAAAATTTTCTAAGACAATTATTTTAGCCACCTAAATAAGTTAATTAATTATTCAAGTTTATCAAAATAACGAATTTATTATTATTTTACTTTGAAAAAGTTTTCAAACACATATGGTTTCAAATTTATATATGGTTACATGGAATTAGTTATACTATAGCAAGATTTTAATTTGCTATGCTTAATTTTTAATTAAATTTGAACAATTTCACTCGATTCGATTCGGCTCGACTCGAATCTTATTTCAAATTGAGTTAGAATAATAAAATAGGACTCGTCAATTCAATTAACTCAAAATTTTTCACTCGACTCAATTTGATCGAACACTCGCCCCTAAGTAATGGGGTTTTTATTGAAGATGGGTTAAAACAAATAAAAGTATTCTCCTCCTCCATATTTTCCTTGGTTTCTTCTCCTCCATATGAAAGACTGCCCATATTGAATCAAACTTAGATTTTGTATTTGACAAAGAAAATACAGTGATAAAACCAATGTGACCCATTGTCTTGGGTTTGTCTTATTTGACATCTTTTTCATATAGGACAAAATTAAAAAAAAATTAGAGAATTAAAATTAAAATTTATATTTTTATGATAGTAAAAATTTTATCATTTTTAGGGAGTCAAAGTGTAATTTTATTATTACTAATTTAAAATTTTATAAATTATAAAAAAAACTTAAATAAAATTTTTCTTGAACCGGTCCCTGCCAACCCCTTTGACTTCGTCACTCGTATTTGAATTTGAGGAGGCTGATTGATGCCTTTGTACAATTTTTAATGTATTTGTACTTATAGCATATTATACAATATATTCGAATACATCTTCGATATATAAGAACGAAACATTTAAAATTACTCATTTTCTAATTTCATACTTAAACTTTTTTTTAGGTTGGTATTTAATCTTTTTTAGGTTTAATTTGTTATTTGAATTTGACTCTTTTTCATAATTTTGTACCTAATTATTTTTTGCTCGATTTGGTACTTGAACTTGTCAAACGCTTTACAAATCACTCTAATATACTATCAATGTTATTTTTTATGAGGTAACAAAAATAATCAACGTATGACCGACATGTGATAGATGATATGATTTTTTTATTTTATATGTTTAATTACTTTTATTATTTTTATTTAATTAATTGATTAATTTATTAATTGAAAATAATAAAATTCTTTTAATTTGGATTTTTAAAACTATTTTTCTTATTTAATATTAATTCGATAAGAATAACTCAATACCTATTTTTTTAACATGAATTCCCTCTAATGCCGTCAAATTTTTAGTTACTTTTATGGTTAAAGTATAGCTCAATAACTGTGCCATGAACACTTCTATAGTTCTACCAATTGCTCTTTTGCCCGAGCTACGTGTTTAATATAAAAGTATATTAATATATTATTAATTGAGTATTAGCTCGGTTAACATCGTTGAGTTCAAGATTGATGGGTAGTTATAGAATTTGTATTAATCATTATTTAAGGTCTGAACTTGACCATTTTTATCATATTGGGCCTTGTATTAGGCAATTGTTCTCACACTAGACTTTGAATATTTTTCGATCCAAGTTAGTATCTGGTATTGGCAATTGCTCTCATATTGGGGCCTAAACTTGGTAATTGTTCTCATATTAGAGTTTAAACTTTAGGGTTTTCAAGAATTAACTTAAAAAAAAAATCAGACCACTCGTATAAGAACAATTGTGTAAGTCCGAATAAAAATATTAGACCCAATATGAAAATAATTATTAAATTCAAGGTCGGGAAAAGAAACCTTTAGAATCTTTTAACTGCATAAGAATCTTTGCTTTTTTTTATGTCTTCTTTTAGTAAGCAGGGAAAAGAAAGAAAGAAAAGCGTCAGCCTTTTGCTTTACTTGTCCTCCTCATCCTTTAATTATTCTTATTCTCTCTGTCACTTGCTTTCAAGAGGGTTTATTTATTTATAACTGCAATAAACCCTAAACCCAGATTTCCAATTCTCTCGCTAATGCTTTTATATTAGCCGCTGTTAATGTTTTTCTCTGATTTTCCGGCGGTCTTTTGGTGTTCCAGAAATTGAGTTTCTTTCAGCTTCAGTTTTGATTTTGAGTGGTTACTTTCATTCTTTACTGTCTTAAATTTAAACTTTGATTGTTGGTTTTTTCTGGGTTTGTGTTATTTGGTTCAGTTTCTATAGATTTTTCTTTTGTTTGTAATTAATTAGCTTAATAGTTTTGAGTGAAATTCCTCTTTTTAAATCTACTGCTGAACCTGGAATTTGAAAATTTTCATTGGGAGAACGTCTAGATTCATTAATTGATCAAATTTTCCTGGTTAAAGTATCGTTTAAGGTTTGAATGTTATTTTAATTAGCTTAAAAGTTGCCATTCAATATATATATATATATATATATATATATATATATATATGGTTCTTTCATCTTGTTGGAATATCACTGTTTGCCTTAAAACATGAGTGGAGAAGGCTAGAGATTGGGATTTCAGTAATATTTATAAAGACCCATGCCGTGTATGATTTTGGACTAGATGAATTTTTCATGTCTTTTTAAAGTTGCTTATTTTGAACCAGAAGGTGCTTTTTTGTCTATGATATATGTCTATTTTTTTAGCTTCAATGATAGAGCATGGTGAATGTATGGCTTTAACTGGATGTGTTGTAGACTATGTTGTAGTGTATTTCAGAAGAAAAAGGTTCGAATGCAGGCATATTTAATGAATTTTTTGTGCCTATGCTTACTTGCTGCATGATATTTCTTCAACTAGCTGATTATAGCTTTTATATGAATACCATTGCAGTGAGTTCCAGTTGTCATCTCTTTCAAGTGTGTGTAATTTGGTACCTTGGACGGTAACAGTTCTTTCCTGCTTCACAAGTATATGCATGTGTTTTTGTTTGACGATTGACATTCGACTAAAGAGCCATGGAAAAGGAGAACAATATAGCCCTATCATCAGCTGGTACTTCTCGGGTTCGGCAGCGTAAACGTTCTAATGAGGTTGGGTACTCAGACGTTGAAAGGGAGATTTCTCTATGCAAGCAAAACTGTTCTTTTATCTTTAACTTAATAAAAATCCAAATATTTTTTCAGGTTATTCCAGAACCTAGCAAACCAAATGGTGGAACTTTGCTTGTTGATGACCGTAACAAGTACAAATCAATGTGGATTCGGACATACTCTACTGTTTGGATGATTGGGGGTTTTGCATTAGTTGTCTACATGGGTCATCTTTATATCACAGCTATGGTGGTGGTTATCCAAATATTTATGGCAAAAGAGCTGTTTAATCTACTCAGAAAAGCACATGAAGATGAGCATCTTCCAGGATTTAGGCTATTAAATTGGTGAGAATACTACATTTTCCTTCAATATGGCAACCAAGACTTGTTGTGCCATAGACATTAGTGTTCGATCTTACTAGCATGTATTCATCTCTGTTTTATGGCAGGCATTTCTTCTTCACTGCAATGTTATTTGTATATGGCCGCCTTCTCAGTCAACCACTCGTCAATTCTGTTACTCCGGACAAATTTTTGTATCAGTTTGTTAGCAGCCTTATCAAGTATCAAATGGCTATCTGTTACTTCTTGTACATTGCAGGTTGGTTAAGCATTTCATTTTATGTGTGAATGCCTATATCGTTTTGACCAAAGTGGAACTAGTTTATTATTTCTGGGAATGCCTACATCGTTTTCTTATATGCTAGATGCTTTTCTTACTTTTTTATATGGTGATTGCCCCCTTGAATTTTCCTTTTATATAAAATAATACCTATGGCCATTGATATCTTTTCTTTTTTGTGTTGGGTTCTTGGGATCAGGTTTTATGTGGTTTATTCTTACATTGAAGAAGAACATGTACAAGTATCAGTTTCGCCAGTATGCATGGACGCATATGATTCTCATTGTAGTGTTCACACAGTCATCCTTCACTGTGGCCAATATCTTTGAAGGAATTTTTTGGTAACTTCTCATTCGAGAATTACGTTTCCTATCTTTGTGCACTTGCACGCAGATATAGATAAGCAAATGTACACCATCATGAAGATAAAATTGAAAGGGTCTCTGTTTTGTAATTTTAATCAATTGAATGTTGGTACCTTGATTGTATTCTCTCTTTCCCTATTCATCGTCCTGTTCTTCTTGCTTAACTAAAGAACTTTTTTTCCCAGGTTTCTTCTTCCAGCGTCGCTTATTGTCATAAACGATATTTTTGCTTATGTCGTTGGTTTTTTCTTTGGAAGAACACCATTAATTAAATTATCTCCGAAGAAAACGTGGGAGGGATTTATTGGAGCTTCTGTTACAACTATGATCTCTGCATTTGTGGTGAGCATAATTTTTTTTTTTCTATCTTGAATTTGACTCCATCTTGTTTGTAGTCAGGATTTCATTTATCTTCTGCAGGTTTTACATCAATAGGATAGGGAAATTCACTAAACTACAAAAGTCAAATAGAATGCAATAGTTTAAACTGGTTCGTTATGAAAAGGTTAATGCAGTAGTAGCATTTTCAATGCAGGCAATACAACTGTCCTTACTGATGCTTTAAGGGGCTTGTAATATTCTTTATTTGTTTTTCTTTTTCTCTGTGGTATCAATGTTAGGAGTCATAGTTGATATTTTACATTTGTGGATGAGTTTAATAGATTTATGCATTGACAAGCATCCTTCTCACCCTTCATTTGTGAAGGATTATTGAACACCTTGTAATATCTAATGCTGATGCCTTGATTAATGCTGCTGAATGACAAGTATAAACATTCATTTTTTATTTTCATTTTCTTTCCAATTTTCATCATGAATCTTTAAAACAACCTTGGGAAGTTATGTTATGCGCGTTTTGTATTATGGTATATATTTTCATATTAGTACGTGTTCATAAACATGACGTAAGATTTTGCATATGCAGCTTGCAAATATCTTGGGTCGTTTCCAATGGCTAACCTGTCCAAGGAAGGTAATTATTGGATCGAACTTTTTCTTTGATTCTTCAAGAGGCACCAGTTTCTTTTTCATTAAACTTATGGTGTGAGGGTACTGATTACAGGATTTATCAACTGGTTGGCTTCAATGCGACCCAGGTCCATTGTTCAAGCCAGAGTATTATACTTTACCAGGATGGATTAGTCAATGGGTAAGCTTACATATAATTTTTATCTGAATCTATTGCCCTAATTATTCTTTCAGTTGGTATGATTTGGTTTGCTTGAAAGAGACAATTACACTTTTAACTTCCCCATAAAAGTTTCGGCATGAACTCTAGTCTGATTGTTCCGATTTCCCTGGTTAAAAGGGAAAGACTAGATATTTGAATATCATCCAATTTTGAAGTATCTCTTACTAAATATGAGCCGCTGCAGTCAACAAGATTTGCTAGTTACATATAATAAGCTTTAGTGTCTTCATCGATGTAGGTTTGTTGAATGATTATCATCTCAACTCGAACTGCTTGGGTTCGTTAAGTCCCATAGTCAAATTCTAAGCTATGTTACTTGGGCTCGGGGGTAAGTGTTGGATAAGAATATGTACCCAAAGCAGATATAGCCAAACTTTTCTAAGTTGTTTCATATATTAGGAGGATCATACTCCTATACCCACATGTGAATATATGAAAATAGGGATGAAGGCAAAGGCAGGCAGGCAGTGGCCTTTGTCCCTCTCAAAATGGTAGATTTTCCATATAGCCCCTTAAAATTTTATGAAATTTCATATTAGTATAATGATGAAAATTGTACTTTGCCCTGCCCCCCCCCCCCCCCAAAAAAAAAAGCAATTTTCTAGCTTATATGTAAGACATGGATGCGAGAAAATGAAGAGTGCATGTAACATAGATTCTAACAATGGGAACTTTAATATGAGTAAGTTAAAAGGTTATCGTTATTCCAATTTTTTGCAGTTTCCTTGGAAAGAGATCTCTATTTTGCCAGTTCAGTGGCATGCTTTATGCCTTGGTTTGTTTGCATCCATTATAGCACCTTTTGGGGGCTTTTTTGCAAGTGGTTTCAAACGAGCTTTTAAAATCAAGGTATCAACTCCTTCCGTATTCTCCATTCAGATTTTGCTTAGCTTGTTTTGATACTTAAATATTTTAACCCCCACTTCCAATATCACTACAGGACTTTGGTGATAGTATACCTGGACATGGTGGAATTACAGATAGAATGGATTGCCAGGTAAGAAAATTGGGACTCTTCATCCTAATTGAACATTTAAATTAAATGTCATGTCTTTATATTAGTCAGACTCGGGGGCGAGTGTTAAATAGAGGCATGTGTCCTACACAGGTATGTCGAAATTTTTCGTCTATTTAGGGGTTCTTGGGGACTTGTATCTAATTCTCATGTCCGGATATGTGTTGGAAAAAGTTTTTATTGATATGTAGCTGTATGAATTTTGTTGTTTACTGTTGTTAAGTAGTAAATATAACGAATGGATCTACATTTCATTAGAGTGCTAGTTCAACATATCTATGCGACTCTGACTTGTTCGACTGTTAAATATAGATGGTGATGGCAGTTTTTGCATATATCTATCACCAGTCCTTCATTGTGCGTGAGGGCATCTCAGTTGAAATGATCTTGGACCAGGTAAATGAATCCTTAGTGTTTTACTTAGGCTGTTCGGTTTTTACTTAGGGTTTGTAACTGTAAAAGATACACTGCATCACTACACAGGTCTTGACGAACCTTACTTTCGAGGAGCAGCAAACTCTTCTCGCAAAGCTTGGGCAGATCTTGCAGGACAGACTTGGACATTCTTAAATACACAGCTTAATTCTGAGCAAACAATCATCTTGTTCTTTTCCCGAGCATATGTATATGGCGTTATGAACTTGTTTCCCAGTAATTTATCTTTAGACAGGCATTCTTTATCCTCACACTGTATAGTGTAACATTTAAGCCAATTAATCATTGATTTATATATACATGAAAGCTTAGCAGAGAGTTTATATTCTGGTGTTTCTAAGTTCTCTCTCAATATATACATGTATGTGTATTGGTTTTCGATTGGTTTTTGGGTTTGAGCATAGCGAGAACTGAGTAAGCAGTGATACAATTGGTGCTTAAATGGGAATGCTAACTTGTTTGATATCAAGAGGAAGATTTGCTCAAATGGTTGTGAGCTATGTTACTTCGAATACGGGTCGATTTTCTCGATCGAGATGTATGGACACATGAATTTTTGTCTATATTGATCTATCAATATGGTTTCCGAACTAGTTGTTCAGCGTCCCATTCTTCATCACTCGGTTGAAAAATTAATTTTCTCTTTGATTTAATATATAATAAGTAATTTATTTTCAACTAATTTTCTCTTTGATTTAATATATAATAAGTAATTTATTTATTTTTAAAATAGAGAGGATAAAATAGAATCTAATTCGTAATCCAAAATCCAAAATCTCCATAGTAAGGAAAAAAACTATAAGAACAAAAATTCATGATCTATCTCAAAACCCTAACTACTAGCATAATTCAAACAAAAAGCATTTTAAATATGGTACATGTTTCTACTTTTTTACAAATTAAAACTTCAATGAGATCCTGACAAACAACTTCAATGAATAAATCATCCTTGAGACTTTTTTCATTGCTTTTCTTGATTACCTCCCATAACGGGGGAAGGAAAACTATATTTCAGAGTTCCCTCCTCGATCGTCATTGTGTTTTCGGTTTCTCAATCTTCACATACGGGAGAATGCCCATAAGATAAACGACTTTCGGCGCCCATCCCCGTTGCTGAGCACGACAGAACATTAAAAATGTGTTTGCAAAATATGAATTGAAACCCATCAAGAGATGCCATAAAGCATGACCTTGGGGGTTGATTGGCCAACTCGATATCTGTTTGCAGAAAACACGATCGGAGAACCAGCATAAACTACCTAGGGAAAGCGTAGCCACATACAACTTCGCGAGCTTCTTAGCAGAGGCATCATTGGTGTGAATGTAGTACTTATACATCCGTGGGATACAAAGAAGGCAGAGAATCACGTAATGCACTTTAAAGCCGATGCCAAAACGAATGACAGAATGAACGACGGCAAAAATGGCACCGTAAAGGAAAAGGAAAGTGGGCATCGTGCTTCGGTAATGCCAATCCGGTGAGTACAAGATGTACATATAAAGAAGCATCTCCCATACCATAGGAGTTTCATCACCTTGTTGTTGCCTGTTAATATATTCAGATGCAAACCAATGAAACAATTACCATCCATGAACGAAAAGCATGCATTTGAATGGCCAACTAACTAATTCCGAACTACATCAAGTATAAAGATCGATACTCACAAGCGTTGCAAGGTGGCATGGTATAACATGCTTCCAATGGCAAGTATCATATTAGATACATGAAGAACAGTGAATCTTTTCTCGAACCTCTGTCGTATGGCATTTACGAGACCGATGAAGGCTAAAAGAATGGCGAGGATATTCGATATAGTATTGTAGAACTCTGCAACATAAGAAGAGTAGGCATAATTCTTCTCACAACACTCGCTTGTAGATGTGACTGGACCCCAAAAGCTTGATATTCCATCAGCCATTTTCAGCTATAAATGTATGCAATTGTGAATGAACGCGATCGTTCTCCAGCCTAAGAAGGTTGCAGAGCTCATGAAACCTTCAAAACCATGTCCTGAAAAAAATAAGGTCTGATGTTTAAGCATTTATAAGAGCAGGAAGATGAGAACAATGGAAACAGATTATAAGCCCCAAAAGCAAGACTTTAAGGAGAAGGCTAGCCAAAGGAGAACAAAAACATTGAACTTTGTTATATATATATATATATATGTACTCCGCCGCTTGGCAATCCTCGTCAGAGTACCATGACCACCTAAGGAACGCACAAGCCAACCACTCCAACAAGACAACCATCATTTATCACCCATATACTTTGAAATCTTGATGATATCACATTACTCACCTAACAATACTCACCTAACAAGGGATGATGGGAAGGACCAGCGAGGCTATCAAGACAATCATCCCCAAACTCCGCCCATCTCGTTTTGTCAGTCTTATCTCTTCCACCATAAGGACTGTTCCATATATGTACTCCACTTGGCAATCTGCGCCAAAGTACCGTGATCACCTAACTTCACCCATCTGGTTTCGTCAGTCTTATCTCTTCCACCATAAGGATTGTTCTGCCAGGATCAAGGGAATGTGCAAGCTAACCACCCCTAATAATAAGGTCACTCCAGTAAGACAACTATCACTTATCGTATTTTGAAATCTTGGTGATGTCACATTACTCATCTAACAAGAGATCATGAGAAGGAGCAACAAGCCTATCAAAGACAACCATCATCTAACTCCGCCGATCTGGTTTCGTCCGTCTTATCTCTTCCACCATAAGGACTGTTCCAAATACATACGCTACTTGGCAATCTGCGCCAAAGTACCATGATCACTTCACCACCTAACTCCGCCCATCAGGTTTCGTCAATCTTATCTCTTCCACCATAAGTATTGTTTGTCAGGATCAAAGGAAGTGCAAGCCAACCACCCCTGACAACAAGGTCACTTCGATAAGACAACCATCAATTATCACCACGTACTTGAAAATTTAGGCGATCTCAAGTTATTCACCTAACCAGAGATCATAGAAGCGGCCAACGAACCTATCAAGCGACTACATGTGGCAAAAGAGGTCAACCTCATATAGATACCTCTCACTACCGTTTTCTTCCTTAAGCTCCTCTTTCTTCTTCACCTCCTACCACCCAAAGAGTACGGCTCTCCGCCCTAAGAGTGAACAGTCCTTAGCCTCCACCACACACAAACTTCATCTCAATTTCCATCAATTTTTTAAAAAAAAACAACAACAACAAAAAAAACCCCAAAAAGCAACGACATAAAGATTCAATAAACAATTTCACCACTAACCATATCATTTAATCTATAAACCAAAAACTATATTAGCTGAACCATCAACAAGCAACAAAGAAGCTAAATTCGCATTCCTACAAAATACCCCAAAACAAGCATTGTTTAAACAATAAAGCTATCTATCCCAGCACTCAAAATTTTCTTAAGCAAATTAAATCCAAAATTAAACACCTATCAAACATGTAATCATATCTACACTCATATAATTAAAAAAAATTAAATATAATGGAAAAGAAAAATAAAACCTTAGAGGTGGAGATAGATCTCATCATGCTCTGCTGAAATGGAATATTGTGCTGTCCTCTATTTCCCTTTGAGACACAAAGTATACGTTAGTAAGGGATAACTGGGAATATGGTAATTTAGACTTTTAGGCGTTCGAGGCAAAAGATAATGTGTCGCTAATAAAGAGAAAAAAGGGTTAAAATTTTGGGTTTTTGAGAGTAAGGTGTCCCCCACGAAGGTGACAAGAAAAATTGGAATGGGCCTTAAACGCCATAGATGATGATTCTTTGAAGACTCCTCTCTTGTAGTACGGGAAGAATGGGCTGTGTCCCCATGTCATGGGCTCAGTAGCTTTCTTATCTCACTTCTTTATGCCAATGCTACTTCGGGTTTATTCATTCTATGGTATTAATATGATTTATACTTGTTCAGATACAATTTAATTTGAAATGTGAATTTAAAATTTTGTACAAATTCCTCTATTTTGTAAATCGTTTAGACCAAACCCGTTTTAGATATACTCATATTCACATCATGGTATTATAGATTATTTTAGATTTAATTTTTATATGATATACATAATATTAAAAATGAGTCGAGCAGGGGCAAGCATGAGCCCAACTCCTATTATAAACGGGCTTAATTTTATTGTTCAAAACTATTTTTTGAACCTAATATTTTTGTCTAGATTCTCTCAAATATCGGGTTGGACTTCAGTCTTAGGCAAATAACCTAACCATCAAATAGGTTTAGATAGTATCATGTGGGTGGACGTACTTTTATTTTATTGGTATTAATGTGTATTAGACATGTTCATGGGTTAAGTTACGAGCCTAAACTTGAAGGCCTGTCTGAAATTTTAGAGTGTTTAGGCAAAAAAGTAGGGCTATTTAAAATATGGGTCGAGTTCAGATTTGAACATTCAAAGCATGAGCTGAACTTGACCCGTTTTTTATGTGTATAATACATTATACTAATTTTTATATATTATATAATTTATAGCACATAAAAATGAAAGTTATAATAATATGGGTGGACCTTAATGGGTTTGGGTTAGCCAATTACAAATAAGGGTGAGTTTGAATAAAATTTTAGACTCATATTTCAGGTCGAATCAAACTTGAGCAAGCATAAAATGTCTTAATATCGTACTTAAACCTGACTTAACTGATAAGCACCTCTAATATCAATAAATGTATATTGCAAATGTATAAGCTATTACAAAGCTTTCGAATTCATTGCGGATGGTAACTTATATCGCGGATTTAGATACTCGATTTGTTTTCTGCAGATTCAAATGATATTCGAATTCAAACTTTAAACTTATTATTTACAATAAATTCAAAATGGATACAAATGAATAGATTATTTGAATATTTATTATTCAAATTCACATTATTTATTCGAATAAAAAATATAGATTCGAGTTCGGATTTGGAGATCTGAATTCACTTGTGTATATAAAAAATAATTTTAGTGGATTCATATTCGAATTTTGCGGATTTGGAATATCCGAAAAAAAATTAAAAATTATTTTTTATTTTAAATTTAGATATTCGACAAATAATATTATTTAAATTGGATCCACGTGTTCTGATTTAGATTGTAAATTGGATTCATTAACCTTTAACAATTTCTCTCATGGATAATGCTCAATCATCAGGTGAAATCAGATTCATTGTACCTAGACATTGACATATAGGTTCATTGAACTTGGTCACTCCAAAACAACTCCACCACCGTTCAGTTTTTTTTAGCAAAACTCTTGCCCCTTTAAAATAATAATAATCATTGAACAACGGCGGCTTCTATTTCCCACGTAGTTATTTAGACAGATAAGACATCATTAATACAGTAATTAAAGGATGCCGATTTTTTTTAATTGACTAAATAAGTCGGTTTTTTTTTCAAGATTTAGAGTAATAGATCGATTTTGGAGAGAGTGTGTGAAATGGCTTATTCAAGACTTACTCGAACTATTACTCAACAAAGAATAAGAGCTTTGGTTTCGGCTCATCGGGATAGAGATAGGAAAAAAAGGGATTTTCGTCGTTTGTGGATCACTCGAATAAATGCAGTACTAATTCGCTGAGTGGGGGTATCCTATAGTTATAGTAGATTAATACACAATCTGTACAAGAAACAATTGCTTCTGAATCGTAAGATACTTGCACAAATAGCTATCGATCAACTGGGAGAGCTTTCTGCACAGTTGGCATGAAAGCTCGTTTAGCTAGATGTACTTTCACACACTCTTTTCAAAATCGATCTATTTCTCTAAATTTTGAAAAACAATGAACTATTTGGCCAATTAAAAAAATCGGCATATTTAGCCTATTTAATCGTAATTAAAAACAAACATTACAATGAAAAGAAAGAGAGTTAATTTCACCAGACATTCCCTGAACTATGACCCTCATTTTAAATTGGTCCCCAAACTTTAAAAACATTCTAATTATATGATGTAATTTAAAATAAAAGTAAAATGTTGCCGTATAACTTTTAAATTTAAAACTAAAAATAAAGTAAAAAAAAAAAGAGTGAAAGGATAGTTTTTGTAAAAGTTTGAAAATCTCGAATCAATATTTTACATCAATTCATTTTTCTTTAAACTTATCATTTTAAATTATGACCCAAAAGATCGAGGTCTCATTTAATGGTTAAATTAACGATTTTAGTAATGAAAATATCTTATTAATATAACATCGATAGTTTGAGGATGTAATTAAAATGGATAAATATCAAATTTATACATAAAGTTTGGTCCAATGTGCAATTCGATACATGAACTTTGATTTGGTGCAATTATACACATGAAGCTTGAGTTACAATTCATATGTATACATGGAACTTTGATTTTGATTCAACTGTACACATATAAATACATACATCCATTTATTTTTCATATTGAATTAATATAATTGTTCGTGCACGCAATATATTCACGTAAAATGGTGCTAATTCAATAACATTGTTAGTGATTTATGAAAATTGAATCAAATCAAAAATTTAGATATAATCGCATAAAAACCAAAGTTCATGAACGATATTGAACATTGAATCAAAGTTCATGTATAGTTTTGATACTTATCCTGGTAAAAGTACCATGGAGGCCCTTGTACTAGGAGTCGGATTGCATTTTATCCCCTCTACTAAAAAATGAGTAAATTAGTCATTATACATTAGATTAAAGAGCAAACTAGTCCTTCTGTTAAAAAGATCGTCAAATTCTACTATTAAAAACTGGTCCCTATAAACCAAAATAAGGTACAACTAGCACGCCACGTGTAACTGTTTAGTTATTATGTTAGTCACACTAGTTTTTAACAGTAGAAATGGATAAAATTTTTAATAGAAATGATTAATTTGCTAATTTTTTGAGTTAAGGGAGGTAAAATGCAGTCTGGCTCATAGGAAAATGGCCTCCGTGATACTTTTACCTATTTATCCCTAATTAAAATGTTTTAAAATTCGAGGACTTAATTAGAATGAAGATTATAGTTAGAGGATGATTTGTGCAATTAGTTCTAAAAAAATGAATATAGTACAGGTTCATAAATCCCTTATGTTTTCGATGAATCTAGACTTAAAAGCAGGTGAAGTTCATTCAAAACAGTGAAGAATTAAGTCAAATCCCATTCAATACCCATATATCTCAGATACTCTATAAATACACAATTAATTCCATATTTAATTACACCATTTTCGTGTAATCTTTAGGACATATTCTTCGAATCCACTGATCTAAATGACCACATAGCAACGCCATTGTCAAAACTCCAAAAGCTTTAGCCTTTTGTTTTTTTTTTAGACATTTATACGTCCCCTTCGATCATATAAAAAAAGGGTTTAATTTTGTTGATGATGATGGCGAGGATTCCGGTGAGGTTCAATAAGATAGCGGCGGCTTTTGACGAGGCGGCACGTGCGTCGACGGTGGTAGCACGGCAATGCGAGAGTAGTAGCGGAAGTGATCATTCGTCGGAAGATTTGTCAGATCTTTCGGACCTTGTAAATTCTTTTATCGAAACTGGTGATCATGAGGGTAATAAGACGGCGCCGGAGAAGGAAGATGATGAGCATGATGATGGGTCGGAGTCGGAGCCGGAGGGTTATTGGTCGGAGACCAAAGATGCTTTAAAGCAATTGGTGAAGAACAAAGGTGATAACGTGAAGGTCAAGATCGTCGGACTTGTAGAGCTGGCTTGCCGGAATGTTTTGGATATGTCGTCGGAGGGTTTTAAACGTCGGATTATGTCTGATTTGAGAGATAATGGCTTTGATGCTGGTAAGTTTTTTTTGCTTTCTCCATTTCTGCTACTGGTTTTAAATAGGTAAAATTCAATTTTGGTCCCTCTACTATTTGAAATTTAATCTATATACTTTAATTTTATCTTTAAAAGCATCCCTTTCCCAAAAATCATGCCAATTATTTGGAATAATTAACAAATGTGGAACGAGCCTGCTTAAAGTTTTCGAAAATTTCAAAGGTCTAATTAAATTTTTCTAAAAACTTAGCAGCTTAATAAGAATTTCCATAAATTTTGGAGGGTTTAATTAAAATTTTTAAAAATTTTGAGAGGATTAATGAGAATTTTCAAAAGTTTTGGAGAGTCTAATTAAAAATTTTAAAACTTTTGGAAGGCTTAATTAAATTTTCTAAAAAATTTGATGGACCTAATTAAAATTTTTAAAAATGAGTATAATAAAAATTTTCCAAAATTTTTGGAGGGGCCAAGGACCCCTCTTGCTCCAACAATGTTTCCCCCTAGTAATTAATAAGATTATAAAAGGTGGAGGGACTAAATTAAGCCAAATTAAACTACAAGCCAAAATCTCAAATTTAAACAAAGTAAAGGGATTAAAACCAAAATTTAACCTTTTAAACTTCGTTCTTTAATGACAACATTGCTTAAACAGGACTGTGCAAATCACGGTGGGAGAAATTCGGGAGGCACCCAGCCGGACGTCACGAATACATAGACGTGAACGTGAACCGGACTCGTTACATCATCGAACTCAACCTCGGCGGTGAGTTCGAAATAGCTCGACCAACAACGAGTTACGACTCACTTATCCAGATTTTCCCACGGATTTTCGCCGGTAAACCAGAAGAACTTAAGCAAATCACGAGATTGATGTGTAAATCGATGAGGGAATCGATGAAAAGTAATGGACTGAAAGTGCCACCTTGGAGAAGACTTGGGTACATGCAGGCTAAATGGTTTGCTCATTATAAACGTACAACAAATGACGAAAACTTGGATAAAAATGCTTCAAAGAATGTAGCAACGGCGACGAAGAGATCGGTTGGGTTCGAGGAATTACCGGCGGTTTCATTTTATTGCAGAGATGGTTTCGTTGCTAATAGTAAAATTGGTTTGAAAGTTGGTTATTTGAGTGCTGCGTTTATGCAGTCATAGCTAATAAAGATGATTTTCTAGGTTAAGTGTATATACAGTGACGATTTTGGAGGGAATTTTTGTTGATTGCTTTATGTAAGTAATGATCAGCACAAGGTCCGAAGTATTTCACATTGTTAGCATTTAATGTAATATTACTGCCCATAATGTTATATTCCACATTTCGACCATGTAATTTCATTACGATTCATTCTTTAAATGATCTTAGGTTACGGGTGTAATTTTAAATTTTGGATCAATTTGCCCTTTATTTTTACTACTCTAATCAATTTAGGCTTTTTTCTTAAGACGGATTAAAACCCAAAAAAAATATTTTTTCTTCTCAATAGTGAACTGGTAGATGTCATACGTTACAGTTTTATTTAATAATATATTAGTTATGATTTCAACTATAACTATGGTTAGAGTTGCAATCACTTTTCATGAATTATTATAGTTATGATTTATAAATTTATTTCAAAACAGTGTATTTATTAATATATACACTGTAATAAAAAGTAAGAATCGTAATAATTTATCAAAATTTTATGGAAATTGAGACTAAAAATATTAAAGGAACTAAACTTGTTTTAAAAAATCTATAACAAGAACAATTAAGTAAAATGTGCTTTCAAGTAATTTTACATTTCGTCAACCAAATACATGAATCTTACATTCCAGCCAAATGAACCAAATAATGTAATCTGGCATTACACCTGTAATCTTACATTCTCGTAATCCTAGTACGAAACATAATTTAAGATTTAACGAACCAAACACCCTTGGATTTTTTTAAAATATGTGGACATAATTAATTTTTTATGTATAGTTTTGTGTTAGAGCTTTCACTTTCTTTTTTCAAGTAAATGTACTTTGTGTGATTTTGACCACTCTGAGATGGGTCATTTGTCATTCTGATCTATCTTAGTTTAATTTTAAAATCCTAAATAGCTTCCTTTTGGGGTTTGGTATGAACAATTAGTGACGGTTTTGTCCTATTACAGAGATAGTTTCGTTGCTAATAATAAAGAGGGTTTGAAAGTGGTTATTTGAGTGCTGTGTTTAATGCAAATGCTAGCATTGGGTTGAAATCGTGGATTATGATAATGATATTCCATGCATGGGGTTTAAGTGTACATATAGTGACGATTTTGGAAGCAATTTTCGTTTAATATTTTCTGTAAGTAATGATCAACTTAAGGCCTCGGTATTTGTAAAGATGAAGTTATAGAGGGTATTTAGGGTGGGTTTGGATGGGCGATTGGGTGCGATGCGGTGCGTTTAGCTTACTTTTTGTCTCACGCTACAGTATCGCTACAGTATCTAATCTCACCGCCACCGCTGTATTTACACTAACCGCAGGTAAACGCACCGCCCATCCAAACTCACCCTTATAATTGTTGGGATTTTCATTTGTCTCGATTATGTTTGAGTACTTGTCGACGTATTTGGCTTATTGACCTTTATAAATTGATAAGAGTTAATGCACTATTGGGGTTTACTTGACAATGGTATTCATGTTGGCGCTTGCTAGTGCAGAGTTGATTACGTTGCTAATAATAAATTTGGTTATTTGAGCGATGTATTCAATGCAAATGCCATTGGGTTGCAATCGTAGCTAATAATGATGGGTTTAACTGTACACATATAGTGACGATTTTGGAGGCAAGTTGCGTCGGCTATTTATGTTTGAAAATATGTCAAAATAATTGGAATTCAAATTTATACAATAAAAACTCTATGTTAAATTATATTATAAAAAGTGTCGATTGAGTTTTAGCTTGATAGATCTGGGTATTATCATAATGCAGTAGAACGTGAATTCGAGTGCGCTGAAATGCATTATCCCTCTATATGGGTTAGGGAGAGACTATGAACGATTTAGACATCGTGTTTAAAGAAAAAAAATATAATAAGAATCTAACCGGATTAATGTTTACCATACAAAAGGACTCTACGATTGTTCTCAGTTCCCAAACTAGGCGCTAGAGTAAGATTACAACATAGTATACCTCAATGGAGAATAATGTCGACATTGGTTTCCACAATATATAGGAATTTATGAGTATTTTTTTTAAATATTATATTTTAGAAAATATTTTAAAATTATTATACCTTTTAAATTATTTAGAAAAATATGATTGATATTCAATTAATCGATGACCTCGAGTTAATCAATTATATTTATATAATTAAAAAAAATAAACACTTACAAGAATTGTGAGATTTATTTTTTAACTATTTGCGTTGTTAATTTTTTTTTTGTTAAATTTGTTGGCAGAAGTAGAGGTGAGTAAAATTCGGTTCGATTCAAAAAACTCGATAAAAGAAATTCAAATTTTGAATTAAATAGTTTGAGTTATTTGAGTTAATCAAGTTATTCGGATCAACTCGAATAAAAAATTAAGTTTTTCGGTTTAACTCGAATATGAATTACACAATTCGAGTTATTCGAAAATCCAAATAAGAAAAGGCAAAACTACGTTGTTTTGATAAATGTTTACTCATTAAGTTAAAAGGTAAAATTATTATATTTGTTTATGTAGTTAAATAATATTGTACTTCGTCTACTAGTTAAATAATCAGTCCACGTAAACACAACATTGAGTATAAATAATATGATTTGTTAACTTGACTCGAAGAAAATTCAAATTGAGTTTGGTTGCTAAAATAGGATTCCTCAACTCGACTAACTCGAAATTTTTTGACTCGATTCGACTCGAATCAATCAAATACTCACCCCTAGGCAGGGGCGAAACTAGGGGGGTTGGTAGGAGCCCGACCCCCTTAAAATAGAAAATTTTCATTTAGGTCCTTTAAATTTTTTAAAATTTTAAATTAGTAAAGGTAAAATTGCACTTTAGGCCCCTAAAAATAATAAAATTTTGATTTATTCTTTTAAAAATTATAAAGATATAGACTATTAAAATGATGAAATTACACTTTTACTATCGTAAAAAGTACAATTTAATTTCGGCCCTCGTAAAAAATTTTCTATCTTCGCCCCTGTTTGCTGGTGTAATATTTTGAAAAAAAAAACTAACTTGGTAGACATAAAATTTTAAAAAAAATGGAAGATTAACTTGAATTTATCAAAAAGTTCTAACAATATTAACTGTTGCATCTGAATTTTGAAATCTGAAAAATAAACAGGCTAAATTCCAAAATTTTGAAGGTACGGTGACTTATAACATATTTTAACATTTAGTGTATTTTTTTTTATGTTAGGTTTATCTATTTAGACCAATTTATTTGGGTTTTATTTGTTTGGGAAAGATTTTACGAATTTGGGCTAATAAATTAGATTAAACTGATTGAATTGATTCTGATTCGTGGTTTGATGACTATGTTGAATGGTTTGTTTAAAACCTAATTTCATATCTTTATTCGAATCTGTACAACTATTAATTTTCGATTTAACTAATTCGATGAACTAATCCGATCAGATTCCGACAACATTGAATAGCTGTTATTTAACTATATATTAATTTAGTAAGATTCATGAAAATGAGGGAATTTATTTCTTTCCGGAAAAGGAAAAACATAATTAAAAAGGAGAAAATGACTTCAAGCAATAGAAAGTATCATTCCAATTTCCAATCATTACAAAATCACCATCACAATAAAAAGGCCGTAAAATTACCATATCATGAGCCAGAACACAAATTTAACGGTTCTGATTCGCGCTCGCATTCTGGACCTGGCCACACCAAATCCAGGCCCAAACTTTCTACATAAAAAAGAGTGGGAAGAGGGGAAAGAAAAAAACAAAGAAGCGAAATTTCCGTTTTTTAATTTTTAGAGCGAGTCACGGCGAATTCGCCACCGATCTAACGCGGCTGAGTTTAATGGAAGGAGTAGGAGCTCGACTTGGCCGGTCCTCCACTCGGTATGGACCAGTCACGGTGTTCACCGGACCGGTAAGAAAATGGAAGAAGAAATGGGTAAACGTTTCCCCTTCTAACACCGGCGGTGGCGGCGGTAACAACAATAATCATTCTCAAAATCACCATAGCAACAGCAATGGTACTTCTAACGGTAATAACGGTCCTCATCTTGTCCTTTTTAAATGGACCCCAATAACCCAAAGCCAAAACAATAACAACTATATGAACAATTCTCCTAAGGAGGATACGGTAGCGGCGCCGGAGGAGCCTCCGAGGCGGAAATTTAAATACATTCCGGTAAATTTTTTGTTTCTTCCTTGGGTTTCGTCAATTTCGATTTTTTTGGTTGTGAATTGAAGTTTTCCGTCTTTGTTTATACTTTGTATTGATTTTCTTGGTGGTGATTTACTGTGAATTAGGATCTGATTTTGGTGTTTATTGATATAAATTACTGGATCTGTGAGCTGGGGTTTGGGTTTATAGTGGTTTTAGGGTTTTCTTTTGTGGTTAGATTCAATGGAACTGCTTTGAAAGTAAGGATTTCTCAAGATTAATATGACTGATGGAGCTTTGGGTGATTGGATTTTGATACTATAATATACATTGACTCTATAATGTTTATTTTGATATTTTTTTTTCTTTGATCAAAGGCTGAAATTTTAAGAGTTTCATGTTTTTTTTTGTATATTTGTCAAAATCTGTTCTTAACTTGTTTAGAAGCTAATTTTAATTGCATAGCTAATTTGGGTATTATGTATAAAGGATATAGAAAAATAGAGCTGCTTGTCGTCCTTATGCTCATAGATGCATTTCAAGGTTTCGAGATCTTTTTAAAACCAATAATATAGTGCTATAAAGGGTATCCCTTTTTCTTTTCTCGGATTAGGGCGAGCCTTGGTAGCAATTGATAAGGTTGCTACTTTGTGATTGGAAGGTCACGGATTTGAGTTGTTGAAACAATCTCTTTGCAAAAAGCCGTAGGGAGGTTGCATAGTATAAATGAGCTTTTTGGAGCCTTGCAAAGCGGTAGCCTTTTGGCAGTGGAAGACACGATTTCTATGCAGTTGCTTTAAGCAACTTGGTTCTAGTAGTGGTTAAACCTATTTGGTCTAGGTAAAAGTACCATGAAAGCCTTTGTACTAGGAGTTAGATTGCATTTTGCCCCTTCTACTCAAAAAATGGGCAAATTAGTCCCTATACATTAGATCAAAGAGTAAATTGGTCATTTCCATTAAAAAATTCATCCATTTGTACTATTAAAACTAGCATGGCTGATAGAATAACCAAACAATGACATGTGGCATGCCACGTGTACCTTAGGGCCTCCATGGTACTTTTACCATCTGATTTAGTATGTGAAATTATTGTAGCATGATATGTAGCGTATAATAATCTTGCCGACAGAGCTAAACCCGTATGTCAGTCGGTGTTAGAGGAGTCTTGCTTTGGCCTTGAATCCCTTTAAAATCTAGCTCGTGCAGTTTGTTGTCGAGGTTGTCAATTGGTTTGGCACGATGTACAATGCTCATGCCTTTGTTCATAACAAGGATAACAACTGCTTTTGTCAAGTGGGTTTTTACGGCATATTTTAGGGATCAGTTAAGTTTTCGGGTCATAAAACGTATAATTGTTTTGATTGCTTGACCGTGTAGATTGCTGTGTTAGAAGAACAAAAAAGGGAAGCTGCTGAAAACGAGGCTGCAGAAAACGTTGACGATGAAGATAAACCAAGTGAGTCTGACCCCAGTGTAGCAGAGCCAACTTCCAGGACTGATGGTTTTGATGAAAAACCTGACATTAACGATGTGCCTATGGAAGAAAATGAGGTAAGCTGCTAATTATTGATGTCTTTCCCTTTTGGCTGGGGCCGGTTCGGGACAGGGACTCCTTTCCTCTACACTTATTATTATATTTTCAATTCTCTGTTTCAGGAGGATGATAAAATGGTACGACAAGATCTGAACGAAAGCACATTGGATTTGAGTTTAGGTTTGACAGCCCATGATGGTGAGTCTGATTCGAAACCAAATCGCCATGGACAGCTGGAAAGAGTGAAATCAAGTAGCCGCTAGTAATTTCGATAAAGATGATAAAGTAGAGACATTGGCTCGACATTCTTCTTAGAGATTCAATTTTTCCTCCGGCCTTTCTCATCGGTTGGTCGTCTTTTAACCCTTAAAGCTAAATGCATTTGAAAATGGCTTATCTTTGTACGTTTAGTTCTTTTTTATTTGATACACTCCATTGACTAGCTGATTGCAATTTGTATTTGATTAAGAACAGAACAATCTATTGTTTTGGTAGAACATCCCATATTGTTTGTTTCCCCACTAGATTTGTAGGATATGTTGGGGGACAGGATATGTTGGGACATACAAATTAAATTGGTCTTTTGAACGTCTTTTTATGGAAATTTATTTTCTCAGGTTGCTTCATTGTTTCCATTATCAAAATGGTCCCTACTGTCCTAGTACACCAGTGACATGCAGAATTGAATCTTACTATTTGTGGCAAATTCGATAAAGATTCCAATAAAAGCAATTAAAAACAAAAACCATTAAAGATTCAGGTTTCATTTATGTCTTAAATGTATCAAATTAGTCCCTCTATTATTAAAAAAATTAAATAATATTAAAATTTAACCGATTCAATATTTACTCTTTAAAAATATAAAAATATCATTTATTGCTTGACGAAATTTTATTTTGAAAGCTTTTTTTTTTGATTTTGCAGATAAAATGATTTATTTGTGATTAAACTGTAAATGAGAAATAATTTTATGTCATTTTTAAAACAGCAAACGTTATCTTTGTTTTAGTTTGATGTTTGTAATAGTACAAGAATTAAATTGATCAATATAATAATATAATAATTAATTTAATCTCGTACTTATAATAGAGGAACTTCATAGATACTTCCACCCATTCCATTGTGTATTTTAGTCATTTCACCGTGCTGATAAACAACAACATATCTGCATAATAAAAAACAATAATTTTAATTTATCATTATTAACATAATGAATTGATAAGACAGTAAAAGTATTACGGAGGCGTTTGTACTAAGAGTCATATTACATTTTACTTTTTTTTTATTATTAAAAAATGAACAAATTAATCGTTCAATGCACAAACTGGTTTTTATTATTAAAAATTTCATCTATTTGCACGGTTAAAAACTGACGTGATTGATGGAGTAACTAGACAATAATATATGGCGTGTCACACATACGTAATCTTGATGTACAATGACCAATTTTTAACAACAGAATTGATGGAATTTTTAACAGAAGAACTAGTTTACTCTTTGATCTAACGTATAAAAACTAATTTGCTCATTTTTTGAATAGAGACTCCTAATATAGGGGACCTGCATGATACTTTTACCTCGGTAAGATACATTGTACTATTAGGAAAACAATATTGAGGGGAGACCTTCATAACTTCAAAAAAGTCTTCATGGATGGTAAAAGAGACAGGAAAGATACTTTAATATACCAAAAAGGAAAAAGAACTACCTTGGAGTAAAAGGAAGGACTGGGACGTTTGCTCCGAAGAAAATTTGAAGAACGGGATGATTTTGGAGGAGCACTAATAGGGAAAGTGAAGGAGGGATCATTCTTCTCCTCTTTCTTTTTGTCAAATATTACGGTGAACTTTTGACCTGATGTTGGATCAGTTTCATCCCATTCCCCAAATGGAGGTATTGTTGCTGTTTCATCATGTTTCTATACTCAAAATTCCATCATGTTGTCAAGTGAAAATTGAAATGACGAGACAAAATAGTTATGATCAAATATTAAACCTAGAAATGGAAATGATGCAATCTTAATGACTAATTGTCTATTGAAAGTTGCACATTTGCTATTGATACTCGTTGAGGGGAGGTTGACTTTTTTTGGAAAAGTTTTTGAAGGGTTGTCTGTTCAAAACTGGCATATCCCTCAACAGATCGGTATTGTCTTTGACCTGGATTTCTTCTCTCAACTCTGCGAAGAGCCTAAGTGCTTCAGACGATGGGTTCAACAGAGTGGGAGCGCCTTGTTGAAATGGAATTTGTGTGGCACACGTCCACCTGATCAAGTAGTATAAATGCTAATTGATGCAATTTAAGGACATGGGTTTAAACCCAAGTGTCAATCCTTACGTATTCTTGGTAGGTGGTCGTACTCTACACACGGTCTGATCCAACGAGGTACTCCTGCTCTGTTAAACCTGTTGTTTTAGGCATTTGGATTTTTCGTAGAGTTGGGAGACGAAACCTTAACTAGAGACAATATAGATCCGTTGAGGGGTCCATTAGCCCCTAGATAGATGCCACTTCAAAGACTTATTCAGAAAGAGTAGCCTTCTCTCAATACTCTTTGGTCTACATTGTTGGAACTTGTGTTTATTAGGAATATATTTTCAAGTTAATTACACTTAGATAGACATATTAAATGCCGAGTCAAAAATGACGTTAAAATATGTGGATCAAACTGTAAATACAAGTGTGATTATCATATGAACAATTTAGACTTAATCTGTTAAAAAGTTAATATAATTTTCGTAAATTTACATATTTTTAGCACGTCAAATTCAAACTATTCATGCAAACGGATTCTCAATTTTCTTTTTCAACAAACAAAACAGCTACATGAAATAACAAAAAAACACGAAAACAAAATAAAGAAAACTTACATTCATGGATGATGAGAGAGTAATAATGGAAGATGATTATTTTCTGGTTTCTTCAAACAAAACCCCTTGAAGGAGTCCTTTGTGTTCTAGAAATGGTCACCTTTAATAGACCAAAAACGAGAGAGTTGCAAGCTTTGTTGACAAATCGGAGGATCCTAGGTGAGTTTCAAAAGGCTTTAGTTTCTAATTATTCAGACAACGATTCGACATGACCAAAGTACTTTGTTTTTCTGTTCTAACATTTTGGATAATGTTTTGAGTAATACAAAGTTAAAAAAGAACATGAATTGACCTTTTTGTCCTTCTCTTTGCTTCTACTTCGTTGTATTTTACACTAGCTTTGTTGGGGACTAGAATGGCTTTTTCTGCATGGAGTATAGCGTAATTGTAGGCCATGTCTATTTCTATATTGAAAGTTTTGATGTTGGGACCGGATTAAGTTTAAGGTAAAATTATACTTTTGTCTACTCTATTTAAAAAAAATAGATGAATTAATCCCTATACGTTAAATTAAAGAGTGAACTGGTCCTTTTGTTAATAATTCCATCCATTTTTACTGTTAAAAACTAGTCATTTATATGTTAGCATAAGGTACACGTATCTAGTTATTTTGTCGGCCACACTAGTTCTTAACAGTAAAAATGGATGAAATTTTTAATAAAAATAACTAATTTACTCTTCAATTTAACAAACAGGGACTATATTGCCCATTTTTTGAATAAAGGGAGAAAATGAAATTTGACTCATAATATAGGGACCTCTATGGTACTTTTACCTTAAGTTTAGATAAAATTCATATCAATTTATTTATTTTATTAAAATACTATATTTTAATTTTATAATAATGATTTTGTGTGTGTATGTATATTAGTTAAGATTTTTTTAGTTTTTATCGATAAATGTTAAGTGCAATGATAATGCGTATTGCACACCCATTAAGAAAATTTAAGTTTAAATTCTAAAATTGATATTGTTAAGAGCGGAACCACTGAAAGAATTAGTTTCCGTTAATGGTTAAACATAAATAGAGAATATTTTGGTTCTATAAAACAAATTCTTGCAATTTTCAAGATGAAACAATTCAAAGTGGAGGCTTTAAAAAAAAAAAGAAAATTAGAGTCGAATTTAATATTAAAACTCAAGAAAATTAGAGTCGAATTAGAGTCGAGTTTTCAGTTATCATGTGTGAGTTATCGGCCTCACTAAGAGGCGCTTCAGTTGGTGGAGATAGGTATCTAAAAACTCATGAGAGAGGTGTTAGTATTGTGCAACCATGGTGCCATCTAATATTGTGCACAATACTAATACCTCTCCTATGAGTTTGCAAGTACCTATCTCCATCAATCGAGGTGCCTTCTTCTGTGAATCGTACAATGGCTCTCCATAGAGGTCGGACAAAACCTTGACACGGAGACGATACCTTCTGTTGAGGAGTCCATTAACTCTCTAATGGGCGACACTTCAAAATTTTCTCTCTAAAGAGAGTCTGACCTCCTCTCAACAGTTAATAAAGAGATGATGCAGATTTTTTATTATCTTTTTACTGTTATATTGCGATCATAAAATTAAGCTCACAAATCAAAATCCACTTAACCCATATATGATAACATTATAAAAGTAACTAAATTTAATTTAAGTTAATGTAACAATGACAATATTTGTTAAGAAATGGGCAATGGGTCAAATTAATTAAGTTCATATGGGTTTTGGTTGAAGAAGGTGGTGACTAGACTTGTTTATGGGTCCGTTCAAGGTCTAGTTTCAAAAAAATTCAAGTTTAGGCCTGTTTTGGACTCATCCCAAAAATTCATTTCATTGTTGTTTTTATATAAAGTTTAGAATTATCTATAACCCCTCAACCCTTATATAGGAGGATAAAATGTACTTAAGTGTACTCAAATTCACATTCTCCTGCACTAACAACAATGTGGATGCCAATCAAGCTAAGGCTCAGTCGGCAAAACTCGTTTCATTGTTCAAAAATTAATAAAATATTAAAAAACTATTTTTATATCAACAATTTATATATTTTTATAATTAATTTAATTTAATTTAAAATTTTTATTTTTATTTTTAAATTAAATTCATATTGGGTTGGTCCAAGACATAAAAATCTTTATCTAAGCCCAACTCGAATTAGGTTGGGCCTATTGGGCCAGGTGGGCTGTTCGAGCCATGGACAAGCCTAGTGGTAATAGGTTACTAGTGATCACAATGATTAGTGAACCAAAGGAAGAAAAAGAAAGGTCAATTTTTACCATTAACCTCTGTATTATGCATAAGTTGTCGATTTAATTTTTGTATTCTAATTTGATCAATTTTAGTCTTTATACTTTTTAAAATGATCAATTTCAGTCCTTGTACTTTTTAAATTTCAAAATTTGAGTTCGAAACCAAATGTTAGCAATTAAATCCCTTAGGTCAAATTTTACTATTGATCTCGTAAGTCGTGAATTTCGTGTTTGGTCTAAAATTAGGTCATTATACTTTTTGAATTTTGAAATTTCAATCTCGACTTAAAAGATAACAAATAAATCCATTAAGTCAAATAATATAGTTTTTTTTTGTGAGTATTATGTGAAAATAGAAGCATTTAACTTAAGAACCTTTAATGGCTATCGTTTAATCTGGACTAAAGTTTTAACATTTGAAAAGTAAAGGATTAAAAATGATTAAATTAAAGTATAGAGATTATATATGCAATTTATGTATAATACAGGGACTAATCACAGAATTTAACCAAAAACATATGGTGAAGTGAAGTAATTACTATTTTTGAATTTAAATGTTAGCGAAAAGAGTGTCGATTCCATATCCATTTTCTGCAATTATTCTCTTTAAGCTTCATTCTTAATCAGAGAATACCAATGGCCTCACATGACAAGAAACCTGCTAAGCCGTCGAGCAGCCGTTCCGGTGGCATCCGTACGCTCGCCGATCTCAACAGGCCGTCTGGACCTGATTCCGGCAGCGATTCCGATAATCCTCAGGAGTACTACACCGGCGGCGAGAAAAGGTCCTCTCTATCTCTTTCTCTCGCCTATTTTTATTTTTATTTTTCAAAATTGTTTTGCTTACTTTCATTCCAATTCTTTCCTCTGAATTTAATCGATGCGTACGTATCGTTATTGTTATTATCAGCTGTGGATTCTTATCGCACAAATTTTTAAGCATCTTAAACCTAAGGTATTAGCGCATCTGATCTAAGAATAGCAGATCGTGTTGAATTTAGTCCTTTGATAGCTTGAATTTACTTTACTGTTAGCTGCTTGATATGGAATTTCAGACGATATTGATAAATTATCTTACTCTACTTGTATTATGCCCTGTCTCTTTTGTAAATGATGCTAGTTTGAGCTTATGTGTTCGTATTGCAAGTTGAATTCAACTTCTAGACAGGCATTCATAAAGGTTTTGTTTGAGAAATTTTGATGAATTAGGTACAATTTTTATGTTGTTTGATAAGTACATGCTACCTTGTTTTGGCACATCGGAGAAAACGATCTGTAGCTTTTCTCTGCCATAAAAATTCACTGCAAGCAAATGCAGTGTTTTTATTCATGATAGCAAATTAGTTTCAATTTTTCTAGGCAACATTCATAGGCTTCATCAAAAGTTTGTGTTATATCTGCCATCAGGAGATATATAATTATTTTTCTATTTTAATAGTATTGGAATGTCAGTAGTGCTGCATTTTTTGATGTATTTCCAGTATAACTAGGAACTGCTAAGTTTTGGTCCGCACTTCTGATGCGAGGTTCAGTAACTGGTTGATTTATATATACACATTTGTCATTCTTTTCATTGTTGATGAAACCATTTACTTTTCTATGTTAAGCTTTCTCGAGGTGTTCATCTTAAAGAAAATACCAACCCTGCAATTCAATATGATGAAATGCTTAAGGGTGATCGAGTATAACTCTTTAGATTTTGCAGTGGCATGCTTGTTCAAGATCCTTCGAAGAATAATGAAGTAGATGGGATTTTCAATCAAGCTAGGCAACTGGGAGCCGTAGAACGGCCAATTGAACAGCTTAATCCATCGTCAAGTTCAACAAGTTTTACTGGAACCGGTAGATTACTTTCAGGGGAAACTGTATCTTCTGTACCTCAGCAGCCTCAGACTGTTATTCACAACATTGTTTTCTGGACTAATGGCTTCACTGTAAATGATGGTCCTCTGAGAAGGTTGGATGATCCCGAAAATGCACATTTCTTAGAGGTAATGCTAATTAGGCGTTCCATTCTTGTCGTTTCTGTTTCATGCATCTTGCAAACATTTGTTTCATTCTATATGTTTTCTGAATACCTTTTTGTGTTGTATTAATAACTTAGTTGAATGTTGATGCAGAGCATCAGAAAGTCCGAGTGTCCTAAAGAACTTGAGAGTGCTGATAAAAGGTCTCCTGTTCATGTCAATCTGATAAAGAGAAACGAGAAATACCCTGTAAGTCTCTGTTTTCAGCATTGTATAGAATTTAGGAAGGGATCGAAAAGGCCTTCTTCAGACATGTATCCGTTTTCTTCTTATGTTCATTGAACACTAACTGGCTGATTCTTGAAGTCCACTTGATGATATCAATCCCATGTTTTGTCTTTCATGCAGGAACCAAAGAAGAAGCACCAGGCAGCATTTCAGGGTGTCGGAAGAACTCTCGGTAGCGGCAGTACTTCCGCAACTCCTGAAGAAACCAGCAGTACCAGTCCTCTCAACACTGCTCCAAATCCTTCTCCTGGCCTGGTTGTTGACGAAAGTTTACCATCAACCTCAATTCAGCTTAGGTTGGCTGACGGGACTCGCATGGTCGCTCGCTTCAATTTGCACAATACAGTTGGAGACATCCGTTCATTCATTGATGCATCTAGACCTGAGAGTGCAACAATTTATCAACTGCAGATGATGGGATTCCCTCCTAAACTTCTTGTTGATCCAACCCAAACCATCGAGCAGGCAGGCCTGGCCAATTCTGTGGTAATACAGAAATTCTAGCTTGGGCTGCATAGAACTCGTCCATCTACTCATTACTATAACTGCTTATTGTACCGAGTGAAGATTTTCCATAATTTTGAACGATTATGAACCGCTACTATGTACAAGAAGCAGGTTTTGATGTCTGAGTCTGGTTAAATGGGATCAAATTGTTTGATTCTCCACATAGATAATTTTTTTCCGGAAACTTTCGACTATAGGATCCTGAAATGTCAACTTTCCAGAGACAGCCCCAAGCCACATATCCAGATATTTGCATGGAAAAGCCCCCACTTCACAATCGCACATTACTGCCAATTTGTTCACCAGTGCTTCATTACACTCGACATTAAAAAGATTGACTTTTTGAAATTAATATTTTAAGGTGTTTTGAGCCATAATCTTCGGTGTTTAGAGGTGTTGTCATGTTAAAATTAACATTTTAATGACTGAATACGGTTTATTCATTTAATCAAAGATTCATTAATTACATCATAATCGAACGCTCACCACCACCGATACCAATGACACTTAAATTATTTCAAAGCTTGTTACATGATCTCTTCTTTGAACCCGAACGAGAAATCAAAATGGATGACATATAAAAAAAATTGAATTATATAACTTGAATGTATTTACTTTACCATACCCTAACATGTTGAAAATCTTTATTTGTTATAATACTTGTATTGTCAATCGAAACATTATTTCCGTAAATAGAATCCGTAAATATAAAAAGTGAATTTCATGTGTTAATCTGACCGGGACTGTAACTGGAATTTCAGCAGCTGGAGCTATAGGAATCGGGATTGGTATATGGGTGTTGAAAAGAGTGAGAGGTAAAGCACCTGTAACAGGTGGGGTTCAAAGCAATGAGAATAGGATTTTCGAGCTGTAAACTGAAACCTCGTTAGTGGTTTTTTGTTTACGTCTTGGTTTTTGGTTTTTGTAAAACAAATTTGAGCCAGGATTCAATCGGTGATTTTGCAGGATATTTAATAGTATTACTGTATCATACAAAACAGATCATAAAACGAATTCCATAATGTTTTCTGCAAATAAAATTACATACAAAACAGTTTTTTTTCCTACAATTTGCTGCAAAAATTCCCGAGCCACCGTCATGTCTGTACCGCCCAAACAAGTCTCTTCACCACCACTTTGTTCCGGTCACCACTTTGCTTCAAAAATTGAGGTTGTCTACGACCAGTCCGAGAGAAGGGTTTGGAGAGGACTGTCACTGCTGGTTGGTTCAGGAGAATTGTGGTCTTCCGAATTGTACCTCATCTTTTTCATCGGAGGCTCCTCTTCTTCAGTGTCATCTTTAGCATTTTTATTCCGAATACTACAAAGAACATAATCACCGATCTGCAATATTTAAGAAGAAACAATGAGTAATCTCAACCCTAGATGAACAAAACATACTATTTACGAAATCAGGGTTAGGGCCTACTTGTTTGTCTTCCTCGTCAACAAGCGAAAACTCGTGCATGATCCAATGCCCTTTTACGCCTTCGTTGGAACCCTTCACTTGAAAAACAAAAAGTTTCCGATTCCCGATTTTCATCTCCTCATACATAATAGGATCGGTTCTTTGACCTTTCCATGTCCCACACCCAGCTACTCGATCAATATTTTTGCCTTTACTCTTTTTCTTCAACTTGGTGAAAACATAAAAGGTTTTGGTTGAAGTCTCAATGAAAATCTTCCATGGCTCTTTACCTTGGTTGCCATAGATTTCGCATTCGGAGATAATATTATAGGGTAACGGTTCACCATTCACTTTCTTCAAGAGGTAATCTTGAAGGAGCTCAATGTCAGTTGGTTCAAATCGATAACCGGGAGGAATTCCCGTCATCAAGAACTCATAATCATAAGTATCAAACTCCATAAATTTAGTATCTGAATGACTGAAGAAAATAGGTAGCTACACTTCGTTGAAGTTGTAGAAACCCGAAAGTTGATTAAATTTTCTCATAATAGGGATTTTTATACATTTTTGAAATTTAAAAATTATTTTAAAATTTTTGAAAACCATTTTAATACATAACGTTATCTGGAAAAAAAGAATTATTATTAAATGAAAAATCTTATATATATATTAAATGAAAAAAAGGGATTATTATTACATAAATACATCACCTTATCCGCACAAAAAAGGAATTATTATTCCATGATAAAAATTATAAAAATTAATAAAGGTAAAATTGTACTTTGGATCTCCTAAAATTATAAAAATTTAATTTAATCCTTTAAAAATTTATTAACAGACAAAAACATGGATCGATCGAGTAGCTTTGTTTTCGAAGTGAAGGGTTCCAGCGAAGGCGTAAAAGGACATTGGGTCATGCATGAGTTTTCACGCTTGTTGACGACCACGACAGACAAGTATCATCCTTTTGATTGATTTGGAAAATAATATATTTTGTTCATCTAGGGTTGACATTACTGATTGTTTCTTCTTAAATATTGTAGATCGGTGGTTATGTTGTTTGTGGTATTCGGAATCAAAATGCTAAAGATGACACTGAAGAAAAGGAGCCGCCGATGAAAAAGATGAGGTCCGATAGGGAAGACCACAATCCTCCTGATTCCTGAACCAACCAGCAGTGCCAGTCCTCTCCAAATCATTCTCCGGCCCGGTTGTAGACAACCTCAATTTTTGAAGCAAATTGGTGACCGGAACAAAGTGGTGGTGAAGAGACCTGTTTGGGGTCGGGAATTTTTGGAGCAAAGTAAATAACAATATCGAGAATGGCTGCAAAATTACCGGTTGAATCCTCAGTTAGCTCAAATTTCCATCGCAAAAAGCAGAAAACAAGACATAAACAAAAACCATTAACGAGGTTTCACTTTACAGCTCGAAATTTGATTTCAGAAAAAGAAAGAAAAAAAGACAGAAATTTGCAGTTTACTTTAACTTTCTTCAGAAAATCCTATTCTCATTGCTTTGAACCCCACATGTTACAGGTGCTTTAGCTCTCACTTTTTTCACCACCCATATACCAATCCCAATTCCTATAGCTCCAGCTGCTGAAATTCCAGTTACAGTCCCTGTCACATTCACAATTTCATTAAATCCTGGTTCCGATGTTAAGCTGATTATTTTGTAAATGGGTGAGCGTTCGATTGAATCGAGTAAAATTTCGTTAGTTGAACTTTGAATAGATTATTTTGTATTCTTGTAGAGGGATCAATATGCACATTTTCAAAACTATTAGCGGCCCAATGGATATTTACATCAATTTTTTATTTGAGTTATTCAAATTACTCAAGTTGTAAAATTCAACTTGAGTCGAATTCGAAAAATCGACTTATTTGTTTGAGTCAATTCGAAAAAAAGTATAACTTAAATAATTCGATTTAATTAACTCAAAATTAAAAAAAAAAGATATTTTTGAATTAAATCGAGTTTCTTTTCATCTTATTTTTGCAGTTTCGATCAAGTTCATATCGTGACTGCAATTTAAATCTAATGATCACATAAAATTCACCTGCAATGACTCCTGCCCTTTTGTGCCTTGAAATGTCATGACCTGTGCAAGAAAAAAAAAGTGATTAGAAACTTTCATGGCAAATTTACAGAAAATTTCTCGAGAAACAAACATGCCTTTACAATAGGATGTGACATTTCCTTCTTTACATAAACAAAGGAAAATATGTGTTTGTGTATCAAATCCGCATGTTCCACTACCCTTTGATGGATCTTGACACTGAAGACAATGTGTAGTAACCGGAACATCGAAATCGACTCGGATTCCATATTCAGGTACTTGACTATAAGGCGAATTCGTTGTGGATCCGACTGTTTTCCAATACACGCTTGTATACGACGCGCAATACCGAAGCATCAGCCGTAACGACTCAGTTGCTTTCGGGTAGTACGAGCAACACGAGCTAGCACTAAGCGCATCAGCACATTCGGGTAAATGCCTGCAAAGATAACTAGCACTATCGCACGACGAATCACACCGGTCAGGGAATCGCTCACAGAAGATAGGCTTCGGCTCGACGATAACATAATCTTCACTACAATTGAAGAACAAGTAGTCATTCTGAGAGGACAATGTGAAAGGCGTACTTGTATCGAGACTAAAAGGTCTCGTAGGACGAAAATGATCACCGTCTCTACAATTCCACATCAACGGATCGGTAACAAGAATATGAGGATCGGAGTAACTAATGCTATGAACAGGGTATCGACCGGAAGGTGTACGGAGATAAAGGTTTCCGAGATCGGAACAAACTAGCATGTGTCTATAATAAGGACTACCACAACCATCATCAATACCAAAAGGGTAATTTATAGGGATATCACCACAAGTAGTTCTACAAAGGCTTGCTTGAGCATCTATAAGGCTAACAGATTGAAAAATTATGGAACATAAACATAGAAATGAAGTAAATGAATCCATTTGTGTAATAATGGAAACTGTGTTCTTTTTTTTTTGTTTTTTGTTGTGGGATTTTGTAATGTTTTTAATGTCATAAAAAGTGAGAGAATCTGTGTTTTTTCACTTTTGCTTTTGCTTTTGCTTTTGTGCTTTATAGTTTCAAGAAGATTGACGACCATGTGAATTTCATTAAAGCTGAAAATGTTTGGATTCCATTGTTAAATGCTTTTACTTTATTTGTAAGCAAATTTACATAAGGATAGAGTTCACTTTTATATATA